>NC_044244.1:169762130-170071403 GCF_003957555.1 Calypte anna
TATATTTTAACCAGTGGTACATTTATAGTTCTGAAATATGCATCAAGACTTGTTTTTTTCCAAACCTTGAACTCTTGAGTTGAAATTTTGCCCCAAGTGTCAGATTGACATACCTTTTATTTCTATTGTTTGCATTCACTTTGATTGTTGGCAGACTGATCACATTGGCAAAGTGCATTTTATTCAGGTCATAGCTTTGAATGTATTAAATAACACCCAGGGAAAAACAGTAACAAAACTCTTATCTTACTGATCTGGAAAACATGCATAACTACAGTTGTTCAGGCTCAATAAAGAACTTCTTTGTGTTGCCTTTTTATTTGGTTTGGTCTTTCAGATACCAGCTATTTAATGAGTTCTCAGTTTTCCCCAAGCTATATGTAACCAGTGTGTATTTATGTGCAGCACATTCAGGCAGTGGTTAATGCCTTTGCCTCCACCATTTCTTTTCAAAGGCTTCAGCAAAGCATTAAGTTGCTGTAAGTAAATGGATAAGCAGAATCTTTTCTGATTTCCAGTGCTATTTTCAAGTGGTAAAGTGAAAGGCAATTTCTTGCTTTTTTTCTCTGCTCAAATAACTTCTTCAGGCAAACTGAGGAAGGTAAAGATCTCTCTGTTTGTACATGACTATGTTTTGACACAATTTGTGCTATTTCCAAGCCAAGTAAATTCAAGATGTATTAAACTCATCCTGTGGTTTATGTTCCTGAAGCTTTTGTTTCTACCAGGACTAATTAAGCACATTGCAAACAATTTCTGAAATGAAAGAGGAATAATAACATTCTCCCATTCTGAGTATCTCCAAACTAGACCCAACCACAGACACAAAGTTGTTCATTATGATCAGAAAAGACACCCTGATTCTAAAGAAAGGCAGACAGCTTAAAACCATGCTCTTCTCTTAGCAACTTCCTTTCAAACTCTCACATGGACTCTGACACTGGCATTCCTGGATAATATGGGATGCTCTGTGTTATTGATGGAAGGCACAAAAAAAATAGTTGTGAGGTTTTTTTGGTCTCATATCAGGACAAATCTTCAACTAATGCATATTTAAACCCCCATTATGTTGAGGTTTATTCCCTTCACTGGGCTATAGCATTAGAGACCTTAGCAGTGACTGATGGGTTATGCTGAGAGGCAGCTGTGGAAACTGCCCTGACCTTGTCCATCCTCACTGGTGCAGCACAGACCATGCCCAGTGCACCCCAGTGCAGTGGGAAGGGCAGCACAAAGCCTTCTGGAGTTCACAAAGTCCTACTAAATATCCTACTAAAATGTCTCATCTCTGATGGCAGATGGCCTTTCACATCCCTGAGGTAACAGGCGTTGTCCTTTTATCTTTAATCCCCTCACTATCTTATTCAGAAGTAATTTGCTGGCAACTGATGTTCCCAAATAATTCACCCCAATATCCTAAAACATTTAATAAACAGCACAACAAAAAGTTATAAAGCCAACCACTTGCCAACACTGAAATAGTGAGAACAATTTCTTACCCTTTCACCATCTAATTTATTTTAACATCCCCGATGCTTGAATTTCAGGAGGAAAAAGCCCCAGATTTTGACAGCCACAGCTAACTCCTCAGTTTGCAGTGCTGGGACTGCTTATTGCTTTCTGGTCAAAGATGTACAGCTCATCCTTCATCAGCATTTCTTGTGCATCAGCAGAGTGGGATTAGTAGAGCATAAGTCTGTACTGGGTTCATGTTTGCTCTTCAAACCCTGTGGTTCTTCAAAACCCCTGCTCAGCAGCTCCCAGTGCTGAAGCAGTCTAAATTCCAGTTGGTTGGCATTTGTAAAACCAGCAAACTCTTTGTATCAGTTCCCCAGATGACAGGAAAATAAACTTCATGTATTGTATTCCCTTAATATTTAATGATTAGACAAAAGATGGCACAAGCTCAGAAAAGAAGCTTGAGAAAGGCTGAGCCTGGAAGACCCTTCACTTTGGTGATTATTGAGACCCTCCTTCCAAATACCAACAGAGTAGGATTTCTGAACATATCTTGGGAGTGCCATTGCCACAAGACTGCAATGTCCATGGCCCTGATTTCTGTGAAACAATGTTGATGGGGTTTACCTGCAGACTTAGAAGTAGTTCACATCTGAGAAGCGCAAAAGATGACAAGCTCCTGTGCTTACAGCAGATACAAGTGACTGGTTGAGGGGTAAGTCAAGGTCCTTGTAGCTGGCATGTTTTCCAGTCTATCTTGTAGGCTTCTTACTCACATGGAGTGATTTCTTTTTTTTTTGAGTCCCAGGCAGGGGCATTCAACTCCTTTGCATACGTCATTCATCCTGCAATGAACTGCAAGCAGCAGGAAATGCTCAGTGTGATACCAAGATTCTTTCATGGGCTGAGCTTGAAGGACCTGATTCAGAGTCAATCTTCCTGGAGAAGAGGAGGCTCAGGGGAGACATCATCACTCTCTACAACTCCCTGAAAGGAGGGGGTAGCCAGGGGGGGTTGGTCTCTTTTCCCAGGCAACTCTCAGCAAGACAAGAGGGCGCGGTCTTGAGTTGTGCCAGGGGAGGTTTAGGTTGGATATTAGAAAGAATTTCTTTACGGAGAGGGTGATCAGGCATTGGAATGGGCTGCCCAGGGATATGGTGGATTCTCCGTCCCTGGAGATATTTAAAAAGAGACTGGATGTGGCACTCAGTGCCATGGTCTGGTAACTGCAGCAGTAGTGGATCAAGGGTTGGACTTGATGATCTCTGAGGTCCCTTCCAACCCAGCCAGTTCTATGATTCTATGATTTGTCTCTGCAGCAATGGCTGTTTTTTCCCTTGCCAAGTGACAGCTAAATATCCCAGGCAGTACTTGTCTGCCCATGAAAGCCTGTGCCATGTTCAGTTCAGCACTGACAAGTCGTCTTACTAGCATTGGCTGGGGAATTTGCAGCCCTGGCCACTTGAAACCAGATGGCAGAAACCATGCTTGTATTTGAGAAAAAAAGGCCAACCGAGAGTGGTTGTTCTGGAGGGAGAAACTGAGCTATTTGTGGATGCCTGACTCTGGTGTTGGAGCTCACTGGTCCAAATTCCTTTTTACAAGATATAAAGAGATGGAAGGTTCTTAAACTCGGCACCCAAACCAGTTGTGCTGGCAGTGTTGACAGAGATGAGCAAGAAAAGCACAGCACAATCCAACAGATAAAAGAAAAATATGTGCTTTCAAGGCTTTGGAGAATACCATCTACACACCTGGGACTGAGAGGGCTGAAAATAATTGTCTTCTAACAAGAAGACTTGTTGTTCTCTCTAAGGTGCATTTGAAAAAGTAGCTGCTCCCATTATATAAACCATCACAGAACAGTGAAGAGCACTTTAATCTTCTCCTATAATGTGAAAGAACCCAAATGCACAGCTCTCACTTGTGCTCCATTTGGACTGCAAATATGTTCTCCCATCCATGGATTTTCATGGCCCAATGGCTGTCAACTTTTTTCCACCTAAGACACCATTTTAATAATTGTGCAGAGGCTGCACCTCTATTTGTCTTACATATATTGTGTATTTGATGCCTGAGGTGTTGCAAAGTTTCAATCAAGATCAGCACTGTTCTTTCCTATTATGTCTGAGCAAGCGTAGGAGCCCAAAACAACATTTGTCAATTAAGTACACTTGGAGGAAATTGCCAGATTTATTTGAGTGCTTCAAAGGGGTGAGCAGGTTTACCTAAAATAATCAAAAAAGTCACACAGATGGCTTTTTTTTTATGTCATAAAAATATAGGCAGTAGGGTAGATATAAAGAGGCATGAAGTACAGGAGATATCTGCATTCATTTTCTCACTGTTTTTGAACAAATGTTATTGTCTCAAAGGTTTGTTTAAGAGGTTCATGTTCAACTGCCACATTCCAGATGGGATGTTGTTTCCCAAAGTGATGGGAAATCCTCTGACTTGATAACCAATGCTAAAAGGCTGCAACTCTACAGTCAAGGGAGATGAAGGGTCATATCCAGAAAGCATTTAATTCCATTTGCCTTGGCCACAAGCTTTAGAATCATAGAATAGAATCATAGAATCATAGAATAGGCTGGGTTGGAAGGGACCTCAGAGATCATCGAGTCCAACCCTTGATCAGCTACCGCCACAGTCACTAGACCATGGCACTGAGTGCCATATCGAGTCGCTTTTTAAATGTCTCCAGGGACGAAGAGTCCACCACCTCCCCAGGCAGCCCGTTCCAATGTCTGATCACCCTTTCCGTGAAAAAATTCTTTCTAATAGCCAATCTGAACTTCCCCCGGCACAATTTAAGACCATGCCCTCTTGTCTTTTTGAGAGTTGCCTGGGAAAAGAGACCAACCCCTGCCTGGCTCCATCCTCCTTTCAGGTAGTTGTAGAGAGCAATGAGGTCTCCCCTGAGCCTCCTCTTCCTCAGGCTGAACAGCCCCAGCTCCCTCAGCCTCTCCTCATAGGATCTGTGTTCGAGTCCCTTCACCAGCTTGGTTGCCCTCCTTTGGACCTGTTCAAGGACCTCAATATCCTTCTTGAACTGAGGGCCCCAAAACTGAACACAGTAGTGTTAGGAGGCAATATATTTGGAATGGGAGATTCTTGTCTCTTCACTGTCTGAGGAGTTTGTGGTTGTCTTAGCCTAGATGTGTAAGTTTCAGACACTTGAATTTCACATAATCCCACCCTTAGTTTTAGTAGTAAGACATATTCTTCTTCCCCCAAAAGGAAATACTTTTTGATCTTAAGAATCTGTTACCAAGTCAGAGAGTCTCTACTCCTTCCAAAGCCTCTGTCAGTTCTTTCTTCAGGTCATTCCAGAGTTCCCAGTCCACAAAACAATGCAGGTGAGTGGGGCTGGGATGTGGAAGCACAGCTGCCTGCTTCAGTGACAAGAGGATGCTGCCTTCCCCTTGGTCTGCTGTTCCAGGATCAGCTCAGGTGTTCACAGCACTTAACCAACAACTTTTTATTAAGTAGCTGCCCAAGGAAAAAAGAGAAGTATGAATACAGTAAAAGACAACTTTGAGACTTGGGGTGCACCTACAATACACAGTTCCACAGAAATATTTCAACTTGCTCAAAACCCAGCAAAACTTTAATATTGTGGTCAACACTGCAGCTCTTTATTCCCATTGTGTCCCCTGTGCTATTTCCCAAACCCAAGCACTGTGCTCCATGGCAGAGTGCAAAGTTACTGAATTAATAATACAAGGAACTACATGGTGAAGTTGTATCCAAAGATAAAAACAACTGACAACAGAAGTTGTACACAGATGACTCCCTAAATGGTCCCTATCCTCCCAAACCCAGGTCCAAATCACCTCCAATGTAATTTTACTCAAGCCTATAGAGACCCTGTTGAAGGCAATGGAGTTACAAAAGAGACAAATTTGTCCCTTGAAACTTTAATAACCATCTGGTTTTACATGCCTGCTTTGTTTAATTTATATAAGACACAGAGTTACAGTTTTTGTAAAAAGACAAATTACTATGGTCCAGTTCTGGGCCTCTCAGCTTAGGAAGGATATCGAGGTCCTGGAACAGGTCCAAAGGAGGGCAACCAGGCTGGTGAAGGGACTCGAGCACAGATCCTATGAGGAGAGGCTGAGGGAGCTGGGGGTGTTCATTTTGGAGAAGAGGAGGCTCAGGGGAGACCTCATCACTCTCTACAACTCCCTGAAAGGAGGTTGGAGCCAGGGGGGGTTGGTCTCTTTTCCCAGGCAACTCTCAGCAAGACAAGAGGGCACGGTCTTAAGTTGTGCCAGGGGAGGTTTAGGTTGGATATTAGGAAGAATTTCTTTACCGAAAGGGTGGTCAGACATTGGAATGGGCTGCCCAGGGAAGCAGTGGATTCTCCATCCCTGGAACTATTTAAAAAGAGACTGGATGTGGCACTCAGTGCCATGGTCTAGCAACCGCAACGGTGGTTCAAGGGTTGGACTTGATGATCTCTGAGGTCCCTTCCAACCCAGCCAATTCTATGATTCTATGATTATTGTGCACTATCCAAGCATCTTTTCTCAAAACCTGTCTTTATTCTGCAGGAAAAGCACATACACACTAGTTTCATGTACTGATGCTTTTCTTCTTTCATAAATGTAGATGATTTGTATTATTGTGGTTGATGTCAAGAAAAATTTCAGTTCCCAATATCTTTTCCAAGCAAGTGACACAGTGCTTGAACCCCGCATCTCTATTAAAAATGTGTAAGTAAAATAAATAAGTATTCCTTCAAGGACCACATGCCCAGAGCAGTAGATTTAGGTTTTTCGTCTTTCTGCATCATTTCCTTCTCCATTTTGTGGAAATTAAATTTGCCAGTTCTTGGCATATGACTGAGACATATTTGCTCAGAGAAATTTAGCTCTATACCTTCACCTCAATATTAATAGACATTGAATAGGCAGATGCCACAGAATACACGGGAAATTTACTTTCCCAGAAATTGTGAATTTGTACTAGCAAACAAAAGTGTGAAAATTATAGTTTTAAGTCTCAAAAAGTGGTTGTATCAAATTAATTTGTATTACTGGTGTTCTGTCCCTCCTCAACAGAAAGCAAAATGTTTGTAAAGAGTTTAAAGTAGGCAGTCTTTTATATAGACATGCTCACAGATTCAAAGGAGCCCCTTTTCATCTTATTCACATCAATAGGCACAAGATTGCAGCAGTCTTTATTGCCCCTAAAGAGAAGAATATAGATTGCAATGTTTAGTATCCCACCTTCCTCCTAGACCTCTTCAAAACTGTGTAAAACTTCAAACTTTCCCATCCATTGTGAAGAGGTCTTGGGTCTCAGTGGGGGTAAATTTAGATACAAGTATGACCAAAAGCAGAATTTGAAGACAGCTTAAGCTTCTTTAAGAGAAATTACAAAGTCTGTTTCTTAGAGCTAATACAAATGTTCATGATGGGAAAACTAATGGCAGAGCTGGTTTCCTCTGTGTCTTTATATCTAAACCCCATTTGAGACCATGATTCAGTAGGCAAGAAACTGAGCCACTAAAATAAAACCCCTGGAAAGTACAAACTGCATTAGAAAGGCTAACAATTGCTATTTTCCTCTTAATGGTCTAACTTTGTAACACGATTAGGATGGGATTTACCAGAATTAATTCTATGCATGCAGGAAAGAACCCATTCCCCCTTTCACCATCTGCAGCGTCATGCTGGGCTTTTAATAGAATTCTGTGGCCATGATATAATTACAAATCTAGTAAAGAGTTTGTGTCTGCAATATTTGTCATAATACAATGTATTAAGTTTTACCAGTGTCTCTTTGAAAAGCTCGAAGAGTTACAAGCAGCCAGAAGCCAGAAATGTGCTAATTAAGGTCTACAACAAAATATTAATCAAGAGATCTGGAGTAGGAGGAGGGAAAAGAAACAACTTCAATTAGTCAAACCATTATGTGGCATCCAGCATAGCCTGAAAGAAAAAGCAAGCTGAACTGATGGAACAGGCAAGGAAACTGGCCAGGAGACACGCCAGGCACACAGGCTGGGAGTGGGGACCTCATGTTGATTCTGTCCATCCACAGGAGCTTCTGACAAGAACCATTTGTGGAACAAAACCGTGAGTACTGAGGCCACTCTGCGTGAGCTTTTCCAAGAGCATTTCACCACGTTTGCTTTTCTAAGCCTGGTGTTTGAATAATAATCATTAAGAGGGAAGTTAAACACACCAGACTGAAGAAAGCAATGGTTAATTACTCTGTAAGCCTCCCTTCACCTTGTGTAAAGCAGCATGGCTCCCTCTGGAGGGATCACTACTGCTGTGAAAGGCAGCACTGGAAATGTCCCTGGCTGTGCCAAGCACTAGGGCTCAGTTGTCTCAGTGCATATTTTTGGTCTGAGACTCTCAAATAAAACAATACATTGTTGATTGCCCAGGAAGGTTGTGGATTCCCCCTCCTTGAATCTTGCCAAGGTGCATTGATGAAGAAGAAATTGACCTTTGAGATGCCTTAAATTTATACTGAGTATGATACTTATGGGATAATACTCTGGTGTTTTGGTCACCTGTCTTGTCTGCCCCTCCATAAGGGAGGGTTGCAGGTGTGACCCCTTTATTCCCTTTCTCTTTCCAGAGCATAAGATGTTCCTCAGAACTGAGCAGTGGCCTTGGTTCTGCTGACCATTCTCTTGCCACAACTATAAACATCGAGTGTTACCAGTCCTAGAAGCAGGCACTGACTGAGAAACTTGCTGTTAATTTCAGCAAGTACAGCTACTTAGAAGACTTTGCTGAGAGCAAAGTTACAGGAAAGAAAAGTAGGTCTATCCTGATCCTAACCAGGACAATTTGCTATGTTCCCAAGAGAAAGATAAGCCAGAGTGGAACTTCATGCTTTGCAAGGAGCAGCATGCACATAACATCAACTTTCCAGTTAATTTGTGAATGACTGTAACAAACATATTGCAGGGAATGGCTGCTCTTATGTCCTTTCATCTAATCACTTTTTCACTACTATTTTAATTTCTCTGTGCTGGGGTGAGTACAGAAGGTGTGTGCACTAAGAGGGGGAAAGCAATGCCATGTAGCTTTCACCTAACTATTCTCTTCTGTATATGCACTAATTCTCCCTGTGCTGCAGAAATGTGGTGATCATCAGGACAACTGAGTTCAGAAGAAGATATTTTGCTAAATTTTTTTCCTAGCAGTCACACTACAAGCACTCTGTATCTTGCGTTTTGTTGTTCTGGAAATTCTAAGAATGATAATAACTCTGCTTTGCTGAGAAGCCAGATTTTTCTATTCTTTTCTTGTGAATTCTGGAAGCTGACCGCTTTCTGTTCTGATGTCTGAGAATGGGAGATCATGCCCCACACTAGAACATCAGAATTTGCTCCCAGTATTGCAGTTCTATCACCAATTTCATGGGACATTGACCTGCTACCTGGTAGCCAGTTTTGCTGGATGGCTACTTATCAAAACAAAGTCAAGATGAGCTCTTGCAAAATTCTGACCCAAGTATCAAAGGCAGTGATTCTGTTTTATTGGAACAACCCAGGGAACAGGATGCAAGAGAAAGACATTCAGTTTGTATTCATCTTTAACTTTTTTTCCAGGACTTGTATAGTATGGATTTAATAGACAGTCAGGGCCTCTGTCACCTCTGCTCTTCAGGACTTTTTTCATCATGCAATTTTTTCAGTGTTCCAGCTACAGCACTGGAGAATGAAATTCCTGTTCCAGCCTCACACTATTTCCCTTCCTATAATCATTTCAGACAGTGTACTGAAGGAGGCAAACTGCTTAGAAGTTTTCTTGTCTTTTTGTGTCACAGAAAGATTGCCTCTGAAGCAGTGAACCCACAGGCTCACCTGCATGAACTGAAGTGTGTGGGCTTGCAGTCATTTCACACCACACTCTGCCCACAGTTCAGCCTAGATAACATGGCATTTATCTTGGGCTTTTTGATCAGTACAAGTCAACAGTGCACTAACTGCCTCATGGGGACTAACACAACCTCTGCGTCATCATCAAAATCCTATTTTGCTTCTAACTCATGCCTTCTGGAAGCCTTTTTCATCCACATGGTGATGGCGATGTTGATTATGAATTTGTGTTCATAACCAGTAGAATTCAGGGATAAACTAAGAAAGAAGTGACCAAAAGCAGATGAGACATGTCAAGACCCTAACAGGATTAACTTCCATCTTGGAAATATTTAGAAGTGTAAGTCCTGGCACCACTGAGACAGCTGGGCACTGAGGGAGTGTAAACACCGGCACGAAAGGCAGGATGAGGCTGCCAGAACTAGCAGATAAGGGGAAGTTTTATTGCAAGGGTCCAATTATCCTCTATAACAAGGGGATGAAGTCATCAAGAGCAAGAAAGGTAAAAAGTTCAACCCTGAGGAAGACTTCGTTACTTCATCTGAAGACCCCCAAAGACCCCCGAACACATCCCCAAAAAGACAACTCCGCCCAGACTCCACCTGTTATGAATATGTATGTAAGGATGATGTAACCTACCCTTTTACTGTATAAATATCCTAACCCTTTCCCTTAACCCTTGGAACTCCTTGTCCAGCGCAAGCTGGGGGTTTCCCCAGATCCGAAAATAAATGCCTTTGCTGTTTAAAGACTCAAACTCTGTCTCTAAACAGTTTTGCTTGGCCTTTTTCAGCTTCAATTATTAGAAAGACATGAACTGCAGCCAGAAACTGCACGACTGGTATCAAGAAAAAAATGTATCTTTAAAAATAGTTTGAAGTCATAATAAAAAAAGTCAAATATCAGAGAGGCTCATGATAGAATTATAAATGTCAGCAGGACCACGGTCACGTCACTCTATGTCTAGTTACAGTTCAGTTTGACAGCAGCAGAATGACATCTCTATTTAGCTGGAGGAGCTGTTTCATACCTATGTTGCTAGAAAAACAGGTTGAAAGTTCTTAAATCCTTAGGAAAGGAAGAGATGACTGATTCCCTAATGTCCTGAACAAAAATACATCCTTAATGGTAAGAGTCCAATTCTTGAGTGTAAGCCTTGTTTGGGAGCATGTTAGCTTTGAGGCCTTCAAGGCTATGGACATCAGCAAATAAATGTTGTCCATTTTGAGTTAGACTGACCAAGGCAGATAGTGTAGGGACAGATATTGGCCTTGCCCTTCATTTTCAGAGATGCATGAAACAGAGTTTGACCCAAAAATTGTATCTAAATGCAATCTAGGCATTCCTCAAATAAGAGAAGAGAGAGGTGCCATCCTACCACTTAGAAGACCTGGAGGAACTGAAGAGAACACCAAGCTTCAAAAGATTTGTGCTCAGCACCCACCCAGACTTTGGAAATAATTTCTTGCCCTTCTACCTCACTTTTTATGTTTTCTTTTATAAAAAAAATACTTCATAGTTTTGCCTTTCTAGAAAAATCTTCTCTTTAACCAGCCCATCTGTCATTGCATTTGTAAGGAACCCAGGCAGCTTCTCTTGTTCAGAACTTCTCACGTCTGGTGCCTGTAATGTGCTCTTTACCTGATCTTTACCTGATCTTATTTGCTTTTTGCCCTTCCACAGGCTCTCCAAAGACCTTGTCTTTTGAAGGGGTTTTACCCAATTTAACGTACTGGCTGTTGTTTAGTCCACCTTTACTGCAGAAATGTGAATCAGCAAATGTTTTCAGAGTCACACAGCCAGTGTCCCCATGTAACATCAAATGACAAATTTATTCAAACATGAGAACCTGATTTCCTTTTAACTTCATTGCTTTAGCATTAGGTTTTCCAGAACCTGAAGTGGAGCATTTTTTCAGTTGCAGATGTCCAACTATAATATGAAAAAAATCCTGTTCTTTAGTCTAGCAGATTGATGATTTGATCAGTACAATGTAATAAAAAAAAAAAAAAAATCTAAGTTTGTGTTCAGTGACTTAGCTCTTGTCCAGTATTTTAAAATATTCATAGATTGGGAAGCTCTACACCCTGTGATGTGATTATTCTAGGGTAGTTGTACCACCTGGGATTACTAATAGTCACTGATCAGTAACTGGGTCACCAGGTCCAAACCAGTTTAAAAGATTTCAAACAATGAACGAGGGGAAAAAAGTACAGAGAAGAAACAGTCTGGATTATCCTAAACATGAAGGACCTGTAGTGCAATTCATGAGCTGTATGAGAGCACTGGAAGATTAAAAAATCCTGTTCAGACCTTAGGATCATTCTGAGGAATGATGCTCAGGGATGACCTTCATTAGCAGCTGCCTGGTGTTCTGCTGATGTCCAGAATTACTCTTCACAATCAATATCTCATTGTAGCACATGCTGGATGAACACACTGGAAGACATTGTTCTGCTTTCAGAGATCTTATAGTAGAAAAAGCACACAGGGAGAAAGCAAAAGCTGACACAGTTTGGCAGATTAGTGCCTTGCTGTTATTTTTATTATAGAATTGTTTTATTTCTATTGTACTTGAAAGCTTTGTTTTGTTCCTATTATCAAATTAATTGTGCTTTGGGGTTGGGGTTTTTTAGCTTTGTTTTATTCCTGTTATAGAACTAATCATGATTTTTTTTGTGTGTTTTTTTACTAAGGGAATTTCAGACTCTGTGTAGGGGTGGGAAAGGGCAACAAAGGACTGTTGTTTTCTTTTATATGAAGAGAAGAAGAAATTAAAGGGTAACAGGAAAAGAGGGAAAAACTGAGAATAGATCTCTTTAAATATAGTGTAGAGCATGAAGAGCGTTTATTTTATAGGCTCAAAGGACTCAACTGGTGCTAAATAAAATTTAAGGATTGTGACTGCTTGTATTTCAGAGGAAAAGGGTTGAAAAATGCTGTGTGACAACTCTCTGGTTTTTCTGAAAGGCTATCTGGGGTACAGAAAAAAAGTGCTTTAATCCTTGTTGCATTTTTCAGTGATCTGAACACAAAAATGCTGGATTTGGGGCACCTCTGCAGATAGGGAGAGCTTAGAAGAAAAGTGAATAAGACATTTTCAGAAAATTGGACCATGGCATCAGGATGTATTATTTCTTTCTGGAAACAAATGATTTGAAGATACCTTTACAGCATTTTAAAATAAAAGATAGTGGCAATCCAGAGGGTATAGAAGACACAGCTGAAAATGGGTTACAGTTTTTTTGGAAGCTTTTTCTCACTGAGGTTTTACATTCAGTATACATGGAGTGTCTAACAGGATTATCTTTCAAAGCATCTGCAGCACTTATGAGAATCTTCTACAAATAAATGAATTAGTGAAATTTATTCCAATAAAGTCATCTTTCTCCTTTTTTTCCTTTATAAAACAAGATAATGTTTTAGTAAATAGGGTTCACAGATGTTCTAAGGTGTATATGTATTTTGTTGTAGCTTTTAATCTGCCATCGAATCAGCAGCCTGGGCTGCAGTGCCCAGGGGGTTGTACATCAGAGGCATCCTAAGTCCTCTCTGAAGTGGCACATGCCACCTCACCACTAAGATGACATCAACCATCATCTAGCAAACACTTCGTGAATCCTGTAAGCCATAGTTGGTCCCAAGTGCCTTTTCTGATTTTTTTTTTTAATCTTCAATTAAAATGGTGTAGAATTGCTCAAGGGCTTACTCTGCGTTTGTTCTTGGCTGTCTCAGCTGCAAATTCAGGAGAGTTCAGGCATCACCATCTGTGCCAAAGTCAGATCTTGGGACATTTCACCCAGACCCTTTCCCCTGGGGAAGCCACAACCTGAGCACAATGAGTGCAAACACAATTTAGCAGCAGAGGAAAAGCACAAGGGGCTCCCCCACTTTTCTTCTCCCAGCCCAGAGGCACATTGAGGTTCTGAGATTGTTTCACTCAATCCAACAGGAGCAGCTCTTTCAACAAACTACAATTAGCCACAGGGATGGTGGTATTTGGAAGTTTATGTACTTCTACATAGCATCCCCATGGTGAAAATGCTCACCAGAAAGACAAAGATTCTAGCTCACAACCTGCAAATATTACAGTGCACATCTGTGTCACTGTGTTATAGAACTAAAGGGTGACAAAATTTTAAATCAATAAGATAAAGTACATTCAAATACAAAGCATAATTTAAAGGGGGAACACATTCCTACAGATTATTCCAAAGGCCAAGACTTGTGTGAGACTGAAAAAAGAACTACCAGTGTACAAGATAACAGTGACTGAAATTATATAGATCAGGTTTTATGTATAAACTTTATTTATGGCACAGAATAACACTGATCTATTTGTATAAGTTGTGCATATGTATGAAGAGCACCGACTTGAAGAGGACAATTTCCTTATGACTGAACTATTCAGTATTTTTTCTCTGTTTCTCTGACTGAAAGTCCTTACCAGAACCAAGCCTTTGGTTTGAGTTTAGATGACAAACCCCATTTGCCAGCTGCATATAAGAGTGTGTAAGACTGTGTAATGAAAGTCTGGAAGGAAAATTCTGCCTAACATGAGAAGAAATCTGCTGGGTGGATTTTCTTGAAAAAATGGTAGAAGTAAAACCTAAATAGCACTTTTTGATAGAAAATTCTGAAAAAAAAAAATCTGTGCTGTTTCCCTGGAGTCAGCAGTCTGCACTGCACAGTAAGAATTCTCTTGTGTGTAACAAGAACACCTTTCAGGCTATAAGGAGAGGTAGATGGACCAACAGAGCAAGACCAGATCCTTTTAACCCTTCATCAGTGATTCCATCATCTGATTAGCACTTGATAGTTACTGGGAAATATGTATCATTGAAAATTAAGCCAATACCCTTCGGAATCAAAATGGAAAGTTTGTTGTTAAACTGTGCCCACTGGTAATGGCATCAGCTACTGCTCATGGTGCCAGCTGCAGTATAACTGATCTGCTCCATAAAAGTCAGGCTTTTATGGAGGAAGCATTTGGGAAAAATTTGCTAATTTTCAGCTCTCTGAGGGTCATGTCATGGTTTACCAGGATGGAAATATTCACCATAAGACACGGACTCGATTTTAAGCCACAAGGGTATTTGGAACTTAGAGGTTTTGCATTATTAGCTCTTTTAATTATACAAAGTATTTCTCATGTATAAGTACCTTTTCACAGGTACTTACAACAATAATTCTGGGCAGAGCTAAATTAAATATAGCATAAATCTAAATACATGTAACCTTTTTAGACATTTGCAAGATGATTTTATGGCTGAGCACATTTGTGAAGTAACAGCAGTTCCAGGAAGACCAAAAAAAAAAAGAAAAGGAAAGGAAAAAACCTAACAAAACAACTTCTGGCAGTTCGTTTGTTTTCTTTATTGTTAAAAATTTGGTTTGAAAAGTTTCATTATAAGTGTCTGTCTGCAATAGTGAATTTTCTCCTTCGAAGAAGTCTATTGCTACTATAAGGTCCTTGTAACTGCAGGGCATGTGGAGATCACAGATGCTGCTACACCATCACTCCTGAAGCCCAGAAGTTTAGTGATGTGTACTGAGTTTCCTGCTGGGCTGAAACTGTTTTGCAAATACTAATTTCAACCTAAACATGGGTAGAGGGGATCCTTATAGTGCTGTGCATGGGAAATACTCATGCTCCACACATTTGCTCTGTCCTTACACTAGCTCAGGGTGTTGCTTTGGGTTCAGTAGCGCACATTTAGGTTATCATCACAAATTGCTTCCTTAGGTTTCACAGCAGTCTTAAACTGGTTCTCAGTCACACAAACCTATTCCTGCATCTCAGCAAACTGTGCTGTATTAGTTGCCTGTGCATAGACATGACAAGCAGATGTTGCTCAGCCCTCCTCTGCTTCTGGACTCAACCCTCAGTCTGTTCTTAGAATAGTTGCTTAGTTGCTATGATTAATGCTTTATGCATTCAGTGTTCACATCAATAGCCTGCACACATATTGAACATTATGCTAAATACTTTAAAAATGATCCCATCCATGACTGAATTCCCTTATTTCCTGGAATGAACCACCACCCTGCAGAGAAAAAACTCCCAGTGCAGCAGAAGTCTTGACACATGGGGTTATTCCATGAGAGGTGTAGGATCAGGCTCATTCCTTCCTGCTAAGCATCTCAGGGAGGCCCCTAAGCCAGGAAGCTGGGTGTACTCTGCCCTACAGTGTTTTAAGTGCAAGACATCTCCTCTGCAGGGTGATTCGAGCTCCTTTCTGGTGAGGTCTCTCTTCTCTCTTGAGCACAGACCCCATGAGGAGAGGCTGAGGGAGCTGGGGCTGATCAGCCTGAAGAAGAGGTGGCTCAGGGGAGACCTCATCACTCTCTACAACTCCCTGAAAGGAGGGAGTAGCCAGGGGGGGGTTGGTCTCTTTTCCCAGGCAACTCTCAGCAAGACAAGAGGGCATGGTCTCAAGTTGTGCCAGGGGAAGTTTAGGTTAGATATTAGAAAGAATTTCTCTACCGAAAGGGTGATCAGACATTGGAATGGGCTGCCCAGGGAAGTAGTGGATTCTCCATCCCTGGAGATATTTAAAAAGAGACTGGATGTGGCACTCAGTGCCATGGTCTGGTAACTGCAACAATAGTGGATCAAGGGTTGGACCAGCCAATTCTATTCCAACCCAGCCAATTCTATGATTCTATGATTCCCTCTAACTCTGAGGGATCCAGAATATTCCTGTGGTCCCAGGTTGGGCACCCAAGGTGCATGCAGCTTTGTGCAGTGAAGCAGAGCTCCACGCTGACCAAGTTGGGTTTAGCTGTTAGGAATTGGAAATAATCAATGGTAACCAGGGGCCCTGTGGCATTGGGAACCACACACACAAAAGGAGACAGGTCCTGACCTACAGAGCAAATAACTAACGTGGTGTGAGGAGGGCACTTTAAAGAGGTGATGTGGTACCACCAGTACCACCAGTAAACTTCTGCAGACTCTAAGTGGCTCAGAAAACGTGTATGTTATGGTAAGGGACATTGAATAAGTTAGGTGCAGGTCACAGGCTGTGGATGGAGGAGATGAGATTCTCACCACCTCAGCGAGGCCTCACTCCTGAACGTTGTCACCACCAGGTACAAAATGGAGGTTAAAAGTTAGACCTAGTCTGGAGACAAGGTTAAGCATTTCTGGTTTCTATATTTGCAAGGTGATTTTGTAGAGCATTTGCCACAGCTGTATCGGTAATTAGATCAGGAGTTTGCCCTGGAGCTGTGCTCTTCTAGGCACACAAGCTCCAGCTGAAGCTCTTTGCAGTTTAAACGAAATCTTGCAATTTTGTGTTTAAAATCTAAAGGTTGGGCAAGATCTATACTGTGTTTTAAGGAGCTACAATGTATATAAGTTTTACTGTTAAGACTGTTTTCTTGCTGTTAAGTTCTACTGCATGTGCATTCTCCAATGCCATACTTGCTTTTTCTTTATTTACCCACTGTTTTCAACAATTAGAGTGTTCAGCAAAGTTCTTTTAAACTCAGATTTTTTTTTAATATTTAAGAGGTTTGGGGAACTGGTTCCTTGAATAACTTCCTCACAGTTGAAAATGGTCAATATGGTATGTGTTGGCACATCAATTGCTTTCACAGACCCAAGTACTATAGAGAAACTTCTTCCAGTGAAGATATCACCACAGAAAAAAAAAAAAAAAAAAAGAAAAAAGGAAAAAGGAAAAAGAAAAGAAAAAAGAAAAAAAGAAAAGAGGAAAAAGAAAAAAGAAAAAGAAAAAGAAAAGAAGAAAAAGAAAAAAAGAAAGAGAAGAAAAAAAAAGAAAAGTTAAAAAAAAAGAAAAAGGGGAAAAAAGGGAAAAAAAAAAGAGAGGGAGAAAAAAAAAAAAAAAAAAAAAAAAAAAAAAAAAAAAAAAAAAAAGAGAGAGAGAGAGAGAAGGTAAAGCAAAAATAGGTCACTTCCCACTTCCACACTAGGAAGGGAGGGAAAAGTAGTGTTGAGTAAAAATTTTCTGGAAAAGATTTCACAGCATCCTTGGAAACTTCACATCAAATAAACAAAGATCAATTCTCCTAGTCCTGGAATCTGTGGAAGACTGTCAAATATCACTACAAAAAGCCTGAAGTCTGGAGACTGGTCCTTTCCAGCTCAGTGTCTGAAGCACTTTCTGACTAGTGCCTGCTGACCTTTATAAACTCTGGGAACCTTCAACTACTATTAGTATTAAAGGTAGCAGAATCATACTCAGAGATTACACACTTCTAAATGTCTCATTTTTCATCTGTTCTGCTCACCGAAGGCCACACACAATAAGGACTTGCACTGCATATTTTTTGCACAGCTGGAAATTGAAAAGAAAGTTACATGAAAATGCCCTTTTGCCCTTGCAGATTTTCCAAAAGCTCCCTTTCAGTGGAGCCTGAGCAAGATCATTTCCACTTGGGTTTTCTTCTCAAACGAGATAGTAAACCATTTTCCCTGTCAGAGGTTCTGAAGCTGGAAAGAGTTGAGAAGTATGATGCCTTTATCAGGTCTTTTAATTAGATCCAGTCCTTACTTTTCAGAACAACAGATTCCAGTTCCACATTCACAGCTGGTTGCTCCATCAAGCATCTTTGCATAGCATAAACTCTGTGGGAACCCACCTTTTTGAAGACTAATGAGCTTTTCCATCTGCTTTTCAGGTACTCATTCATTCTTCACAGGGAAGTCCCACTCTGAAGCTCTCAAGCCACACAATTTTAGGTGATTGCTCTGAATTTTTATATGGTTAAACCCATTTCTAATGACAACCCGATCTGTTCTTTACAGCAAGCAGCCCATACTAGCCAAGTAGGTGGTAAATCTGATAACCTGTGACTGACCTCCCAAAATAACAAGAAGAGTTGCCCCTACCATGTGATTTTACATTTTCTGTGCAAAACAGAAATAGATATGAGCAGCTGAGGAAAGCATATTTGGAAAGAAAATGACAGGGATTAAATCTGGGGCAATCCCAAGCTCAGATACAGGGTGGTGGAGAATAGATTGAGAAAAGCCTTAAGGAGAAAGACTTGGGAATATTGGCTGAGAAGCTCAACATGAGCCTGCAATGTGCACTTGCAGACCTGAAAGCCAAATGTGTCTTGGGCTGCATCAAAAGTGTGGCCAGGAGGTTAAGGGAGGTGATGCTGCCCCATTACCCACCCTCAGGAGGCCTGCAGTGTTAGGACAAGGGTGAATGGTTTAAAGGTGGAAGAGGGTAGATTTAGATTGGGTATTAGGAAGAAATTCTTTACTTTGAGGGTGGTGAGACAGTGGAACAGGTTGCACAGGAAAGCTGCTGCTGCCCCATCCCTGGAGGTGTCCAAGGCCAGCTTGGGTGGGACTTTGAGCAACCTGGTCTAGCAGGAGGTGTCCCCACACATAGCGGGGGAGTTGGAACTACATGATCTTGAATATCCCTTCTGCCCTAAACCATTCTATGATTCTATGAAACAGTTTGGGAAAGAAATGAAACCACCAAAGTAAGGTGAGGCATTACCAGGCTTGGAGAACTAAAATCTGGAAATGGCGTAGGAAGAGCCTGGCAATGCTAGGCACATCATGGCTGAGGGTGCAGACAGCTCTGGAGGCCATCGGCTCCTGTGTCCATGGGGACACTAAGGCAGCTGGTGGGGGACCCCTTTTCACTGATGAATACCTTTGTGTTCTTATCTAATGCAGTCCATCTATTAGAGGACATCCTTTCTTTCCTCAGTCAGGGCTGCTCAGTGTCCCACTGCCTACTGGCAACAGTGAACATGGCAAAAAGGAATTTTTTTCCTAGATAAGAATCTATTGGGTGATAAGAATCATTGTGTGGTGGTGTCCCATGAATTCGTTAGCTCTGCACAGCCAGTGTTTCAGACTGGCTGCCTCAAGCTCATCAGACTGAGTTCTCAAATATAACATTTAAAATACCAACTTCTAAATAAAGCATGAAGTTCTGCAAAGGAGAGGTGGTCAGAGGTCTCCATTGCCTGGCAGAAACAGCAGGAAGGTCCCTTATTTTACAGCACAGAAACCCTAAATGCTCATGCTAGGGAAGTGATGGTCTACAAAAAGGGCACAGGAGGGTTTGGGTAACTCAGACCTCCCTATAAGGATTCAGTTGGTGTGAGGGGGTTCTGGGAATACTGACAGCCTGACTGAGAAACTGGAGAATGACCTGGCAAATCTGGTGGCATAAAAATAGCTGTCTAGTGCTAATTCTGGTGAGTCTGGAGGAAAAAATGCTCCAAGATATTTTAAGGCATGGATATTTCAAACCCCGAAATTCAAGATGTTCCTCTCAAGAGAGAAATAAGGTCCCTGTGAGTCCGGTATGAAGGATAAAGAACTGGTGAAAAACTCAGAATAAGCTCATTTACTTTTTTTTTTACAAATGACAGTATTTTAACCCTCCATGTTATTTTAAATTCTAGTTTATTTTGAGACATTTACATTCCTGAAGGCAACAAACAAGATTTACAACTGTCTTTGGATCTGGTCTATGTCATACAGCCTACCCTTTGCACTAAAATCTTTTTTGCTCTCAAACTAAACACGTATATTTGTTGCATTCATGTCAAAGCAAGAAAACAAACAGCAAGAACATACATACAAAACATACAAAGTATTTCAGTTTTACTGTGCTGTAGTTTTACTGAGTTTGGCCTATGCCTTTGCCTCGGGTTATTCTGACAAAATATCAACTATTTGGTTACATCTGGTGAAGAAGAAAGTGGATTGCATGAGAGAAAAGTGCACTGAGGGGCATAAGGATTTGGAAATGTCATTTCAACAAAATCTTAACTCTGTTTCATTCAATTGTTTCTGAGAAGAAAAACCCAGTGCTGTCCCAGGTGAAAAGCCTTTAACAGTTTTTATAACCAATTCAGTATCAGATGAGGGAGAAAAATGAATCTTTATTTCTCATAGGATGGGCAAGTTCCCTGCCTGCTGGATTACAGAGCTTGCTAAGCAATCCTTCTCTCTGAGCAATATGGGAAAGGAGGAGTATTGCTGGCCTTGTAAAAATTATGTTTTGTGCCAAGCAGAACAGCTAATGAGATGGGCAGAATAGACAAATTTATTTCCTCCTGAGAAGAAGCAATAAACCAGGGGGCTTGAAAAGTGGAGTGCAGCTTCATTTGCTACTCATGCAAGTGCAGCAGACTCCAGCTACCTTTATCTACAGCCTCAGAGATTCCATAACCATTAGGCTGTTACCTTTGTAGCATGACCTGTCCTTTATCTTTCTCTGCTTTTTCAGAAGACCTTGTGAAAGATGTTAATTTTCTCCTACAACAGAAAAGGAACATCTTTGACATCCTGAATGTGCATACGGAATGGGAAACCCAGCTGTGCTCAGGTCAGCTCTGCACATCCATTAACCCGAGACAAGAAGAGCTGTATCTTTGTCAGGCCCAGAGAAAGGTCTTTAAAAATATTACCAGTCAACCCCAAATGCACCTTTCAGGTGTGTGGCTGCTCTTGAGAAAGCCAAAGACTTCTGATGAGCTTTTGTGCTAAGTTTCTTTAGAATCAAATCAAGTGTTTCTAGACCTGAACCAATGTCTAATGAAATCAATATCTTCCATGGACGTTGAGTCCTTTTGTGTCTGACTAACATACAGTGAAATGTCTGAATTTGTCTTACTCTCTTTCCTAATTCTACCCTTCTGCTCAGTGTCTCCTATATGTTAAAATCTCTTGATTTTCTTTCATCTATTCATTTGCATTTTCCACACAAGTGTTAACATTTACATTCCAGATATTCAGTAGATGAAAAATGAATGTGAACAAGCAAATAAATAAATTTCACAGAAACTGCAAGTGATCAATAACATGTCCAGGCCTGGTTATTTTAAAATTAATTTTCATAGGATCTGAAAATAATTATGCCACTTCTCATAACTGAAAAAATGCAAGGGAATATTGACATTTGACAAATATTAAAACTGTATTATTTTTCCCACATATATAAGCCTAAATAGTTCTCTTAACGTATGATAAATTCTTAAAGACCCAGAATTACAATACACTAAAAGCTCCTGAATGTCTAGGATTTCTAATTAAATCTTTACTTAAAAGCCTGTCCCATGTGTTAGATAAAAGTAATCAGCTGGACTACAACACCTTTTCTATCTTTTGCAGCTGAAACATTGTTCCAGTTTCATCAGTTTGTTAGAAACCAAGTCAGATTTGGGCACAAAGGACTGGCACTGGGAGCCTGTGCTAGAGAAGAGAGAGAGCTTTCTGACAGTACGTTGGGGACAAAAGGAATGTACACAACCTGCAGCTTCAGAAGATGATGGAGGAAACTACAGTTCTTCAGGGAAGACCCTTCTCAGTGAGTCCCTCTCCTTCTCTGCACACACTCCTAAGGGACCAAATAGTCTTGCAGCACATCCACTGGTATTCTGATTCCTTCAGCTGAGAGGAGGGGCCTGAAAGAAGGAAAAGAAATAGGAAAGATATTTTTGATATAACCATCCATTACCCAGTAGTATAAATTAATTAGGGTTATTCACTCTCTGAGTCCAGTACAGTGTCTTCTATTTCTGCTTTTCTATTGTTCTTTGTGACACATTTTTCTACGCCCCATGCACCTTCTTATTCACTGAAGAATCATTATTTTATTCCCAAAACTTTAATAAGAACACTATCTGTATTGACTCCCTCATGATGACTCCTCGTCATCAGTTCCTGTGGTTTAGAACATGAATTAATGGTGGGTTTTTTTATTTATAAAATATTACACAGAACTTCAAGTCAGGCTGATCATCCTCTTCTGTTGTTATCCTCACCAATTTAATAAAAAATGTTTTCTGTCTTTAAAAACAATGTAAATGAAATCTTGCCTATTTTCTTGTCACTTCTTATCATCGTTCAAATGATGATGTTTCCTAATCTAACAGGCACTGCCAAACACCTCACAAAGTGTCACTTGCACCATATGAGGATAAACTGCTTGATGAGACATTTATTAAAGACATGAAATAAAGGCGAGAGCTCAGTGAAAAAGGAGCAGCATTTGCCTGTTGTGTTCTTGAGAGAAGTAGGGGCTTGAGTTCTCCAACAGTATAAATGCCTCTGATCCCTACCACCTAAGGATCCATTCCTGAGCTGGAAACTGAAGCCCTTCCCCAGGTGTGAACAAATTTGTTCATCAAGACCCCTCTACAGAGCTGTCAACTGGAATTACCCATGGAAAACATACCTTCATCCCACCAAACTCCTACTGCCTTCCCTTTCCAAACTTTCCACACAACAGGTTCTCTCTGCAGGTCAGCTCTTGGCAGGTAAAGTTTGGCAGAGAAATCCTTGGTTTTGCAATATTTTTTCTCTGTTATTTTTGCTTTGGTTATTGAAATATAACTGTTACAAACTCCTTCATATTTTTTTGGGAACCACAGGTTCATCCTATCAGCCTTGTATGTGCCACAGAGATTCTTTCTGCTTTCCAGAAAACCCTTTGGCCCTTGTGACCCCAACTCTGAAGCAAGCTGAGGCAATTTCCAAGGGTACACACTCCCTCAGACTTTGCATATTGTGATGCTGATGGTGCCTTCTCTGCATTCTGTGCCTTGCAAAAGGAAAGGCTCCACTGCTATGCCATGGCTGTCTATTGCTTTCTTAGTTCCCTACACATAAGGCCTCACTTCTTGAACCTCATGCAGTGGATGGGATTGATCTTGCCTCGCCTCATCACTGATTTCTGCAGCATTAGTCATCCAGATTTCTTTTATCAACTGAGTGAAACAAGCTCTTTTAAGGAGAAAGTTATGTTAGCAAAATATGAAATATAAAACCTTTTAACTATATAACTATACAAAGTTATGTAATTTTGTTACCTGTTGCTATGTGAACATGACATAATGTGATGCCATGGATGGTGAATATGGAAAATGTAAGTAAATTTAGTGGTTTCACTGTTCTTCTCACACATTAAGTCCTTTCTGGGGGACTTCAGAGTATTTACCAGAAGCTAACAAATACCTGAAAAGCTGCCTGTGTTCATTTCATTCCTCAGCTTTCATCCCATGTAATTGCTTTTTTATCTGGGGTTCATGTTCCTCCTGCTCTGCTTTCTTTCAAACCTGTTTTTCAGTAGCAGCGTTGTTCTTCCTCTCTTTTCCTCCCTTCTTGGCTTCTGTACATTTTGTACATTTCAATTTCCACTCAATCCCCTCCAAGCTATTTCCCATCCCTCAGGCTCTCTCATTATCTTCCCCTCCTCGCACTCTTCCCTGCAGTGTTTTCTCTCTAATGCTCATCCCTTTCTTCATAGTAGTAGGGTTGGGTTTTTTCCTTTTACCACAACTTTTTCTTCCACAAATACTTTCCTCCCATCTCATCCCATTTGCACAGACTGGCATGCCAACATTTTTCACCCCAGACCTATGCCCTTGATACCACACTCCCTAACATAGGCAGAGAGCATGGAGAATGACAGAGGGATGTTGTGTTGGCAGATGAGGAGTTGAGGACCTCAGAAGACAGACAGGGAGAGAAGCAGGAAATCCCTTTACCAAGCAGGAAATCCCTTCACAAAACTACAGCCACACTGCACCCCACTGCAACTGCTACTTCCCATCTCTTGTCATTCTGAACTCCTCAGCCTGCTTTTCTTCATTGGATTTCACTCACAGAACCATAGAATGGTTTGGGTTGGAAGTGACCTTAAAGATTATCTACCTGCCATGGGTAGGAACACCTCCTACCAGATCAGGTTGCTCCAAGCCCCATCCAACCTGGACTTGAACACTTCCAGGGAAGGGACATCCACAGCTTCCTTGGGCAACCTGTGCCAGTGCCTCACCACCCACACACTAATGAATTTCATTCCAATGTCCAACCTAAATCTATCCTCTTCCACCTTAAAACCATTACCCCTCATCCTATCACTACATGCCTTCATAATAAGCCTCCCCCCACCTTTCCTGCAGGCCCCTTTCAGGTACTGGAAGGACTCTATGAGGTCTCCTCAGAGCCTTCTCCAGGCTGAACAACCCCAGCTCTCTCAGCCTGTCTACACAGGAGAGGTGCTCCAGCCCTTTCACCATCCTCATGGCCCTCCTCTGGACTCAATCCTACAGCTCCATGTCCCTCCTGTGTTGAGGGTTCCAGAACTGGACACAGTACTCCAGGTGGGGTCTCACGAGAGGAGAGGAGAGGAGAGGAGAGGAGAGGAGAGGAGAGGAGAGGAGAGGAGAGGAGAGGAGAGGAGAGGAGAGGAGAGGAGAGGAGAGGAGAGGAGAGGAGAGGAGAGGAGAGGAGAGGAGAGGAGAGGAGAGGAGAGGAGAGGAGAGAGGGGGAGAGAGGGGAAGAGAGGGGAAGAGAGGGGGAGAGAGGGGGAAGAGAGGGGGAGAGAGGGGGAGAATCACCTCCCTGACCTGCTGGCTACAGGCTCACATTGCTATCTCATTTTGAGCTTCTCATTGACCAACACCACCTGCTTTAGCAGTCCTCTTACTGCCTCCCAGAACAACCACTCAGGTGAGAAGGAAAACAGCAGAATAATGTTTGCCTCTTTTTTTTTTTTCAGTCTTCAGGTCCTATGGTTCTAGTTCCATTGCTGCTCTTGATTGAAGCAGACAGGGAGATCACTGCCCAGCATGGCTGACAGCCCTTTCACCTCTGACTCACTGTGCTGTAGTTCAGTCAGCTCCTTCTGCATTCAGTCTGTGTCCTTGGTCCAGCTTCTCCAGTCACTGCACAGAGGAGCAACCCAGCCTTTTGCAGCACAATCCCTACCCAGCACATCTTCCTCCAAAGGGACTGCACTGGACAGCGTCTTAGGAAACCAAGACCAGGGCTTTAGCAGATGCTCCAAACCTAGAGATCCATATGGGTCACCCCACAGCTGCAGGCAGGTGAGGAGGGAGCTAATGGCAGCCATAGCACCATGATGTTTTCCATATTCTTGTCTCTGAAGTCTTTCCTAGCAGCAGGCACACTTTCTGTTCCTCTGCTTTCCTCTGTTAATGAGCTTGGCTGATTAGCCCCCTTGCTGCTTCAGTTTCTCCAACTACAGTAACCCAAGCGCTGCCCACACACACTTGCTCAATACCTAAACAATGATTGCCCTTTTCTTTGTCTTGACCTTTTCCCTGTCTTCCTTCAGCTGTCTTTTATCACTAAGGCACAAGAGGATCTGACTGCTTTGATTTCAGAGCATGATTGTTGTTCGTATCCTTCCAATTAATTCACATCCAGAGAACCAACCTGCAGGGTCCTCTCAGCAAACAGCCTAGAAGCCAACAATCCCCAAATCCCCATCTTCAGATAACTTTTAGTGCCGAAAATACACAATGATGGTGCAGAAAACCTTTTAGTATTTTGTGATTTGACCCTCTGGTTAAGCTAGTGTGACCCAGGAATTGAGTTAAAGGCTGTCTAAGGCGTGGGTCTCGACAGATTGCAAACATGCCAGAGCAATTGAAGAGAGTGCACTGGACCTGAGGTAAAATCCTCCCAAACAGCCCAGTCTGAGCTGTGTCACTATGCTTGCTGCTCATGGCAGGCTCGATTTTATTATTGGTGCTTTTTGCAGAGGTGATGAGAGACTTAGTGAAGGCTACAAAAAAGGTCCCTCACATCTTATCATCCTGCCTGACTCATAGCTCAGCATCTCTCTTTGCCCTCAGGCAGTATTCACAGGTCTTAGAAAACAGAAAGAACTTCTTTGAGCTTGTTCTGGAACCCTGATATGACATAAGTTTCCTTTTCTACCACCATTTCTTTTCTGACTGAATAGCTGTAGTAATATTTTTCCTTGTGCAGATTTTGTCTATTCTTTTGGTTATTTGGCTGTTGTTGGGCTTTTTGTTTGTTTGTTTGTTTTGCCAATATGTTCCTTGTTTGTTTGTTCTAACTTTTGTTAGTTGCCCTTATTCCACATCCTACTTATCCAATATAAACCAGAATATTATGCTGCCTGTTGTTGACTTTGTGACTTACTTGGGAACTGGCACGGTGGTTCTCGGTAGGTCATTGCTGAGAGCAGAAAGTCAGAAAGGTAGAAAGAAGCCCTTTGGCCATAACATTGATGTCTCTGCTGTTTCCACTGTCTTTTCATGCCTGCAAAGCACCGAAGAAAAATTTCTGAAGTCACTGCAAGCCCCCATTTTCTAGTACACTGACAGTAAAGAAGAGCAATGTGACCAGTCAGAGAAAGGGGAGTTCAGCAGGAGCACTCATAATGAGTCTTACATCTTACAGAACAAGAGGAATTAAACCATCCATAGAGGCTAGTGGAAAAAATCAAGAAAGCAACATGATGCAAGCAAAGCCAGAAACTCAGAACTACAAAATGTCTTCCTGAACACAGCTGTACTGTAGCTCTAATTTTTTACAGGTCAAAGGTGCCTTGAAAGCTTTTTAAAGCAGAAATGTATGTACCTCCCAAAACCAATAGTACTATCATATGTATTAGAAAACATGGGTAGATTTGAAAAGGAAACAATTCAGAGATAAGTCAACTTCTAGCACATTCTCTTTTTTATGGGATTCTTCCTCTTCAGGAACATTTGATTTCTTCTGGCTTTAGTAATTTATGATTTAAAATAATGTCTTGGAAATTGAGCAATATGAGCCAGGCTCACGAAAACCTTAAAAATGTGCTACAGCAAGTTTTGAGCTGTTCCTTAGTATTGACCTGAATGTCCTCAACAAATTATACAAGACTGCATTTGAGGTTGTTATCTGGTATGTCACAGTCATCTAATAAGTCAAACAATTCTTTGGAGCTTGTAGGGACAGATGCGAGATTTATGTGTCATGAGAGACTTTAATAACGCGTAGGATGGGAATTAAAATTTTATAAAGAAGAGATACTGAGATGAGAGACTCAGGACACTGTATGGAGTCATGAATAGGGGCACTTGGCACAGCCAGGATAGTGCAAAATTATAAATGCATTTATTTAATAGAACTAGATTGCTCTTTGGCATGCAGGGCTGCTTTCTTGCCTCGTGACAAGCAAGCAGAATGGGAATGCAATCTTCCTGGAGAAACTGTGAGACTTTTAATTTGCTGGAAATAGTGAAAAGACTGAAGGATGGCAATTAAACTGTACTCGATGTGGCTATTGCAAAGGCTTATTTATTATGTTTAGTCCTGGGTCAGGAGATTGGGTATTGTTGGAGGAGCTGAGGATCCCTTATCTTGTTAATTCAGTCTTTATTCAGGGTGATCTCCCTGAAGTTTGAAAAAGTGCAGCTTTTTATGTTCAGAGCCAACCAAGAACTTGATAAAAGTCATCACACATGCATCTGTCATAATAGCTTTTCCCATATTCTCCTCATCTGACCTTTGTTACTGTCTGAATCATCCCCTATTGCATCTAAGTGGAACTTCCTTCCTTGTCATTGGGTGTTTTTGCATTGCATTAAAAATAATAGCCCCACAAACATATCCTCCAGCTTTATTTGCTCCACTTCACATACCTCACCCTGTCATCATGCTGTTAAAATCTCTGCAACTACCATCCTGCCCCTTGTGCTTAGCTATTTGTGTGCTCCATTATTTCATGGCTGGGCTGCCTTTTGTCAGTGGGCTAGTAACGTATTTCTGCAGTCAGTGGGCATTTAATCTCATTTACCGTGATTCTGGGTAACTGCCAATTTTTTTTGAATAGCCAATGTGGAAAAATTTGTCTTACAAATAAGAGTATGCATCACCTTACATGTCTGTGTTTATTCCCTTCACCATGTTCCCCAGAGGACATAAGCATAAGTAAGTAAGCATAAGGACATCAGCAGAGGACATATCTCTGTTGAAGTGAGAGCCTTGCCATGGGGTACAGCCTGACCTTCACTTTGATTTTCATTGCTGCAAAATCACCTAACAGCCAAGAATGGCAAAGGTTTGAGTTGCAAAAAGCTGTCTCTTTAATTGAGTGAATGTCATCAGTCCACCAAACGCTCAGGTCCAGAAGAGCAACAACATGGGCCTAACACTTTGCATTGGCACTAAAATGGTACCTGCAGTGTGAGCTGCCTTTCCAAGGGATGCTCTGGTGCCTCCCTCTCCAGGACAGCAGCTGCCAGAGAAACTTTAAACATGAGAGACTCTAAACATAGAGAGGTGCATCAGGTTGAAGAAGTCCTCACCTTCTACAGGCAACTTTCCCAAGGAAAATGAAGAGGAAGAGCGCTGTCTCCCCAAAGGCAGGCCCAAAGAGACAACTTGCTGCCAGGCTGCAGCAAGTGAGGTTGTATCATAGAATCATAGAACCATAGAATCATAGAATTGGCTGGGTTGGAAGGGACCTCAGAGATCATCAAGTCCAACCCTTGAACCACCATTGCGGTTGCTAGACCATGGCACTGAGTGCCACATCCAGTCTCTTTTGAAATATCTCCAGGGACGGAGAATCCACTACTTCCCTGGGCAGCCCATTCCAATGCCTGATCACTCTCTCCGTAAAGAAATTCTTTCTAATATCTAACCTAAACTTCCCCTGGCACAACTTAAGACCATGCCCTCTTGTTGAAAGTCATCTAGGAAAAGAGACCAACTCCCACCCGGCTACCCCCTCCTTTCAGGGAGTTGTAGAAAGTGATGAGGTCTCCCCTGAGCCTCCTCTTCTCCAGGCTGAACAGCCCCAGCTCCCTCAGCCTCTCCTCATAGGGCTCAATGTAACCTCAATGTATCAAAACATTCTGCTGAAAATGACTGCTTAAATCAGTGGGACCATGGCCAGGCTCCCACCAGACACCTCCTGCAAGGCTCCCAGCTCCCAGGCTTGTACTGGATTTATCAAGAGTCTGACTACAAGAGCTGAAGGAGCTTTTAGCAGTGGCTCCTTCTGCCTTGCTCAACTACACGTAGCACAGGACTCGGGTTTGCTGGGTGAGACCAAACACTACTGCAAATTGGTGCTCTCTTAATTAAGAGAAATGCAAAAGATGCAGTACCTGGAACACATTTGTCCAAGAAAAGAATGCTTCAACATACCTGTTCTTCTCCAAACACTACTTTCTACCATCTGCAGGCTTCCTTTGCTATGTGTTAATTCACTGAGTGTTTTGCCCAGACCTGTGGTCTTTGAATGAAATGTTAAGATGCTGTGAAGTCCTGAAGGTCACTTCTGCTGAGGCACCATCAGAAAACCCTCTATCTTTCCCAACATGTCCTGACAAAGAGAGGTCTCAGGCACAAGAGCCTGCAATTCTAGCTGCCCTTTCTCCTGGGACTGTATTTATACAGCAACTTTCAATCTTGAGATATATTTTACACAGTTTTTTCTACAGCAACACCAAGAAACTTCGCTGTGTTACCACTGTTCCCAAAAGGTCACTTTTCTTGACCTTTTCAGTAAGGATGAGAAAAGATGAGTAAATTCTTCCACCACCCAGTGTACACATTTATGCTTCCTATATGGGCTCTTGTAGTGGAGATCATCGACAAATAGTAAGAGGTCAGAGCAAGGGGAAAGATACTGAGATAGTCTTCAAAATACTGAGGGAAGTCTGCCAGATATCTAAGTGTTATGAGGCTTGTCTATTTCATTGACCTATTGCACATTATTTAACACTTGCCACCTTTTCCTAAAAAGCCTGGATACTGTTGAAATCTCTTGCCACATGTATTATGCAGCACAACTCCCTTTGCTATTTTCTCACCAGCACTTTTATCTAGATATTATCTCCTTCTTTGGATTCCTTACTTTTCATTACTGCTGCTGTATTTTATCATGCAAGTCCATTGTCAGTAATTGAAGGCAGGAGTGCTCTCAGGAGTTTCAGGTTATCAGTTTTGATTGCAGTATTCCCCATGCTGAGTATATACTTCTCAGATAAGTATTCAGGCAGCATTTCTACACAGGGCCAAGCTATGCAAGCCCTGGACACCAAGAATTTCAGAGAGCAATTCAGAGCAGCTGACAGATCTGGCTTCACCTCTAGGCAATGTAGCCAGCCCCTTAAGGGTGGTGGACAGCTTTTGCTTTGCAAGTTGAGGGTTACCTGTGAGTGAAGTTGGAAAAAAAACCCCAAAAAACAGCTTGTGGAGCTGTATTTTGGAAGGCATAGTACTGTCTACCAACACAGCCAAGGGGTATTTCTCTCATGGGGGCTGTGTAATACTATGTTAAGACAGCTGTAGCTAAACTCAAATGTTTGAGCTGTTACAAATCCAGCTGCCTGCTCCTCTGTCCTGCTGACAGGAGTTTCCTGAAGCTTGGAGGGACTGGGGCACTCCTGACCCTCCAAGCTCTGACAGCCACCAGTGAGGATGGAGTCACTGCTCCATGGACTAAACTTTCACAATCACAGGGCAGGGGAATGAACATAGCAGTAGTACACACACCCCTTAATGCTGGCAGCTGAAAAGCTTCCTTTTCACTTGGCTTTGATAGAGCACAGTGCAAAAAATCTGTAAAACTATAAAATTAATGTGGTGACTTTTCTTTCCCTGTGGAAATCTGCAGGCATCAAAATAACCTCTACCTCTGTCAGTCCACTACTTGCAGCATTGCCTGGGTCCATCTGCAATCCAGCTGAACTGTCAGCATCTTACTGTTGGAATTATAGATTTTGATTCCAATAGAAACATGATGATGAACATCAACTCCTCCTGTTCACCCACTGCATACTCACATCTGTCTATGTGACTTTTCTATGGGTTCAGTACCATCAAAATGTCACATCTGGAGATGATGTAAAACACCACAGCTCCATTGACCCACCCAGTCATCCCCCATTTGTACTTCCTTAAACATTTCTGCCTGTATTTTATCTTGCACCCATTCTTGTTAAATTTCATCCTTTTTTTTTTTTTTTTTTACTTTTCCACAGACAACTTTTCCACTTTGTAAAGTTTATTTGGAGTTTGAGCCTGTGTCACAGTCTCTCACAACCCATGTTATAGGCTGGCTAAATATCTGTATTCTCTCCTCTACCATCCAAATAACAGGCACATTCAACAGAAACAATGTTGAGGTTATCTCAGGCTTCACAGAGGTCTTCCAGGAATCTCTTCTTTTTTGACAACAAACCATCAGCAATTTTTCTTTTCTAGAGAGGTTGTCCACCAAATGTTCTGCCAATGTATTTTTAGTTCATTCAATACACTGGTTTCAAACAGCTTGCTCCTGACTAATCTACATGGACAGTTACTCAGTGTTTCCTTAGTGGCTCAGGGTTTCATTTTTGTTCCAGATCATTTTGTTCATTTTGTTCCAGAGATTTTCCAGGAATTGTATTAAGCTAATTGTTGTTTTGTAGGTTGTTTTTAGTTTTCTTTGTATTTCTTTTTCAATTTCTTTGCCCTATTTTTTCAAAATAAGCCCCTCTTTTCTGGTCTCCTGGTGCCTCACCCCAACTCCAGCAGCTTTCTGAGAGTGGACTCATTCAGATGCTGTTTCAACCTGCTTGCTAAGACAGCCCAGGGACTTAAGCTCACCAGAAAACATCTTTCTCAGCTAGGTGGACCCAAGACTGTCCCTTCCATAGAAGAAGGCTGTTACAAAGACATCAGCTGCTAACTGTGCAATCCATATGCTCCCCCTCCCAAAGTCATCCTCCTCCCAAAGAAGTCATCCTTGTCTCAAAGGGTGGCTAGGAGAGACATGGTTACAGGACAGAACAAGGAGATCTGGCTTAGATTAATACAAATGAGAGAAACTCAGCCTTGTGTGATGGGCTTCTGACCACCCTGAAAAGGACAGGTAACTTGGCAAGGGGAGAAAACAAAATTATTTCTCTACCCTGAAAATGCAACAGGGACAAAGGAATAAGGGGGGGCATGGCTACTTGCACACAGGAGTAAAATTCAGCAAGCAGTTTCATTCCCAGGAGGCAAATGGACAGATGAGAATTATAACAATTTGATCATAAAGATTTTTTAAAAAATTCAAATCCCAAAACCAAAGTAAAACATTACGAGATTTGAATCATGAAATGGGTTTTGCTCTGCAATTATTATCTCTGGTTTATAAATGAGGGGGGAAAACAGAAAAGTTGCTGTTTGACAGACACTGCAACTCATTTCAACCTCAATTTTTAAGGTTAGGTAAAGAGCTGAAAAAAAAAATCAATCGTTTGCACAGCTCTAGTCCTGGAACCTTGGAAAATTACCCTCTAGAGATAACAATTATGGGAGTTATGGTGCAGAACACCATCATGGAAGTTTAAATCAGAACAACCTGAGTTTTATATCATTTAGGAAGATGCTATCAGAGCTGTGTTTTGAAATAGGCCTAAAAGCAGTTTCTGAAGCAGTAATTATTATGGCTTGGCCTTCCCTATGCTTTTTGGTCTGCACTGGTAAGTGCAGTTACCTTTAATGCTCTACATGCTGACAGCATCAAATGGCAAGCAGTTTTCTTGCTGTGGATGAGACATCTGAGATGTATTGTTGTGCAACCACGCTTCTGGGAAAGATGAGTTGCTTTTACCTTCATTCACCTTATTTGCACACATAGACACCCAGATGTAAAGGCCTCTCCTAGGGAATTCAACTCTTCCTCAGAGTCACAGCAGTTCTGAGTTTGTCCCTCAGGGTTCAGCAAGGGGGCTGTTGCTTTCTTCTGACCTTGCCTAATAAGGAGAGATTATTCAAGTGATGAGTTAAAAGATTTATGAGTGTACCATTTTTCTCCAGTAATATATCACCAGTGAATGGAATTAATTAAGAAACTATTTGGTTTAGAGTTCCTTTTTTATCACTTTGGGTGTGGTCCATGAATACTTACATATACACTGGAAAAACAGATACAACACATAATTCATTCAGAGGAGAGGTTGGTGTGTTCTGTCATGGTTGCTAAAACTGTACTATTTTAATTTCCATTCTCTTTAAATGTTAAGCAGCAGGCAATTTTCCCCTTGGCCTTCCCCAGACCCTATTTCCATATCACTTTTGTGCACTCTTCTGAAACCCATCTGCTACAGCAATATCTCATTATTGATAGTAGGTAGGTGTGTTTGGAGGTTTTTTGCTTGTTTTTGTTTGTTTTTTCCCTTTGAAGGATGAGTCTTTCTTTCTGTTAACTGAGAATACTGGTTTTTGATTTATGTTTATGAGCCACTGCACTGTTGAGTAAGATCAGGTAGAACACATATTTAAATTTGGACTCCAGGTAACCAGACGAGGATGCAGAGGTGTTTACTTTTTCCATTGAAGTAAAAAGAAAAACTTTGGGCAGGCTTGAGCTGGTCTGTTTTGCCACTGGAGGATGTTATAAACTAGGGACAGTATTGGATGCTTTAGGTGGTTTCCAGCTTAGCTTGAAGGAGATACAAAATATGAGGTGTTCAAAACCTAAGAGTGTGAAAATGCCAAATATATGGCAAGAAAGAAGTGTTATGAGGTAGCAGTCAGAGATCTCTGGATCTTCTTTACTTGAAGGCACTTGAAGACATCACTGAGGAAACACAAGGTGCAGAAGATGATCCAAACACCATGGCTGCTGGAATGGGGACAGGAAAGCCATGCAACAGCAGGGATGAGGTATGTGGGATAGCACCAGGTGAAGCAAACTAAAAGAAACTCAGACTCTGGAGAAAATCACATGAAAGCAGCTCCCACAGCCCGGGGATCAGCCCTGGCCATGGCTTTCCCCAAAGCCAGTATTGAAAAACACAGAATCACAGAATATTAAGAGTTGGAAGGGGCCTCTGGAGATCATCTTGTCCAACCCCCCAAGCAGGGAGTCCTGCTCTAGGCTGGCTCTGGGCTGGCTCTGAGCACCTGCTGCAGGAGCAGGGATGCTCAGCACCCTGTCACTGAACAGGATTTTCTCTGCAAGGGATCATCTGGGAACCAGGAGAGAGCAGCATTAGCATACGAGGCTCACTCAGCTGCACTAAAAGCTGGGGCAGTTCCCCCAAAATGTGCTGCTGCTAACACTGGTGCTGATTACCATGATTGACTTCAGCAGTCACTCAGTGGGGCAGTGTTGTTGGTGAGTTTTTATGAGACATATCATAAAATGCCCATCACAGACTCCAGGCACACCAGTGGGCTGCTGCCCCTGGTTCATCTGGTGCTGGGCCAGGGCTTGGGAAGGGAGGGATGGATGTTTTATCCTAGTCACAGCAATCATAGGAGACTTTGTAGTTGTGACTGTGGGGTCTCTGTGAAGGGAAGGTGAAACCTTCAGAGAGATGCTCTGCTAAGCTCTCCCTTTGCCTTTTTCCATCAATGGATGAACTAATCTGTGAATACCATTCCTGTTCATGTAGTTCACTCACTTTGTTAGTAAAATAAGGCTTGGAGACAGGGAGGAACCTTCTTAGGCTGTGAACTTCAGGCATCTCTTCAGGGTGTGAAGGACCTAAGTATGTGTCCTTCCTTTGTCTGATACAAGCTGGGACAGGAACCAAGGGCTCCTGCACCCCAGAGAAGTATCTGATTTATGTCCTCAGCATTCTCTAAGGAGCTTTCCCAATCTCTGGGTTTGGGGCTTTTTAGTTTGTAAACAAGTCTTAATCAGTCACAGAAACAGACTTGAAGGTATCAGTCTCATTAGGACCCCTTTATAACCAGTGGGCTGCCTGTATCTGGAGCAGATACCTTGTTTCATTTGGAGTTCATTTTCAGAAGTGAGAGGTGTTGTCAAGATGATCCCCACAGGAGGTCCCTGCTTTTGAAATCCATTCCCTCTGACCTAGAAATCTGCCATTTTTAGTATTACACAAAGTCTGATTCACCCCAACTGCTTTCCCTCAGCTTTGCTCAGATGTGCACTGAACATCCATATTATTAATATAAGTCAAAGCTCATTGGGATTCTAGGTGCTTTATTGTTTCTCGTAAATCACATAAAACTTTTAAAAATTGCTAATTGTTATGCACTAGGATCTGATTTACTGTATACAGACAGAGGAAAAAAATGTTCTGAAACTTACTCCTTGAAGTATTGTTTCTTCCATACTCAGAAACAAATAATCCAAGGTTATTAATAGCTGATACTTGTGGCTGCCCAGCACTTTTCCTTAGCAGGCACCCTGAGTAGTCAGGAACATGTCTTTTTAGGATTTATCAGACAGCTGCTGTTGAGGGACAGATTCTTAATGCAGAAAGATCCTTCTGGGTTTTGCTTCTATTAATTTTGCATAAGGCATTTTTGTTAGCCAGAATAAGATAGCACCACTTAGTCATGAATAACCAATAAAGGAATGCATGTGTCAACATTGAGACAGTTTCCCAGTCCCTGGTGCTGGGTATTCACAAATCAAGAGTGACATCCATGCAGAACAATCAGCCAACAGAGACATTTCTGTGGTGTGCCTGGATTAACTTGGAATGAATTATTTCCCCAGCTGGATGAGTTGCTTTCCCCAAAGTATGATTCTCCCATCCTTCCTACAGGGAATAAGGAATTACTATAGCAGAGGAACACAAGTGGCCTCAGTTTTCTTCTACCCCTTTATTAAATGGTTCTAATGGCTGCTCCTGAAAAAAAGAAACATCTGATACACGTTGTGATGGAGAAATACAAAATGGTAATGGTAAAGTCCTTTTTTTTTACACAAGATTCTTTTTGTGCTTAGCTAGTCCTGCCTGGTGTGAGGTATGGGCCTTTAGTTGTCCTTCTTCACTGTGGTACTATTTATTCAGTTCTATGGGCACATTGGATAAAAACCTGGACAAAAAGTGAATTACAACACAGTGAAAGAAGTGTGTGAGATAACCTCATGAAGGAGATTATCTCTACCACCCTGTGTATATGTGCACATATATATGCATGTGTCTGTGCATCACCTATCCTTGGATTGACAGTTCCTCACATCTGCACTGTGTTTTCTGGAACAATCTACTTAAAGACACTTAAGTGTCCACTTATTGCTGTTCAGTAACTGTAGTAATGTAGGTTAAAAAAAAAAAAAAATTAATTTCCTCTAAGAGTAGCTGCAGAAAGAAAAGAAAATACTAAGCTGTAGAGCAAGACTAGATTTTCAAAGGTTTTTACTTCTGCCTTTATAAATTTCCCCTTTCACCTCAAAGAAAAAAATAAAATAATAATAATAATAAAAAAAAAAAGGGTAGTTCTGTGTCTTTCCTGTCTCTTACACATTTGGTTCCTGGCTTAACCCTGACTGAAATTTCTATAGAAAAAGAGAATCTCCTGGCCCTCTAGGCTCAACTTTTCCAATCCAGCACATCCAGAATCTTCAGCAAAGGAAGAAAACCAGTGTTTAAGAGTTCTGCTCCAGGAAAATGTGGCTCTGGAAACTGGAGTGTAACACCTAACACTGCTTAGCTTAGTGAGGAGCAGTAATGCCTCTTTCTTTCTTTCAGACTTCAACTGAACCCTAGCATGCCTTCCAGTCCAAACATGCTCACACTGCATTCCCAAAGCACTCACAGCAGCTCCTGAGCAACTTAGAGGTAGTTTCTGATGAACACAAAAGCCTGCTGGGCTTGGGTATGGGATCAGACTTTGCTCTCCCCCTGAGATTTTAGATTCCTTTCAAGATGAAATTAATTATCTGGTACCAGGCAATGCTATCAGGATCTAAGCAGAACCAAAGTCATAATATCCCTGGTCACCTCTGCAGGTGTGCAGAGAGTTCACAGGGAAATCAAGCACACTGATATATGGGACACTGGGCATGAAAATCCTTCTGAATTTCACACTGTCTAAGAACTTGGACTTGGATGAGTTCTTTTCCCCAAAATATGATTCTTCCAACCTTCCTCTACAGGGAATAAGGAATTACTATAGCCGAGGGGCACAAGTGGCCTCAGTTTTCTTCTACTCCTTTATTAAATGGTTTATTAAATTGTTCCTGCCCAAGCAGGATTTTCTTTCTTTAGTACAAAGAAGTTGGGAAAGACTGGGTCATGCTTTTCACTCTGTCCCCTGCAGTGCCCAACTAACTGGGAAGAACTGCTTGTAGTGGGATCACGTCATCCTTTACAGAGAGGCAGCAGCTTCTGTGGACTATAACCCCCTCAAAATTTCCACAAGAAAATTTGTTTCTATTGTGTTTGCTGGAGCACACTGCAGCTCCTTTCAGCCATCAGACTGCTCATTCTGTGTGCAAGTGATATATAGCCCATAGCAATGCAGAACCTGGAGAACAAGCATTTATATCTGATTTGGGTCCATTTTTTTGTAGTATAATACAGAAAGAGAATGCTGACTCATAATTTGCCAGAGGTTTTCCATGACTGGTAAAATATCAGGTGAAATTAGAAAACAGATTCATAGAATCATAGAATCATAGAATTGGCTGGGTTGGAAGGGACCTCAGAGATTGTCGAGTCCAACCCTTGAACCACCGTTGCAGTTCCCAGCCCATGGCACTGAGTGCCACATCCAGTCTCTTTTGAAATATCTCCAGGGACGGAGAATCCACTACTTCCCTGGGCAGCCCATTCCAATGCCTGATCACCCTCTCTGTAAAGAAATTCTTTCTAATATCCAACCTAAACCTCCCCTGGCACAACTTAAAACCGTGCCCTCTTGTCTTGCTGAGAGTTGTCTGGGAAAAGAGACCAACCCCCCCCTGGCTACACCCTCCTTTCAGGGAGTTGTAGAGAGTGATGAGGTCTCCCCTGAGCCTCCTCTTCTCCAGGCTGAACATCCCCAGCTCCCTCAGCCCTTCCTCACAGGACTTGTGCTGGATCCCTTCACAGCCTCCTTGCTCTTCTCTGGACCTGCTCCAGCACCTCAATCTCCTTCCTGAACTGAGGGGCCCAGAACTGGACACAGTACTCGAGGTGTGGCCTCACCAGTGCTGAGTAAAGGGGCAGAATCACTTCCTTGGACCTGCTGGCGACGCTGTTCCTGATACAGGCCAGGATGCCATTGGCCTTCTTGGCCACCTGGGCACACTGCTGGCTCATGTTCAGCTTCCTGTCGATCCAGACTCCCAGGTCCCTTATTCATTTATATATGTGTGTGTGTGTGTGTGTGTCTATATATATATATAGACACACACACACATATATACACACATATGTGTGTATATATATATATATATATGTACATTCAGAGTATATGTTTCAGCTCTGGAATGCACTCAGCTGAAATCAGTGAATGTGGGCAGTAAAACATGATAGTGATTTGCTTTTAATTGACATTTAGATTACAAAGCAATTGTTGACACGATTAGCAAGTCTGGCTTTAGAGCACATTGTGGCAACTCATAGATACAACCATTTAAAAATATGGGCATGGGCTTAATTGACATTAACAAGATCACCACAAAAATTCATATCCAGAAAAAAACTACTTTTCCTGAAGAGTAAGATCCAACAGGATGAGGTTCAACACAGCCAAGTGCCGGGTCCTGCACTTTGGCCACAACAACCCCATGCAGTCCTACAGGTTGGGGACAGAGTGGTTGGAGAGCAGCCAGACAGAGAGGGACCTGGGATTCTGGATTGACAGGAAGCTGAACATGAGCCAGCAGTGTGCCCAGGTGGCCAAGAAGGCCAATGGCATCCTGGCCTGTATCAGGAACAGCATGGCCAGCAGGTCCAAGGAAGTGATTCTGCCCCTGTACTCAGCACTGGTGAGGCCACACCTCGAGTACTGTGTCCAGTTCTGGGCCCCTCAGTTCAGGAAGGATATTGAGGTGCTGGAGCAGGTCCAAAGGAGGGCAACCAGGCTGGTGAAGGGACTCGAGCACAGATCCTATGAGAAGAGGCTGAGGGAGCTGGGGGTGTTCAGCCTGGAGAAGAGGAGGCTCAGGGGAGACCTCATCACTCTCTACAACTCCCTGAAAGGAGGGGGTAGCCAGGTGGGGGTTGGTCTCTTCTCCCAGGCAACTCTCAGCAAGACAAGAGGGCACGGTCTTAAGTTGTGCCAGGGGAGGTTTAGGTTGGATATTAGAAAGAATTTCTTTACGGAGAGGGTGATCAGGCATTGGAATGGGCTGCCCAGGGAAGTAGTGGATTCTCCATCCCTGGAGATATTTAAAAAGAGACTGGATGTGGCACTCAGTGCCATGGGCTGGTAACTACAGCAGTAGTGGATCAAGGGTTGGACTTGATGATCTCTGAGGTCCCTTCCAACCCAGTCGATTCTATGAAGATGATCTTCATTAATATGACCACTTTGTAGTGTTTTTTTGATAACTATATAAGTTTTACTACCTACATCTGTCTGCCCTTACTGGATCTTTCACCTCTCACTCAGCATCCATGTAAGAATGTCTGCCCTAGACATTTGCAGATGTCTTTTAGTATTTATGCCATGTGTACTGAGAGCAGAGGTAGTGACTTGGAACACATGGAATTTTTCACTGATGCCCTGGACAGACTTGAAATTCACACACATCCAATAGCAAGCACTGATTGTTCAACTGATTCAGTGGGTCTGTTCATGGCAGTGAGTCCTAAACCCAGGAGAGAGGACTGAGGACTAAGAGTGAACACATTTAAAATTTCAATCCAAAATATTAATCTCAGGCCCACTGATCCTTTGGGGAAAGGGGTGAAGGAGACTGCACATAAAAAAGGCTCAATTCAGGCTCAGAAGTTTATACACACAAAACTGAAATCTCTTCTATCAGAATAAGGAGTAGAAAGTCTAGCTTTTCTGTGTACAGAAGAATAACTAGGAAAATTTTAGGATGCTGTGGTTATTTTATTTGCTTAGCAGTATTAGTCACTCTATTCTTCTCCTAGAATTGAATTTCAGTATTGCTTTTCTCACTCGGCAACTTTTGAGCTCTTATTCAGATGTATTGTCCTTCCAGAGTGTAAGTCTAAAATTGTAGAAATATTAGACACACAGTTGGGAACCTAGTTTGAGGAAATAATTATTTTTTTTTTAACAGGTTATATATACTCCAAAACAATCCAAGACCAAAAGTCCAAGTAGTTGAGCCCAGAGAATCATAAAATCCAAAATAAATTGTGTTAGGATGGAGTGCTAGAGGTCATTGCTCATAGTAAAATAAACTTTGAAGTTACAAGAGGTTGCTCAGGACCTTCTCCTGTCAATTTTTCAGTATCTCCAAGAATGGAGATGTTATAATACCATTTGTGTGGCTCCTCTCTCAGAATGCTAATATGAAGCTATGGCCCAAATAAACAATTCTCCTTTCATATGATACAAACCATTGGTCACAATCAAAAAAACAGTCAGAAGAATATTAATTTTCTATCTGAAGCAGATTTCCTAGGTTGCTAAGACCAGAAGGACAGCTGTGATCATGTAATAGTGAATTATATAAACTGGAATGTTGTCTTCAGATAGGCTGGAAAGTAATGTTCAGGTACCCATATATCTAGCAGCTCATTGCTGTGAGATTGAGGTCACTTGTGGAAGCTCTCTTTATATTGTCAATCACAAAGGACAGTTTTAGCTGAAATCCTGCAAGGATGCTTCACGTGCAGAATCCTCCAATCATTTGTGGAGACCCTTTCATTTCTGCCTAGCAGGCAAAGAAGTATTAAGGGCTCTCTATCCTGAGCAATCATTTCAGGTTAAATTTTAGCCCCTGAAAATTTGTTATACAGTTGTTGTTCAAATTCAGCTTCAGCAAAAGGATTATGTAAGTAAACCCTGAGTAAAGGCTGTGAGATTGGCCCCTTTGTCTTGCAACTGTAAATCAGGAGGCAGAAACACTCTGTGCCTGCATTCGAATGAGCTGAAAGTCAGGAGTTTCCACATCTCAGCAGGTGCTGTTATCAGGAAGATTTTCAGAAAAGATCTAATCCTTTCTAGTTGCTGGGTAGCTGAGGTAAGAAGCCTGTTAATGTCTTATTTTGTCTCCTGCAGTGTTGAAAGATGTAGCTTCCCTCTCAAACAACATTTCTGTCTCTGCATGGGCTGAAACACATCTGCCATCGATCACAGAGTGACGAGGCACCTTCTCCTGCTTCCAGAGTGCTGGTTTGCTGGTAGGGTACATGAGAAGCATGAGATGCTTCATGACTGTGATGTGTCGTTGCCTCTGTACTGCTCAAGGCATCAGCTCAGTGCCTGTCTTGGCGAGCTGTACATGTCTGCCAGATGCACATTGATTCAACTTCACACCACACTGGACCAGCACTACTCCTGTGTGTCCTCTGCATCACCTCTGCAGAAGCATTTGGTTGCAAACAAATGAAGATCAACCCCTGACTCCTCACATGTTGGGTGTTTTGCTGTCTGTTATACTTGGCTATGTTTGTAGTGTCCAAATGAGGCATTTGGAGTTCTGGACAGTAATGGTTCTAGATTTTCAGTGTAGTCCAAGTTCATATTTCAATGAGTCTGAGATATTTAGCTCCTCCACATAGCTCTGCTTCCTGATTTTTGGTTGATGACTCCAGATTCAAAGACAGAAATCTTGATATTCAGCTGATGCGTGTATGTCTTTAACATGTAGCAAGAGCCTTGTTTCTCTGTGCTGGTATAATATATCTCTATATATGTGCTGGTATAATATATCTCTTCACAAAATTTCCATTTACACCCCACCCATGCTGCTCAACTGGTTTTTTGGGCTTTCCCTCAACATGCCAGGAATGGACTAGGAGGGAAGTGCTGGGGCAATGTGCTGCAGCATTGATGCTCATCTGCTGCAGTCCTGTACTTCTGGCTCAAGCTAGTGCTGAGCTGCTTGAAGTAAGTGCTGCTTAGGAATATTCATATTCATATCTGTTTCTGGTTGGGGATGATCTACCTGATGTAGTATCATTGTCTCCTAATGGCCCAATCTGCTTAGAAAGGTTTCTAGTTCAAAGCTAATGAATGCTCCCTCTTCTACTCAGTGAAAGCATTTTTTTGCTGTGCTGGATAGAAGCTTGCTGTTGCTGCTAGGATGCTACATGTTTCCAGCTCATCACACTAATACAGCATTTGCAGTGTGGCCCAAAATAACTGCAAAGGTGAGCAAAGAGACTCTTGGTTGAAGCAGACCACAAGATTCTGATTTCCTTTGCATCTGTGAACAGGACAGGGGTGGGAACATATTGCATGTTGATCATAGAATCATAGAATTGGCTGGGTTGGAAGGGACCTCAGAGATCATCAAGTCCAACCCTTGATCCACTACCGCTGCAGTTACCAGCCCATGGCACTGAGTGCCACATCCAGTCTCTTTTTAAATATCTCCAGGGATGGAGAATCCACTACTTCCCTGGGCAGCCCATTCCAATGCCTGATCACCCTCTCCATAAAGAAATTCTTTCTAATATCCAACCTAAACCTCCCCTGGCACAACTTGAGACCGTGCCCTCTTGTCTTGTTGAAAGTTGCCTGGGAAAAGAGACCAACCCCTACTTGGCTACCCCCTCCTTTCAGGGAGTTGTAGAGAGTGATGAGGTCTCCCCTGAGCCTCCTCTTCTCCAGGCTGAACAGCCCCAGCTCCCTCAGCCTCTCCTCATAGGGTCTGTGCTCAAGTCCCTTCACCAGCCTGGTTGCCCTCCTTTGGACCTGCTCCAGCACCTCGATATCCTTCCTGAACTGAGGGGCCCAGAACTGGACACAGGACTCGAAGTGTGATGTGCTGGTTGAGGCTGACCAGGGACAAAACACATTTGACTGTCATCCCACTCTCCTTTCCTGCCATCAGAATTGGAAGTAAGGTCTGTTTCAAAGGTCAACGTTAAGCTGCAAAGTTTGACCTGGTCTCTTTTCCCCTTCAGGACTGTATTCCAGTTTACCCTATGGCTGATGCAGGATGGAATCAAGTTGTCTTGTGTGTGTTCTGGCAGGCAAGCAGATTTTTCATGAGTTTCCCAAAACTGTCTCAAACTGCCTATGGAAGGTTTCCAACTACAAGGGAGAAAGATGAATAAACTTTCAATCTTGGACAAACACATAATTAGTGACATGCCAGTACCAGATAAATATTAAACATTTGTGAGTAGAATATTAAGAAATAAAACCTAATTTATATTTTTTTAAGAATATGAAAATAAAAGGTTAATGTTTGTACTATGTTATAGCTCAGTTTGGAAAACCATGATTCACTAGCCTGAACTACATTTTCCCAAGTGCCATCAGTATTGTGGACAATGACAAAGTTGTGGCATTCAGCTTTCCTGGAGCTACAGAATTACTGTAGCATATACCCAAGTCCCAGGCCTGCAAAACTGCAACAACTCAGCAAAATGATCTTGTACATAACATGGATTGTTGGTGTCCTGGTAAACATAATGTACTTATTAAATTTGCTCTAGACCCCCCATAGAGACAAAAAATAACAGCTCAGTTATTTAAACCATTTTATCATCTCCGAGAAGGTTTGTTTGGGGCAAAGGCCTAAAGGGTTGTTTATACAGGTTGTGTATACAGAACTCCTCTACCTGCAATTAATGAGCCTTAAAATATTTTCACTGGTTAATCATCACTGCCAACTTCATGGGAAAACTTACTTTTTAAATACAGTTAATAATAACTACATGCACTTGCCTACAGCAAAGCCCTTCTCACTGTTGAACATGACTGTGACTGGAGGCAACATTGCAAGCCCTGTTGCTTCAAAAATTCCCAGATACCTGCCTGATCTTCAGCAAGTTTTTCAGTCTGTACATTTTCCCTACACTTTGCTGAACTAGGGCAAAATAGTAACTTAGAACAACACAGCAACTATTGACAAGTTTTGTGTGATACTACCAGACACCCAGGTAAGACTTATCAGGGTGTGCTGATGCCCTCCTTTTTTTTAGGTACAAGATATTCAATTCATCATAGAATGAATTTAGGAATAAGGATGGAGCTGAGGAATTTTAGGGTTTCCTAGGGCAGGACTCAGATAGAGAAATTGTCGCAGTTGGATGGTTTATGGTAGCTTTGCACAGTTCCATGGACTGTGTAACTCAGAAACAAGCTTCACCTTCATCAGAGTTATGAACTGGTTCATTATTACAACATGATTCATGGCTTTCAAAATAAGCACAACTTTCAAAATTGGGTAGTTCCTGCTAGACCTCTCAGTAGATTTGGTGCCAATAAAAGTATTTTCACCTTCAAATATACCTAAAACCCTGTGGAACTGACGAACATTATATGGTTTCAGAAAAGACAGCTTCTATTTTTAATATACTTTGCTTAGATTTTTTTCTCCCGAGTGAGCTTCAAACTTCTGCATTTCTGTAAGGCCAATAGAAACATCAAAATTTTCATCCCATTGGAAATTCAGGTATCTAGGCAGTTGTTCCTAATACTGAGACATGACATTGAATTCCACATTATTTGTTTTATATTTCCATTTGGTTTTCTGTGTGAAAACAGCTTAGTAGACTCCTTGCAGTGATTCGCAGAACCATAGGCTCACGGAATGCTTTGGGTTGGAAGGGACCTTAAAGATCATCTGGTACCAAAAAAAATTGCTACCTTTAGAATGAAAGCCACCAATAAAAAAAAACAATAACAACAAAAAATAAATCAGACATTTTAATCTCCTTTTCTTCCTAAGAGTTTCAAGTTGCTGGGGGAAAGGACCCACAGCCCATCCCAGTTTCATGTAAGTGCCAGCAAGAGATACCCAGAGCCCAGAGAAGGATCCACAGATCATCAGGAGAGCACCTGAATAACACTACAAAGGAATTCTGGCCATTCTAACCAGTTAGTCAGCTTCAACAGGGGGAAAGGTTAAATGCCTCTAGGTAAACACACATAGGATGAGGAATGGGCACTGAGATTGAGTGCTGTCTCAGCAGGTTTGCCAAGCTGTGGTGTGGCTGACATGCTGGAGGGAAGGGAAGCCATCCAGAGGGACTTTGAGAGCCTTGAGTGGTGGGTTCATGCAAACTGCATGATATTCCACATGGCCAATTGCAAGGACCTGCCTATGGGTTGGGACAGTCCAAAGCACAACATAACTTGGGCTTGGAGCAGTTGGAGCAAGTCCAGAGTGGGGCCACAAGGATGATCAGAGGGCTGGAACACCTCTGCTATGAAGACAGGCTGAGAGAGTTGGGCTTGTTCAACTTGGAGAAGAGAATCACACACAGAATCACAGAATGTTTAGGTCAGCTACTAAACCATGTCCTTAAGGACCAGGTCCAAATGTCTTTTAAATGTCTCCAGGGATGGTGACTGAGCAGCCTTACAGTACCCGAGGAGACCTACAGAAAAGCTGGGGAGGGGCATTTTGCAAGTCTATGTTCTTTTATGTAAGAAAAAAGATGAAATTGCACGTGCTCATGGAAATAACACAAAGAAGAACAGCTGGAGACAAATGCTCTGTAGACAAGTGGGGTTTGGGAAGCATGCTACTTATCTCACCCTACGAGAGGTAAACCTTGGTTTAAAATAGTTTTTTTATAGTTCAAACAGATGCTCTTTACCCAGTCTTTCTGAAAACTTGTCAGAGTTGATGAAAATTAATACTGAAGACAAGCAGACCCAATTGCTTCCCAGTTGCAAGATGACTTTAATGTGTTTTTATTATTGTGTCCTCACAACTTGGACTTGAGTAAAGTGGAACCTGTGAGGAACAAAGAACACTCTGTTGGTTGTTGCTTTATGAGTTTAAAGGTTGGGGTGGTTTTTTTGTGGAGAAAAGCTTTTAGATGATGCTTCTCTGGCACTGCACTGCAACTAGGAACAGCTTTTAAGCTTTATACAGGTCTTTTCAAGAAATAAGTTTTGCATATGAGACCTATGGCTATTGTACTTGCCTCTGTTCCTGAAATGAATGAGAGGTCATCAACGTAAAACTAAAATGCTGTGGAGAATTATGGCATGCTGAGAAACATCAGAGACAGAAGAAAATGGTCAAGAATTACCTGAGGAAAATGCCACCCAAATTTAGCCAAAGACGTTATAAAGCCTGATTTGTGTTACCAAGTGAAAGAATTTGCTCATGCCTGAGTTCACCAAATCCTGCTCTCTGAAAAAAAAAAAAGGAAAAAAAAAAAAAAAAAAAAAAAAAAAAAAAAAAAAAAAAAAAAAGCATGTGTATTAAGCTGCTGTCTTTCTGCAGAGAACTGAAAGGAGAAGACATGGAAAGAAATATGTTGGTAACTGTGCAAGCTGCAGCTCCCTGGTGAAGGAACCATAGCTTTCCCCTAGTGACAGAATAAACACATAACCAGTGAAAATAAATTGTTAGAGATAAACAAAAGCTAGGACATGAGACTGAAGGTGGTTTGTACCTGGCAGAGAACTGATGGAGCAAGGGAGCCCGTCTCATCTGTAAGGCAGCAGCTGGAGCTGTGGGAACAGCCACCACTTAGTTCTTAGGACTGAGTCAGACCATTTATCCTCTAGCCTTAAGTATCTGTGCATGTTTTCACAGGGGAGCTCCTGTGAATTGGCTGCAAACAAGAAAAAAAAATGTTTGCTTGCTTTTTTGTCTTGAGAGTTGAAGGAAAAAACGAGTTCTTAATACAACAGATGTGATGCTTTGCTAGCATTCACCTTGCTGAGCACAAGGAAAATCTACCAAAAACATACACAGCTTCACAAAACCTGAGAATTTGGACAGCAAAAGACCCTCTGAGACTATAGATATAATCCCTATGCTTCCTTTCTAGAAAACAGCTGTGACAAGTTTGCACCAACAGTATTTTGTTCACTTCATGGAAGGAATTAACCTAAAAAGAATGTGCAAAAAACATAACACTGATATCTAAGGTGGAAGAAAACCTTGCTCCTTGTGAACATGGTACACAGGGAAAGCCACTGGCTACATGTGGGCTGTTACTTGTGATTATCTTCTAATGAATTTATCATCAAATTAAAGAGTCTCTATGTAGACCTTACTAAATATTTACCTGAATTCACTGATCACTCTTTCTAATGTAACATACCACATACATATGATAACATTGTTTGGGTTAACTACCTGGAAAACTACATTTTCTGAAAGAAAGAAATAATGAATGATAATTAAAAAGACATATTTTTTTAAAAAAGCCATATAGCTAAACAAAACATGTTTGTACAGCTAGGGATAGACAGTTTCAAATAAAGATTGTATAGCACTTGCAAAAATCACATCTTTGTCTAAGTGAAATTTTACACTGGCTGTTACTGTCGAAGTGGCAATCATAACAAATCTGCAGTTGGAGTTGTATTCTTATATTTGGTTATGCAGGTTTGGGAAAGACATGTGCAATCTGAAAATGCTTTTGTTGTTCCTGAATCACCTGCAAAAGCAATAAAAATGCTGAATGCTACCCAGTGAATACACTGCTCTGATATCTTTGTTCACACAGATGAACCCAAACAGCACACCAGAACCTTAATCCTGGCTGGATTTCTTTGACACAGAATTTTTCTGTGGCTAGAAATGCTAAATACTGAAATTTGTCTCTTCTTACTTGATTTTAGTCATCATTTCAGATTGGGAAAACAAGTGGAACCCAGATCATGTAGTTGTTCAATTGACATGGTGCAACTTGGCTGACAAAGCCGTATGCACATCCTGACACCTGTCAATCATGAGCAGCCCATCTGGGCCCTGTTCTATTTATTTCTATTCAGCAAAGAGATAGAGCACAGGAGGCAGCTGGTGGGCTGCAGGGAATGCTTCCTCCTCCCTTCTCTTTCCCATCTCTGCCTGCAAAAGGCAGGATCTAGCCATAAGGATCCAGTTTTTCTTTTATGTGAGACCAGGAAATAACTGAGGCAGTTCTGGCACAACGGTGCAGAAACTGCAGAAACTGGTGTCCCACACAGCTGCTTGGGGCTGTATTGAAGGGATATGCAGGCAATGTCAACCAGAAAATGAAGATATGTCTTAATTTGTGCCTGTTCTCCAAGAAACTCCACCATGCCATCCCCATAATGAGAGCAGAGAGGAAAGGGATTGTGGTGCCCAGAGGCTCAGCAAGAACAAAAATTTATAGCAGGTACATCCTCTATGATAATATGAACATTATACAGTAGTTTAAATGTAGCCTTTATGTAGAGAAACATTGTCAACCAGATGCCTTGAGTTGCCAAAGAGTGGGTGTGAGTCCACCTGTGTCTGATTAGGACAGGCCCCTATTGGGCATGAGCAAGACCAGGGGGCCAATAAAGTGGGACACACACCCACAGAAGGCACCTCAGCTCACTCTGGTGTGAGGCATGGAGAGGCCAGCAGCTCGTCGAGCCTCTGGAGAAGAAAGGCTCTTCCCGCTACACTTCTACCCTGGAAGCGCTGTGTGGTGGCTGGAGTCCTGGAAGAGACCAGCAGCTCGTCGAGCTTCAGGAGCAAGAATGGCTCCTCCTGCTACACCTTTAGTCTATGGAAGCACACCTAAACACATTTCTTTTTTTGGACTTAGAGCCACAAGTCACATAGTCAAGGTGCCATTTGAAGAACAGCATTATTACCTGCAGAAAGATGGCCTGGGCAAGCCTCCATGCTGCCAGCTTTTTGCCTTGATTACCATGAGCTGAACCACTTTGCATGTGGGCTTACAAACTGGAACAAAAGAGCCTGGACTATTCAAGGGAGGTGCATAAGATTGACCAAATTGTTCCAGGGCTGCAAAACAAAACAAAACCATAAGAGCCTGGGTCTTGCTACTCAGTGCCCAGCACACTTCACCATGAGAGAGATAGAAGCGTGTTCAGAAATGGGACAGGCTGAGCCTTCTTTTTTATTTTGCCTTGATTCCACCTTCTCTGAACCAGAGGTGATCTCCAAAAGATGTTTGAAGACTGTGAATTCCACAGGCCAGCACGAGCCTCCAGAGCAATCACAGCCATGCAATGAAAATCTCTATTCTGAATGACAACTTGCTGCTTGTCTTTCCCACTCCTGACACGTCACCCCCCCCACGAGAATATTTGGGTTTCAGCAAATGCTTCGAAGTCATTGTTCCTTTTGTTTTGTTTGGCACTGAAACACTCATTCTGAGAGGGGAAAAAAAAAAAAAAAAAAGCAAGAGCTGTGGAAACACATGGCCTGGTGACAGCCATGGCACAGCAATGTGCTGAGAGCCAGTCCCTGAGCAGCTGAGTGAGAAGGTCCCACTGGCAGCAGCACAGCCAAGTCCCACCAGCCCCATTCAGCAGCCACCAAGTAGCAGGCTGCAAGTCAGAGGGGGTTCTGGTTATTTGTCTCACAACTCATTTAAACTGCAAAAGCACAAACATGCTCAATTTTTATTATTACTTTTGACTTCAGCAGATGTCTTGTGGGCAGTAGCTGTCTCCTTAATCTTCATGTGGAACAGCTTTCTGCTGTTCTGTACTTGGGGGAAAGATAATCACATCAGAAGCAGTCCTCTTCCTTCACAGAATAATTTCCCCACCCTGCATCATGTTTTTATTTTTAATTATGCCATATATTTGGGGTATTTCAGAACTGATAACTCATTAGAATAGCATCCTAGCAATCAGCCATGAAATTCCATCTGGGAAATAAAGGAAGCATAACTTTTAAGCCAGCCAATTAATCAAGCAAAGTTCTAGACCTTTAAATTTATAAAACAAACATGAAAGAAAAACAAATTGAGTGATGCATTAGCCCAAATTATCCCTTCCTCAGGCTCACACTAAGGCAGTGCAAACTGTTGGCCCTAGCACTCAGTCTTACTGGGAAAGGGGACAAATCATCATGTGCAGAGAAAGCAGGTCTGCTGGAGAGCCTGGAGGACCTTATTGCCTCTGCCTTCCACCTGTCATCTGTAATTTGGGAGCACAAGGAATATTCTGGACAGATTCAGCTTGTGTACTCTCACCTTGTTACTGTCTGTTGCCCTACAGAAACAATTGCAGCAAGGATGATGGTTATTAGCTGCTGGATTTTAAACTTGGACAACCAACTCACAGCTCCCATTCACCACCAGGGTGTGGATTCCAGTCACCACCAGACATGCTGCTCCTGTTGAAACCTGGTATCTGTGGTGTATCGAAGTTTAATCCATGTATTCAGGTGTTTCATCCATCCTCTTCCATCAGAATCCCTTCTATGTAGAAAGATGAAGGATGGATGCAGTGTTAAGAGAGGCCATGAGAGGACAAACATTAAATGCTCTGAGGAAATTGTTAGTGGAAATTGGGAAAAATTGTTAGGCATGGCTTTCAATTTAAGAGGATTTAGGCTGCATATGGGTGCTCAGAACCTCATCATCTGAGCTTTTCCCACAGTTTCAAATACCTCACAAGCCTGCAATGTGAGCAAGCCTGCCTGAGAAGGCTGGGGATGATGGAGGCTCCATCTGTTGCTCGTTTGCAGCACATATTGTCTGGAGACAGGGAATGCCACTCTCCCACCTTTTCATACTCTCACACTGCTTTGCATCCACAAGATTTCAGAAGCACATTTGTGGTTCTGTTCAGAGAAGAACTTGACAATGCACTTGTCACACTTTCCCTCTGCTGACATGCCTTCTCCACAGACAGCAAACTGGGCTGCTGATGACTTTATTGCCTGGCAAGATGGAATCCCATGGGATTGTTTTCCCCCAGCTGTTTTTAGAAGTAGCTCTTTCTTTCCCTTGTTTTTTATTCATCAGTACTTAAGCCTCATGTCTTTAATCAGTATTGTGCCTCGACTTTCCTGGGTTAGCCATAATCTACTCTTCTTTTCCCTTTTTGCTTCATATCATTCCCATTTGTCTCTGCTCCTTTTGAATGTGATCCTGCCAAGCATGGCAGGTGAAGCACTGACTACTGTGGGCTGCATCAGATCATGAGTCCAGAGCCATGTGGGACAAAAAAGTTCAGCAATGCTCAAGGACTTTCAACTTTTACATGAGGCAGTTTCTGGCCTCAGCTGATCATGAGTCAACAGCACAAACTCCTTTTTATTGTTTTAAAGCCTTGATTATCCTTCAGGACATAGCGAGGGGCATCACATACTGCAGAGTGAAGCTGGGTTGTGGACTGGGCACAGTGTGAACACACTTGTAATTTGTGTGCTTCAAAGTGGCTGGGACACTTAATTTTAATTTGGGATTTGTGGACAAACTGCCATCAATTCATGGTCCAGAGCACCAGAGCCCCCGAGTTAAAGTGGAGTGAGTTGGACTGTTACTTTTTTTCCCCTGCTCTGCAGGACATGGTTTTCTGATTTTTTTCCCCAATATCCACGTGCATGAGTGGGTGCAGTGATGTAAATGAGAGGAGCAGATTGAGGTCCCCTGTGACACGGTGAGAGTAGAAGGCAGCCTGAAACACAATTAAGCCATCATCCAGTACTGTGTTCATCTTCCCAGCTCTGAATCTCATCTTTTCTCTGCCCTGGTGTGTTTGGTACTTAGGGACACAGCTGATGTAAATGAAAAGACTAGAGAAAGGGAATCTAAATCATCAAGAGAGCATCACTGATAAGAATTTTTTTAATGGGTAAAAGAGAATTTGAAAGATGAAGGACTTTTTAATCCTGAATACCAGAAGCTCAAGAAAACAAAGAAAATATCAAAGTTATGTTTAAAAAGCATCTGTAGGCAAAGGAAGCATATTTGTTCCTCAAATGACTGTCAGTAATTGTTAAAGAGAACTAAATTCCCGTTTATCTGATTATCTGTTTTGCATAGATATTCTGGAAGGGCCCTGGGGCATCGTCAATTTATTACAAACTGAAAAATGGCTACTAATAGACAAACTTCTGAGGTTTATTTAAAAGGGCAATGTGACTTTCCAAGCAGTATGTTATTTGCTTTTGCATGTACAAAACTAACAAGAAACACAATCTTTGCAAGCACTTGCTTTCTTGGCAGAGAAATCCATGGTGATGACATTCTTAATAAATTAATCTCACATTTCTATAATGATGTTTGTCTAGCAATACCTTGGGAATTAGAGTTAGCTTTAGCATTAATTAATTTGGTGCAAATTTAATGTATTATCAGCATATTTTACATCCTCTGCTGGATCTGAATTATCCCAGGAAAATGAAAATTTTTTCAATGCCTGAATTTTCAAAATGTCTTTCAAATACAACAAAGTATACAACAAAGAAATGCAATATCTAAGGAGCATCATCATGCAGGATGAAATTTGCAGTTCATGATCTGCACCTGTGTTTCCTGACAAGTGATGTGAAATCTTAAAAAAAATTGAATGTCACAATAGCCAGATCCTTGTCTCATGGTTATAGCAAATCATCAAGAAGTAGGATTTAAAGTTCATATCCTAGAAAAAGGCTGTCTGAGAGAGGAAATGAAGGTTGTGATCAGCTTTAAATAACTCACAGAGAAACTTCTGACTTTCCTAGTACAATAAACAACTTTTGTAGCTTGGTGCTTTGCATAGCTAACAACAAGAATACCCTGGGTTTAGCTATGAAAGTGAGAAATACATTGCTTCAGTCAGACAGGAGGGAAAAGTTAGAAGTTAGGAGAAGAGATTAAGCAATGAAAAATAGAATATAAATGCTGGCAATAAAGAAAGTGACTGTCAAGTCTCTAAATATAAACTGCCAAAATTGGCACCAAAAAAATACAAGTTAGGACAAAATCTCACAGGCAACTTCACTGTTTGGCAGAAGGCAGGGTTTCTCTCTTTTTTTTTTTTCTTTTTTTTTTCTTGTGATTTGTCATGTTTCAAACCTGAGCTGATAACCATTTATCCATTCGTTGTGTGTTTCATTTACTGATTGCAGTTCCTGGCTCAAGACAGGGGAACAGAAAATGGGACAAAGAGGAGTTTCCTGCAGGAAGCAAAGTGCTGTTGTCCATGGTGCAGACCCATGGAGGAAAGGCTGCAGCTTTGTGGTTTCACCATGCTGGGGATGCTGAAGTCTGACTGACCCTGTCCTATATGGGACAGAAGAAGGGCAATTTGGCAGCAGTAGTGTCCACCAAGAGAGTGGAAATAACCCCGTGACAAAAAGATGGCAGAGTCAGTTACTATTAAAGAGTTGTGATTATTTAAAGCAAACTTCCTTTTCACACTTTTCAACGTAAGGGGGGAAAGGAGATGATAAAGCTGAGCAAATATTGGCTTACACATGCCCATTTGGAAGGTGTTTAATAAAAGCAGTTACATTTAATAACCAGGAGCACATGCCCAACATCACTTCATCTGGATACCACACAAAGACTTGAAATAAAATCTCACTGTCCCTTTGTTGCCATGACAGTCTTATGAAAAAATATTAGGCTGGAGATAACACAACCATCAAACTCAGGATGTGAAATTCCAATGAAGTCAGGATATTGTCTTATATATTTTCTCAGTAATTCAATACTGTCTTCAAGAATCATACATACCTGGACTAGTGCTGGTGTGAAAGAAACACACATAGGGGAGAGAACTGCTACATGCTCCTCTTTGGTCCTGCTGGAAAGCAGAAAGATGAGGGGATTAGCAGTGAGGCTTTTTGTTGTACTTTTCCTTTTCTTGAGCAAAGAAATATTTGGAGTTCATTCTAAACATGTCATTCTGTCAGCCTAGCTAGACTTTTGTCTGATGGCTCACATTTCAACACCCTTCGTGCTGAACAGACTCAATCTTCACTCAAAATAACCAGTTATTAAGCACTAATTTTTCAGCACAGGCAAGTAGGTTGAGATGTGCTCAGGATAACAACACAAGGAAAGGTAAACCTGGAGGTCAAACATTTCTCTCTCTACAGAAAATCAGTAGAGACAAGTGGCCTCTAAGGGCCAGGACACAAGAGAACTTTGTACTTGAAGTACTTACATGGAGGCTGAGTATCCAACTGCCAGATCTAAGGTCATCTGTCATGTAATTTCCAACCATGTCTTATTTTTAAAGAAGTTCATAGCATCTACAGCTTTAACACACTTTTGGAGTGACCCCAGCATGGCTCAGGAACTGAGCCAGCGAAAGATCCCTTCACATGGCACATGTCCCACAAGGCCACCACACTCAGAACCTGACAGGCAGTAGTCAGCTTCACATTTCTTATGATATGAATTAGCTGCTCCTTTCCCTCTATCAAATTCCAGAATGTACTGGGAGTGGTTTGGGTACATTCTACCTGTTACCTACCCACAATTTAGCATTACAGCACCAAGGAAGCCTTGAAAACCTGAGGTGGTTCAAAGCCATATCTTGTAGAAGGTTAACTCCTGAATCTGTGGGTAGGGGCAGCATGCACTCTCGTATCCTCCCTCCAGGAGGAAATACTGGGACACAGACTAAAGTTCATAGCTCCATCTTCCCAGATTGCTTTCAGACTTCATCTGACATACAGCACAGGGCTATCCCTTGTCCTGCTAGTGGCCACCTCATCTTAGGATCAGTCTGAGGAAAAGCTCTAAGCAAAAAGCATGTCTTGGCTGTACAGTGGCCTGTCTTCAGAAGGAGAGGTAGAAGACACTCCTTCCTAGGGCTCTCTTTGAATCCTATAAATCCAAAGCAGAAACTGAACCTGGGATTTTAGCTGTAGGCTAGTAGCCTGATATCTCACAATGTTAGTCAATCAAAGCAGCACCAGCTTGTCTTGTTGTCTTGAAGGAAGAACAAGAGCATCACATCTTATAAAAAAAAGGATATTGTCACATATCAAGCAGACTTGTGGCCACCAGTTTGACTGAAGTGCTTCCTTGAAGGTTTAGGTTGGATGACCACATTCCAGAGAGCTGTACAATTTCAGGCCAAGTCCTGTCTGAGCATTTCTTAAGCTGTCCTCTAACTCCATTCCAGGCATTCTGCAATGAGAAAATTCTACTTAACATAATGCTGCTTTGGCTCTTCTCCTGTCACAACTTAGTATTTGTCTACAAAACCCATTAAGAAGGACCAGAGAAGGTTTTTACTCCATGTATCCCTCTGTAGAGCAGAATAATCACAACCACCTAGCACAGCACTCAGCCAATCTTCATGACCCACCACAATGACAGACAAAATTATTTTTATTTGTATGTGTTTTCAAAGTGCAAAGTATCTGAAATGTTGAAAGTTCAGCCCAGCTGAGTGGTGCTGCTATAGCCTTAAGCTAAAGGTGTGTGTGGCAGGTCATGGAGCGTGGCAAAAAGAAAAATGTGGGTTCTGGGGGGTAAATCTGTTGGAGATGCTTGGAATATTTAGAAGGACAGTACCTCACATCTGCTGCATGCAGAAGGGGATGCTCAGAGCAAATCATGCCCAGCAGCAGTGTCCCAGCATTGTCTTGAAGAAGGCCCACTGTCACTGTCCAGAACAGAACCATGAATTAATATGATATTGACATGGCCTCAGCCTCCTCATGCACAGCACAAAACCAGTGAACACACATTGCTGGATTTCACCCCAATGATCTGGGACAGTGAGGTTAGACAGCACAGCACCCCTCTTCCGGCCAAAGCAATCTTTCATGTCCTTTACAGACCTACAGCCACTCTGATTCCCAGTGGGAGATCACTCAGTAGCTCTGAGAAACACAGCACTTTCAGCAGTATACTTTTACAGGTTTATTTTGCAACTGAAGATTTGGCAGCTGCCTTTTACCACTTTGGCCAAAGCCTGTAAATAACTGAGATAAGAGCTACTACTTTTGCAACTGTATGTGCTTGTGGTTGCTGGGAACACCTGAACTTTTCTTCAGTTCCCATAAATCTGCTAATTATAAGAGACATGGACTCCTCACTTTGATGTCCACTGGTGGCCATCTAGGAGTGCAAATCTTAAAGGAGAAATTAGAAGACCAGGGACTGTAAAAAAAAAACATTATACCAAAGTAAAAGTGTCGATACCAACCCAGCTAAACAATAAGGACATGAAGGAACATCCTTGTAGATGTTGTCCCTCTGCAGTTCAATGAGACCTGATCCAGGCCCTGATTAACATATGAATTTCTTTTACTGCCATAATTGAAATATGACCCTTTCTATGGTAGAGAACAACAGGAGATCACAATGGTCCTTAATAAAGAGATTGTAAACTAAACCACCTACTGGGATCTGGCCTACATGAGTAACAAATTCAGAGACATAAACAATCCATGCCAATGAAACCAAATATGTGCTGCTGGCATTCCCTACAAACAACCATGTATTAAAGCATAGTCACAATTTATTTCGAATTTACTGAACATTTTAAAGCTAAAAGAAACCCACTAGGTGATTACATTTTCCAGTCGCTAGCACCAGAAAATGAATTTGATCTTCCTAGTTGCCTTCCTCTTCAAATACACACTCTCCCACCTCATTTCCCTCCCATGCTAGACACATGCTGGTTTTGCAGAAGACCTCATATTTTCTAAAGCCAGCCCTGCAGTGAAAACACACAGCTTCAGCACTGAGCCAGTGCCTTGCCAATGGTCTCTGTCAAAGGCAGGCACCAAGCCAGCAGCATGAAACCTTCTCAGCATCAGCTGTCTGCAGGAGGAGGACAAGCCTGAGGTAGCCATTGTCCTTCCAAGGAAGCCACTCTTTTCTGTTCCTAGGGAATGAACTCTTCATCTAGTCCATTCTTCTGTCATATGCCTCCTAATTTCACTCAGTTATTTTTCTACTGAACCCAGTAACTTGGTTATGGCTACTCGCTTTTTCTCCAGCACTAATTTGCAAACACAAATTAAAAATGTGCTGTTTCCAAAGCTAGTTATTTGGGGCTTTTTTGCAATGATGAATCACCCTCTTTGTTAAAAGTGTGCATCTTACATCTCTTCTGATTTTTAATTTGAATTCTCATGTGAATGTTGCTTGTGGTTCTGGTAGCATTAAGTCAATGAATCACCACAGCTCTGATCCACCATGAGATCTCCTACATGTAGCAAAGAAATCCATGGCCTTATGAAAGATAGATGATAAATGATATATGAAAGAAAGATATATGGACAAATGCTTCTCATATATCAAATCTACTATACATTAATTCCATCTCACTGCATCAAACTAGCAGCATTCCAGGTGCAGACAAGCATCAGTTAGGACTTTTTAAAATATTTTAAATATTCAAGAAGGCAAATGCTAGTAGAGACAAATCCCAGATAGAGAACTTTCAATAAGAGTTCAAAATCCGTGAGGTTCAGAAAAAGAGACAAAGACAGTAACACTTCAGGCTCAAACTATGAGGACAAAATTATAGCATCAACTGTCTCATTATCTTGGATAGTTTGAAAACTGTATTGGAAACTCCCCAGGGCTTTCACAGAGCACTAGACTTGAACACTGCAGCTCATCTCCCTCATCTGCCTGCTCATCAATTTATTCTGCAAACATCATAGGGACCTCACAACCTCTCAGGTCTCTACACTAGTTTCTTGGTTAGTTATGCTAAATCCTTTTGTGAAGGCAAAAACTGGCAAAAAAAATGTTTTGCCACAAAGCTTTGACTCACAGGGGCTCTGCTTTCTTTACTTTGAGGTCTGCTTACCTGGCTTGGCCTGCAGGAAATCAAGGTCCTGGTGGTTTCCAGCAGTGTGAATGTCACGAAGAATTGCTGAATTCCACAGAAAATAAACACACATTAAAAATTGGCATCTGAAATCTCTCAGAACACTGAGTATGGGATTGTAATTAAAAACTTTCCCTACAACAATGTCTTGTATTGGTCCAGCAAAAAGTCACCTTCCCAGTGCTTTGGTTCAGGATGTTTTGAATGTCCTGAAATGTCCTTGCATACTCATTTTGAAACAGTTTACATCCAAGTATCTACTTAAGCCTCACTGAAACCAAATAGCAGTTTGGCATACACTGTGAAAAACAGAACAATACTGCACAAACATCTGTAAACAGTGTTATAAATAGAAATACTACAGTTGGTAAAGCCATAAGCTGAGGCATTTTCATTAATGAGCCTCATCAGTTCACAAATTCAAAGCACAATGCAATTAGCTCTTTTCCAAATACTGTTGTGTGCAATGCCAGCAAGCAACACCATCTCCACTCACTTACTGCAGAAATCAGAAATATGCATGTACGTTTTGTGATGAATTCCTAATTGGAAGTATCAGTGTTCACATGTCCCCAGAGCCACATCTGATTAGATAGTAGTACTCACAAGTAACTGTGATTGAATTTCAGGCAATTTCAGGTGCTAATTATGCACATACTTGTTCTCATGTTTCTAAGAGTCAGGTCCAACAAAATAATACAACCTATCAGCCATAGGATATACCCACAGCAGTAACCAGGAGTTCCTTGATCTTCAACCAGCACCTGATACACTGAAATCCTCTCTTTGCAGAGACCATGGTGCCAACAGGAAATCTCTAGGGATTGGTAGACTTGGTGAGTGTATCAGAGTCACCAAAAGAGCATAAAATGATGTAATTATGGTGCCAGTGCAAAAACTAAGGGAGGGACCCATAGACCCGCGCTGCAGCAGGACTCCAGGCTGCTCCTGTACCACTGGGAAAAGCTTGAGTCCCAGAAACCAATACCTGCTCTAAACTGGGATTCAAGCCTAAGTGTTAAGGAAAACGTTCATCATGACATTTTGGAGATGCACACAATAATAATGAGTTTAGGATGGTGTTTACATACTGTTACATAGTCCACTCATGTGCATGTGTTAGGATTTTCCCCTTCGTGGCTCCAGGTAACAACTTGTTCCCATCCAACACACTGCTACTGTTGAAATGTAGCTTAAGTTGAGATGCTTGGAAATGTTTCCAATTAACAGTAAAGCCAGGACAGTAGATAAAACCTTCTTCAATCCTTAAACCAATTGGAAAAGAAGCTTATTGACAGTCTGACATACATAAAAGGAATCAGGATTTAACTATTTTTCATAACCTGAGTGAAGCTCAGACTGGGATCCACTTGGCTAGAAAGCAGCCTTGTGGGAAGGGACCTGGGGGTTTTGATGGACAACAGGCTCATCATGAGCAAACATTGTGCTGCAGCTGCAAAGAAAGCCAACAGGATGCTGGGCTGCATCAACAAGGGCATCACCAGCAGAGATAAAGAAGTCATCATCCCACTCTGCTCAGCATTTGTCAGACCACACCTGGGGCATTGCATCCAGTTTTGATCCCTGATGTACAAAAATGATGCAGATAGGCTGGAGAAGCTCCAAAGAAGAGCCACGAGGATGATCAGAGGACTGGAGCACTTACCATGCAAGAAGAGACTGAGAAGGCTGGGTTTGTTCAGCCCTGAGAATAGAAGGCTTAGGGGAGACTTTATTAAAATATTCCAGTACCTAAAGGGGGGCTACAAAGATGGAGACTCCCTATTTACAAAGAGTCCCATGGACAAGACAAAGGGCAATGGGAACAAGCTGCTCCTGGGAAGATTCCATTTGAACACAAGAGGTGAATTTTTCACTCTGAGGACAGTCAGACATTGGAATGGTCTCCCAGGGAAAGTGGTGGATTCCCCCTGTTTTGGAAGTTTTAAGTCTCAGCTTGATGTTCATATCATATGAACAGTAATATCAGAAGGGTTGGACCAGGTGATCCTTGAGGTCCCTTCCAATCTGACATTCTATAAATGGCAAAAATGCTGAACTAACAAAGCAGTAAGTCAGTCCAAGGAAAGGATAGACACCTTTTACAGAGGTGCATGAGGTTTAGCAAAAGTAATTCTCTTGCTCAAGGAGACATTGGACTAAATTTGGAGACTAAAAGTATCTAGGAACTAATATAGAGAAACTATTGCACTAATTCAAAAACCAATAAAGTTAAACTGCTTGCTTGTAATTCAGGGAAATTTGAGGTATAATTCTTTGTGACCTCTCAGTCACTTAAAAGTTATATTCAGATATGAGCTGATCAGTCTTGGCTCCCCTCAGAGCTAGGGAAGAACCAAGGCACATCTCCTGGCCACTTTAATGCCTCTTAGCTGGTGGCAATCTCTGAATATTTTCTTTTTTAAATAGGTCTTTGTACTTGTACACACACACATAAAATACACAGAGTTTGAAAAGAGTAATATGGCACAAAACAAAACCAGTATCTTTACTAATTATAAAGGTAATTAAGAAGGTAAGAACAGATGGTTGCTGTACTTTGGAACACAAAAATTCACTTTTGTCTTGTAATGTTCTCCTAGACTCCAGCATTCAGGTACAAAACAACAAAACCAAAAAAAAAAACCAAACCAAACCAAACCAAAACAAACAAACAAAAAAACACAACAAACCCCAAACCAAACCAAACAAAACAAGGAAAAACAAAACAAACAAACAAACAAAACCCTCTCACCAAACTACAGAATCTTGTAACCTATTGTTACATTTTACTGTAACAGACAGGTACCTATGATTTGGAGCAAGCTTGTGCAAGGTTGGAAATTAATCCTTTTAATAAGAGGTTAATAATCAACCCCCCCTTAACAGGAGGTTAATAAGTTTCTAGTGGGTATGGATCCCACCATTCCTCAGAAAAGACTCTTTACCACTCTCAACAGAAGACCAGCATCTCCATCAGTAAGACAAACCACATCCAAATGTCCATCCTCCCTGCATCAGAGGCAAAGGATATCCACAGGACTAGTTCAAAATTATATCTAAATTTTAGCACCTGAAATTAAGGTAGGCGGATGACACTAAGTATATGAAGGAAGACCTAAACACATATTAAGCATAATTTTGGGGTTTTTTTCCCTGCTTAGCTAGAGAATAAAGACCTTTGGAATGGCAGAAAAATATAGTGCAATCTGGTAAGAATGGGGAACAAAGTACCACTGTAGCACCCTGAGTTTTCCACCAGCAGAAAATAATTCATTGCTCTTCCTACACTGTCTCAAGGTGGCCTCCCAGCCCAGTACAGTGCACTGGAAACAGAAGAATCTTGTCTGAAGCTTTCTGGTCGCCAGCCAACAGTAATACCATTGCATCACTGTCAGCAACTTTGATGACTTGTTCACTGTACCATAAACAGCATTTAAGGTGCATATTCTTCCAAAAATAAAGTTGAGTGCAAGTTCTCCACAGCGACTATGGCCTGAATCTCAGGGCTGGTTGTCGAATGTTCTTTTACAGAAGAGTTGTAGGACAAAACTTTAAGAGTCTTCATGGATCTTGTTCCATTGCCCCAGTTGCTGCTTCCTGCTCCTTTGGTGAGCTGAGTAAGTAGGAGAGGTGCGAACACTTCACATGGCATCTCCTCTTGTGCCACCAGTCCACCATGCACCTCCACTGGCTCCTCAAACACACAATATTTCTGGTGTACCTAAATAACACTGCTGATACAGCTACAGTGGGTAATAATGCCTAAAATGCGGAAAAAAACTTCAGCGTATTCAAGTGGAACCTCAAGAGAATTGTTTGGGAGTTTTTTGTTCATTATTCCAGATCCAGGTCTGCAAATTCATCTGCTCACAACCTCTCTCCACCCCCTCTGTGGAAGCTGCTGCTTTACACTGGGTCTTTGCTGCAGAGTTAGGCTGTGTTCTTGGTCAAGGACTGGTTTCATCTCTCATGAACACAGGAGAGAAACCCCATGTAGAGCAGTTGTATTAAAACCAGTAAGGATTCAATATTTTCTTTGGATTTGGCCTGGAGTGACATATGTCTACCTTGTAAATTAACTCAAAAACTATTCTGCCACCATGTCCTGAAGATTCATAGACAGGCCTTGTTTTCTTGCTGCCCTAACTCTTCCTTTCAGCACTGGAAGATGCTTAAGCTATTTAACACTTAAAGATCTATTCCTTGCCATTGCCATGTTGTGTTTCTGCCATCCTCGAGCCACATTTGAACAAGAACCTTGACCTGACATTTCCTGAGATTGGTTTTTGTTAGGAGTTCAGTAAGGTTCATCATTGGAGATGACCTCAGAAATGAGAAAATTGCAATTTCTAGGCAGAAAACAACAAAAAGGTTCCCAAAACTTCAGCATAGGGAATAAATAAAATACTAAAGACTGTGTGCAGGATGACCAAAGAAAGCACCTAGGCACTTTCAATGGTGTTTGTCTGATAGTGCTTCTGCAGAATTACTAATGATTATTCTCAATTTACTATTAATTATTCTCAATTTACAAATTTCAATCTGGACTCAAGGCTGCTTTGCAAAAGAAGAACTGACCAGCTGAGGGGGGTTTTGTTGATTGCTTTTACTGCCTGTATTCCCACAGCATGACATGCTTCCACATCAATGCAAAATGCCATCAGCATCCTTCTTTCCTGAAAGATGACTTTCATTCACTGCCTCAACAACCTATCCCTTTGAGCTTAATTTACTGAACTGGATGAGTAATGGCACTTCCAAACAGGTTTTCCTACAATACTGGTATTCAGCCCCTAACATTCTGTGATTCTGTGCAATCCTGGATTGAAACAGCTAATGAGCAGAACTAAGAATTCAAAATAAGACACAGGTTTCTTTTGGCACTGAAGTGAACAAAGCAGCTCAACCAGAATTCCATGTGTGCTCACTCTTTACTGAAGATATGTCCTTCATATAAATTACTTTCATTTTATAAACAACCATTTTCAACAGGACAGAGATGATAAATTGGAGTTGAATGTTGGTAGACCGGGGGCTAAAGTAAATAACTTGGATAAAAGGCATTTCTGGAAATGTTAACTTCCACTGATTTGTCTGTTGCACAGAAAGGATTCTGCTATAGTTTATCACGAGGCATGTAAGACAATCATATAATTCTTTTTTTAATACTCCCATACTGACCTCCAAACTGTTATTGCTGAAGTAGGACACCTTCAAGTTCAGTCTACCAGCAAAAACTGTGAAAATCAGATCTGAGATCATTTGGAAGATACTGGCTACAGGGAGGTAGTCATGGGAAGAGGATGCAGCTTGCTGAATAAAATCCTGAATTCCTACATGACAGGGCTGGCAGGGCTCACAGAAAGGACTTTAGAGTAGAAAAAACGAAGGGGGAGTCTGGCCATGGTTTTAGTTCTCTGAAACAACAAAAGGGGTAATAAAAATATAGCAACAGCTGATGAAGCATGAGGAAGAAAACCCATACTGATAGGAACCAAGGTCAAGTAGGTGATAGTGCTTCTATTTTTTCTCTCCCAGCTGAGTTACTGATGGTGGGTGGTAAGAAATTGCTTTCTGATTATGCACTCAAGCAGGATCCTGCCAAAAAGACAGGACAAGGTAAAACGATTGGAAGAGGATGCGAAATCAGACATTAAAAGGGATAAGAAAGTGGTAAAATAATAGCCACATTCAGAGCAGATGTACGGTGGAAAAGGAGTTTGCAGAAAGAGATGAAAACAAAAGCAGTGGGGTGCATCAACAAAAGAACTGAGTGTGAAACTGTAAAGGCAGAGACAATGGCATGCACAAAGCAGTATCTGTCTCAATCTCATTGGGGGAAAAAAGGAAAATGAGTTTTTACTAGGCTAAGAAACCATTTCATACTTTCATTATGAGGTGTGGCTTTTATAGATATTTAGGTAGTGTTATTAGAAAGAGTACTACATTCATTTCTGGAGCCCCCAACACAGGAAGGACATGGAGCCCTTGGAGTAAGTCTGGAGGAGAGTCACACAGATGATCAGCACTTCTGTGAGGCTAAGCAAGCTGAGTTGTTCAGCCTGGAGAACTGAAGAATCTTAGGAGACCTTACAGCAGCCTTGTAATACCTGAAGGGGCAAACAGAAAAGCTGGGGAGAGACTTTTTCCAGAGACATGTAGTGGCAGGACAAGGGGGATGGTTTTAATCTGGAAGGGGATAATTCTAGGTTAGACATTAGGAAGAAATTCTTTAGTGTGAATGTGGTGAGACACAGGAACAGGCTGCCCAGGGAAGCTGTGGCTGCCCCATCACTGGAAACATTCAAGGGTAGGCTGGATGTGGTTTTGAGCAACGTGGTCTAGTGGGAGGTGTCCCTGCCCATAGCAGGGGAGGGTTGGAAATAGATGATCCCTTCTCACCCAAACCATTCTCTGATTCTAGGTTAAGCTCAGTCACAGTGGAGATACAACAAAGACATAGGTTTAAGAACAACTTTGTTAATACATTAAAATGACTGACTGTGCACTCATATTCAGTATGGAAAGGGGAAGGTCTCTTGCCTTCAGAGGAGAAAGGTAATGGAACAATTTTTTTATCAAAACAGGGGCACAAGGCCTACCAAAAGCTGAGACAGAGCTAAAGCAGTTGATATGTTGTGGTTTCAGCAATAGAGTGGCTCTGGGCCCCTCCTGCCTAATGTATGCTCCAGATGTTGTAATGCCATTGTCAGAAGTGCAATGCTGCTGATTAAAAACTGCTGAAAAGTAGGGAAAACTGGACATCCTCCTTGTTGTCTCCTTACTAAAACAATACAGGAAATAATAATAGAGGAAACTGATGACAACATATGTTCAAAGGTGCAACATTCAGCTGGCACTGATGTTCTAATCTTGGACCCCATGATTGTGCTTTTGATGCAGTGCAGGACACTGGCTATTGGGATGAAACAGCTGCTAATTACATGGCATTGATTATTTTTCTCTGTCTTTCACAGCACCAGAGTCAATTTCCCTCTTTGCTGATGCACAGAGCTTGCCAAAGTGCGTGGGCTGAAGGGGAAGATCATGGACTTGATAAAATACTCCCCTCCATTGCTAGCAGCATCTTCAATGCTGAGGAAATAATGATGCAGAAGGCATCATGTCCTACTGCCCACAGTGTCAGGTACTGCCACCAGCATCAGAGAATTTGTCTGCAAGGATGTCTGTTGCCCTGTTGCCTGATGCATTTACTCTTCTAGAGTGTATCTATATGCAGACACCCTCCAACAGCCACCCTGCAGACACAGCCAAACTGGCCTTCTGTTTGCTAGGTGATAACAACACCTCTGGTGCAGCTGAGAGTTCAAGAACAGCTTCAAAATCTTGCTGGGAAATTGGGTAAATAGTCAAGCAGACGAGTGCTGCTGAGCTCTGCCACAGCTTCTCCTGCTGTTTTGAGGGAAGCTCAGGTTTAAGACAAATTGGCCCAAACACAGCACGAGGGAACATACTGAAATCATGTCTGCTAAGCAAGAGGAGCAGTAAACTGAAAAATTATGAATCAAAACAGCTGTGGCAGAAACCAGATCTAGGTAGGGAGCAAGGACAATAAGGGTATAGTCTAATGTCATCTAATCCTCTCTCCTTTTCTGGGGGCCTTAAAAATAGCTTGGACAAGGGAAAAGCATAAAGGGAGTAAAGCAGTGTTTTATAGTATTCTCATGGCTGCAAACCTACAATCTTGTGGAACCCTCCTCCTTGGAAATTGCCCACCTATAGCACAGAGAGGAAACCCAATATGTAGCCACAACCATCATCTTCACCTACATATGGATGAGCATCTAGATTGAAGACCTTATTTTGTCTTTCCATCATGACTGATTTTCTTTCTACATCCTCCTGGTTTGTGGGTTTGCTTTTCTGTCTAAGAAAAATCTGCATTGAAGAACCAGGATGTGGTCTGAGCCCCCAGCCAAAGAGGCAACTCAAGCCAATGACAAACATCCCAATGGTCTTGGAGTGCTTGAAAGGCCATTATTGTGTATCTTTTGTGTATCCTTTCAGACAGAAGAGGGTAGAGTTAGGCTAGACATTAAAAAGAGAGACATAAGCATAAGTTGTCCATGAGAGTTGTGGAGTGCACCAAACAAGAAGGACATGGAGCTGTTGGAGCAAGGCCAGAGGAGAGCCATAAGGATGATCAGAATACTTGAGTACCTCTCCTACAAAGACAAGCTGAGAAAGCTGGGGTTCAGCCTGGAGAAGAGGAGGCTCTGAGGAGAACTTATAGTGGTTTTTCAACACCTCAGGGAGCCTACAGGAAAGCTAGAGAGGGACTTTTTACAAGGGCATGTAGTTACAAGATGAGGAGGGAACAGTTCTTAGGTGAAAGAAGGTAGATTATATATTAGGAAGAAATTCTTTAGTGTGAGGGTGGTGAGGCAGTGACACAGGTTACCCAGGGAAGTTATGGATTCCCCTCCACAAAAAAGTTCAAGACTGGGCTGAATGCAGCTTTGAGCAACCTAGTCTAGTGGGAAGTGTCCTTTCCCATGGCAGGGGAGGGTAGAAACTATATGATGTTTAAGCTCCCTTCCAACCCTAACCATTCTATGATTTCATGATCATTTGCCATGCTTGACTAGCTGTAAAAAAGGAGTATACTCACTTCTTACCCTCCCCTGGCAGTTGTAGCGTTCACAGCTCTGTAGCACTGCATAGCTTTTTTTTGTTTTTCTTTACCACTACCAAACTCCATTCAATTACTTAAATCTTCTATAGTTATCAGATTGACTCATTTTTCTTAATACAAGAATGTCAGGGTTATTTGTGGGGACAGGAAACAAAGGATATTTACTGTGCACTTCATGGACTAGCAGTTGATTACTCCATCCTCTCTAGTAAGTCTGTTTTTATATATAGCAGTGGGGTTTTTTTCTTCTCTCTGGCAGCACCATAAAAGATTGCCAGTTTTGTCTGACTAGCACAGCATTACTTAACATTCAGCAATTATATTGTCACTCTTACTATTTGAAGACTCAGCAGACAAACCCAGGCAGTGGAAAATATTAGCAGTACCTGTAAGAAGGATTCTTTAGGTTGGCCACAGCAAGACCAGGTCTGCAAAGAAGGGAAAGTCCCCATCTTGTTCATTGACAGACCTGGGATTCTGGCATTCAAACTTTTACCTGCTTCAGAGCTATCTGAGCTCAAGCTTTTACTTATATATGAGCCTATGTATGGCAGAAATTTCCAATAGGAGAATCTGTACTGTGTGACACAGCCCCAGTGTGACACAATGACAAGTGTGCCAAAAGCATGTGGCTAACAATAACATCTGACACCAGTAAGTGACTGATGTCACTTTCATGGCAAGGGAAAAGCAGGAAGTTATTCATCTTGTTTATTATTTTTAAGCTCCAACAGTCTAAAAAGGATCTGGGGTTTTTGTTGTTTTTTTGTTTTTAACTGAAATAGAGGACAGTTTGTGACAGCTAGAACAGCAGGTGGCTGGCAATCGATTTATTTTAGAGGAAGATTACTAATTCTCTCTTGTCACACATGAAAGCTATTTCAATATCAAACAAAGAGTCTAATTTTGAGAGTCTGCATTATCCTCCAAGCTCTTGAACCCTGAAATCTTCCTTCTCTATCCCATGCGAAGTTCTCTTTGCATCTCATGTGGAATTTCTGTGACATGCTTCTTAAGAGATCTTGCAACAAACTGTTCCCTTGTATAAGGGAGAGTCATCTGGCTGCAAATTCAGATGTATAAAAAATCATTAATTCTACTGAGGAAAAGTAGTAGTGGTCACAGTGTAAGCTTAGTTAGAGATAGACAAGATTAATTTGTCAAAGGCATAGTTTTATTTATTTTGTGAAAGTGGTGGCTTTCAAACAAAGATTTGCAGAATTTGAAAGAAAGTGAAGATATGTTGAAGTTTTTTTCTCTTTGTGAGGGTAGATCACAGTGCTGTTCAGATATCAGAGAGCTGAGAGCAATTCTAAAGCCTCTTTCCTCGACTTTTGAAAGGATTTTGGCAGTAAAGTTCCTCCCACAGATCCTTTTCTCATATTTTCTTTGACAAAAAAGAAAAAATTTGGCACATGTAAGAGAGCTTCTTCCACTGATGTCCACTAGAAAGACACTAAAGACAGGACCTTCATCTGGGTCAAGGCAATCCCAAGCACTGATATAGGCTTGAGAGCAGAACTGAGGAAAAGGACTTGGGGATGCTGGTGGATGAGAAATTCAACATGAGCCATCAGTGTACACTTGCAGCCCAGAAAGCCAACTGGATCCTTGGCTGCATCAAGAGAAGTGTGGCCAGCAGGTCAGGGAGGTGATTCTCCCCCTCTGCTCTGCTCTCATGAGACCCCACCTGGAGTACTGCATCCAGTTCTGGAGCCCCTGTTACAAGAAAGACATGGATGTGCTGGAGTGTGTCCAGAGAGGGCCATGAGGATGATCAGAGGGCTGGAGCAGCTCTGCTGTGAGGACAGACTGAGAGAGTTGGGGCTATTCAGTCTGGAGAGGAGAAGGCTCTGAGGAGACCTTTCTGTAGCCTTCCAGTGTCTGAAGGGGGCTACAAGAAAGCTGGGGAGGGACTTGTTAGGGAGTCAGGTAGTGATAGGACTGGGGGGAATGGATTCAAACTAGAGGAAGGGAGATTAAGGTTAGATGTTGGGAAGAAGTTCTTCACCATGAGGGCAGTGAAATACTGGCACAGGTTGCCCAGAGAGGTGGTGGAAGCCCCATGCCTGGAAGTTTTTAAGGTCAGGCTGGACAGGGCTCTGAGAAAACTGATCTCGTGGGAAACTAGATGATATTAAAGGTCCTTTCCAACCCTGAAAATTCTATGACTCTATGATTCTATATTAGTTAGAACAGCCCATAGCTTTGCAATAGGAACTGAGTTCATTGAAGCCTTTCAAGTGAGACTACATTGGTGCCCCATTCTTCAGTCTTGCATGAAAAGTAGGATAGGAAGATCAGAAGATTTGCCTAATATTGCTTCGTTGGTTCAGAAGGAGCAACGAAGACAAAAGCTCTGGTCCCATCTAGACTGTACTATATGCCCTTGATCACTTTGCATGTAATTTAAGTCCATTTAAAAGCACTGATGGCACAGCATCTGCCCCTTTAGAGACTCTAAAGGTCTACTCTGAGGAACAGGAAGAAAGAGAAAATAAAACTGTAGCAAGTGCCTCTTGAGCACATACAAGCTTGTTTTTCAAGTAGGAAGAATTGAATGGATTTTAACCAGAAGAATGAATGGCATACTCTCTCATACATAAACTGTAAGCTAATCAACAGGAGAAGCAAAACTTCTTTGTAATTCCGTCTGAGTAGAAATGGCAGGCAAAGCTCTGCTTCAGAGGATTAATTGCTGGCACGAAATGACTGGAAGTGGGACTCAAGCACAAGACACATCAGACACTTTTATTAACCCACACACCGAACAGCTCTGTCTAAAATTATGCATCTGATGAATACTTCGTTGTCCTGGGCTTGTGCAGGGGTGTTTTGGAAAGGTGGCTCCTGTGAGACGCTGCAGGAAGCTACCCCAGTTCCAATCCCTGCTCCACCTCTGCCCAAGGCTGGGTGGATTCGGGAAAGATGGATGTGTCCTGTAACACATTCGAGAAAGGGAAAATGAAACCGTGAAAATAAAAGGACCTGCAGAGCAGTGTAGAAGATGAAGTGAGAGATAAATGCCAAAGAAAAGACACTGAGAGCACAGAGGAAGGAAGAGGAGAAGATGCCTAAGCAGATGACCCCACAGTCCCCTTGTTGAGTTGGCAGCTCCCATTGCAACTCACGGAGTAGCACGGTGGAGCAGTCCCTGAAGGACCACGGTGGGGTAAACGTGGATTTGTAGCCGCTGAAGTGTCACGGCTGGGCAGACGTGGAGCTGCAGCCTGTGCAGGATGGCAGAGAGGGTCAGATGTGGATCTGCAGCCATGTAGGAGCCCATGGCAGAGGAGGTGACTGTTCCTGCAGCAGCCGTGACTCTGTGTGCAGCCCGGGCTGGAGCAGTCTGTGCCTGAGGGACTGCACCTGTGGGAGGGACTCATGGCGGAGGGGTTCCTGAAGGACTCTCTGCCATGAGAGGGACCCCGCGTTGGAGCAGGGGAGGAATGTGAGGAGTCCTCCCCCTGAGGAGGAAGGAGCAGCAGAAACACCGTGTGGGGAACTGACCCTAAACCCCCCCTGCCCCTCCCCTGTGCCCTGATGGGGAGGTGGCAGCGAAGCAACCCGGGACTGGGGAGAGGAGAGGGGTGGCGAGGGGGGAGGTATTAAGATCAGCCCATATTTTCTCTTTCTCCTGGTAGATTAAATGAGTTTTTCCTTTACAAATTGAGTCTGTCTCGTTTTGCCCATTACCGCAATTGCGGAATGCAAACTCCCCCATCCTTGTCTTAATTAAGGAGCCTTGGGGTGGATTTTCTCCTCCCTGTCCCACAGTCGGAGTGAGGGGTGAGTGAGAAGGGGCCTGATTGGTACCAGCTGGGCCTAAACTGTGACATTTGGGCTACAGACCTTGATAAGTAATTTACAGAATGCTCAATGTTAAAACATAACAAACATTCAGCAGGACTCTGCTTGACTTGCTGCCTTACTGAATTATTTTGGTGTCCAGCAGCACACACATGGAGCTCTTAAGAGTGAAATGGCACCTGAAGGATATTATCTGTTTCAGGAAATTTTATATACACAGAGACATATCATTCATAATATCTTTAAAAAAAATAGGGGGACGTAGAACAATGACTTATTAACAGAAATCAAACAATAACCTCAGCTCTGGGAAAAAAACGTTTCTGAAAATTAATAGTGTGATGCTTGAAATAAGACTGGGACAATAGAAGAATCAGGAGTGCTTACAAGTTCAAGAGAAGATTAGCCCTGTTCTTGTGGCTTAAAAGTATCACCTGTGTGCCATAAAGATCCATCATCAGAGCACAATGAAAAAGTATTTCTAAGATGAAGTGATTTCAAAAGAGAAAGCAACATCCTTTAAGCCTGAAAGTGGTTACTTTTAGAAAAATAACTGCACTAACACTCATATCTTCAACTTGAAGGTAGTGGTTACCTAAATATAAATAATGAGAACTAAGAAAAGACAGGTCAAGTATTTGCCCTCCTGCTTCACTCTCCATTGCCAAGGTTTGTCTCAGTGCAGCAGGATTTCAGAGCTGTGAGTGGTACATGATTGTGCCTTTGGTGCTTCAGATTATGGAATAAGTAAAGTATAAAATGGTAACCTAGCCTGGAAGCCTACTATTGCTGTGAAAGCATCTCACATTTTCATGTTCTTTTAAGTATGATAACAGCACCAGGCTTCAGAATGAAAAAGAACACTATACAGCATTTAAACAGTTGATCTAACATAATTATATATAAGTTGTAACAATTATATAAAAACTGTGAAATAGAGGCAAAGCACTCAAGCATCTCAAACAAATGAAAATGCCAGAAGCTAAACCTTCATTATAGACTGATGCCCTGGTAAATTACATGGCCAGAACACATACAAGCTCCTCATTGGCAGTCTAATTCCAGCCTACCTCTGTGGAGAGATGAGATGTAGTCTCAAGCCCATTCTCAGAAAGCAGGTAGAAAAAAACAATGGAAATGAAAAGCTTCATAGGGATCTTACTGATACTGCAGCAGAAATTGATTGAAGACGTTATGAGGAATGTCACATTTCTCTGATTGTCTCATCAGAGAGACTGTAACTCTGATAAGTGTATTAAGAAATGTCATGGATAGATTGAGAAGGCTTAAATGAGGACACTCACTGACCCATTAGCTCTGGGAAGCTGCTTATTCTCATAAATGCATTCTTTCAAGATGTAAGCACAAAGCAGGACAAGTTGCTCAGCAGGAATACAGATGGTGGAGAGGCTGGACTGTCACTTTGGGTGCAGGAAGCACTGCTGGAGTGCGTCTGTACCACACAAAGGTCCAGAAGAGAGAGATCTGTTCACTATAACCTGCACTAAGACACTGTGAGACACCAAATTCAAGCTGGTAAGCTCTGCTGTAGGATGGGATCAGACTAATAGAGTAGGACTGAGGTAAGATTCTTATCTGCTTTTCAGGACAGGAGCAACACTGCTGTACTGTAACTGAACGTGCACAATCAAAACTTTCTTGGGGTGTGCCATACATACCAAAGAGCTCTTTTCCTGCTCAGATTCCTTCTGTGGGCAAATAGCAAATCTTTTAGCTTCAATTTTCACACATAGGTGGAACGGGGAGATAAGACCTACCCAACTTTCCAGGGTATAGTGGTACTGATAGGCTTGCTTACGGCAGCTTTACCAGCAGACCAAGCAGAGTTATCACAAAGGAACTCCTCTCCCTTCACCTCAGGCAAATAACAAATTGCTCTCAGACAGTTTCTACTTTCTCTGTGGCCTCTTTGGCAGCAGAACAATCTGTGTTGTGCTCCAATTTGGTGACAAATCACTTTAAAATCATTGAGATAAATTCCTTGAATGACAGCCACAGGCTTGCATGGTTCTCTATGTGCTAAATTGCTGAGATTAATACCTGTGATATCAGAAGAAGTAACTGAAATAAGTGCCCTTTGGATAATTCCTTAGGAATGTGGTCCAAAGCCCATAAAACAATTGCTTTAGCAAATGTCTATCTAGTAAGGGAGAGAGAGGAGCTGGGTTTATGTCCATGGCTATTGAAAGGACCAGTCAGCCCCAAATGCTGGGGTACCCAAACACCCTGTTATCCCTGTAGAAGCTAGGAGCACAAAAAGGAGCACATCTTTTATAGCAAGGAGTAGTACCCTGCCATCCATTCCTTATCCATCTGAAGATAATTATCCTGTCCCTTAGCTGAATGTGTATGGAGTCATCATACAAGAAAAGGACCTGTTCAGATTTTTTCCCTTTGATTCAGTGTGAGGGGAGGTTTGTGCAGGCACACCCACTGCAGCATTTCCCCTTGGCTGGTAGCAGGCAGACAGTTATGAAGAGATGCTCTGCCAGCTGATTCAGAAGCTATTGCAGAACAGAAGCCTTAGACCAGCTTTGAGATTTGGACAGGAAGAATTAATTTGTCTCTGCTAGGCTGTGAAGAAGTAGAAGAAATATTGACTCCTCAGAGTTACTCTGATTAAAACCTATTCCCAGACAGAAGCAGGAGACTCCTGCCACAGGCCCGGGGAGCAGGATGGTCTCATAGCTCTGGGCTTCAGCAACCTGGGCCACTGGCCTCAACAGCAAAGGAGAGCAGAGCTGTCTGGATGGCTTTGCATGGCATGAGCCTGGATCCAGCAGGACTACTGAGCTCTGCATCAGTGCTAGCAAATGCCTCTGCCTTCCTACACTTCTGCACTGTGCTTCCATGCACTCTGAAGTCCAAACTGTGCCCAGACACAGCTCTGAGTTAATGGTTTAGCTCTGAGCTCCAAACCCGCCCAGATATGGCTGTGGGTTAATGATTTAGGTATCTAGTGCTCAAAAGTAAATGCATGTTTATAATATAGAGGCCTTACTTCTCAAAGCTGATGGTATTCTTGATTGATGGTATTCAATGATGATACTCATTGACTTGATCTGATGGTATTTAAATTTGAGGTGTTTTTCTTGTACAATCTTTGACATAATCAGTCTTCAAAGCACACACCAAGCATCAGGTCAGCTCAGTGATCAGGGTATCAGCGCCCACCACAGCATTTGGGGCATACTCAAGGGAGAGAGTGTCTCCTCGTGGGGCTGATGTAAAGTTGTGATACACTGTGCAGAAAGGTCTGTCTGCATAGAGCTGTGGTTTGTGAGAACACAGCCTGTGTGGAGATGAAAAGGTCAAAAAAGAGGAAGGCAGGTGTAAGCACTAGAGGCTCAATCTCTAGATTCCACAAGATGACAAATGCCCAAGTGCTATCCAGCACTGAAATCATATCATTAGCACAGCATCTGTCACAGAGGAACATGGCATCTTCACCATGACTGAGGAAGAAACAAGGGCTTTCATAGAAAGGTGTTGTACTAAATAACAGGCACATGAGGAATGCCATTTCAAAGGGTTGTGGTTGAAATCAGACTTGTGCTAGAACATTTTACTGGATTTAGGCACCAGGCAGACTGGCTGGGCAGAAAGAAGAGTCTGACACAGGCAAGTTCAGGGGGATTTTTGGCTCTTATTCTTCCTAGAGAATAATGTCTTCTTTTAAGTGATGAAGAAATGGTGATTGTTTTCTGATATGCAAGGATTGATCCAGACAGCCCTCAAAAACCTAAAAAAAAACCTGGAATTTTTCTGTCAATTCAGTGGGCTTTATTTCGTGTCTTTACTTTGAATTTGGATTGACGTTTTTTAGGCAGTGACTGTCAAACAACAGAGAACCCTGCTACTGTGGTTAATATACTATCTTTTTTTCTTTTTTTTTTCAACTACACACAAAACAGAAGCTTTTCAGATGGAGTTAATTCTGCGCTAAACATCATTAATTCTTTTCATGTGCCTCCAGAAATTATGAAATAAGTTTTCATTTCCATAAAGCACTCTCACTTCAGAAGCACAGGAATGTGTGCCAACTCTGTGTCTTTTCAATAATGAAATCACCATGTTTGGTATGAAAACATAGATTACAGCAGTTTAATTAAGACAGCTCTGGAAAAATGAACAAATATCAGAGCAAGTGTTCATCATTAAATGAAAGAAAAAATGCTCTATTTTGTTCAGCTAGTTTATATATTTGGCAAGGGAAGACATGTCCTGTACAAAGACAGCTTTCTTCCTGCTATTCCTAGAGTGGAGCTGTATTTAAGCTGCTGGCAAGATGGGATTTAATCACAATATTGAGCTTGTCAAGTGTAGTCTGGAGTAGGAGACAGTGTATATGGTACCTCATAGAAGGGCCACAAGGATGGAGGGCTGGAGCAGCTCTCCTGTGAGGACAGACTGAGAGAGTTGGGGTTATTCAGTCTGGAGAGGAGAAGGCTCTGAGGAGACCTTATTGTAGCCTTCCAGTACCTGAAGGGGGCTAGAGGAAAGCTGGGGAGGGACTTCTGAGATTGTCAGGTAGTGATAGGACTGGGGGAATGGATTCAAACTAGAGGAGGGGAGATTTAGGTTAGGTGTTGGGAAGAAGTTCTTCACCATGAGGGTGCTGAGACACTGGCACAGGTTGCTCAGAGAGGTGGTGGAAGCCCCATCCCTGGAAGTTTTTAAGGTCAGGCTGGACAGGGCTCTGAGCAACCTGATCTAGTGGGAGGTGTCCCTGCCCATGGCAGGGGGGTTGGAACTAGATGATATTAAAGGTCCCTTCCAACCCTGAAAATTCTATGATTCTAGTTAGAAATGACCCCTCTTTCTTCTCTGTCTGCAGATCCAATGTTGAAGAGTCTGCCTGTCACTTGTTTTCCAGCACAGATAAGGAAACCAAGTTGCTTGTATAGGAAAAGATATTAATGTTATAATTCAAGCTGTGAAATTCAGATTTCTTATACTAGGGAGAACTTCAAGGCACTGGCATTTTGTTTCATCCTATGTCAAAAAAGAAAAACAAAAAAAAAATCTTCACTTTGACTGTTCTGACATATTTTGTTTCATCTGTCTCTGAAAAATATGAGTGTGATAATAAAGTCAAACTGAAATGTTACAGCCTTTTATCTAACAAATATTTTGATACTTTTCCACAAATATTTTGACACAGTCACATTACTCAACCATGAATTTATTTCCTTTCTTTCAAATAGCATTTGCTGACAGGGAGCTGTTATATTTACAGTTGCTGACAAAGTCTGATTAGAAACTAACTGATCTGTTACTGGTGAATGAACATTACTGGTGAATGATCATTTCTCCACCAGTGACACAGGGTCAGACCCCAAAATACTCAAATCTCACCCAGACCTAGAGACAATGTTGTAATACAGGGATAGTTCCACACACAGATTAGGCTCTTCCTGGACCAACCAGTCCCTTCAGAGTTCTCCAGGAGGAACAAATATTCACACCATCATCTTCTCTAACAATGACATCTTTGCCTACCTTCTCCTAATGTACCTGTGAAAGGAGAAATAAAGGAAAGGGCGGGAAAGCATATTTAATTATCTCCCTCAAGTGTTTCAAAAATCTTTTACTTAATGTCCTTCAATTTTCTTACTGCCTCAGCAAAGTCTTTCAAAGGCCCATATTCCAAAAAGCATATTGACTGCAGCCCTCTCCTCCCCAGTCTGCCATTGATCTTGTTTTCTCCTCTGTTTGTTTGCTTGGATGTAGATGCATTACCTTACACTTTAAGGACCTCAGGGTACACAGCTATTCTCTGTCACAGCCCATTTACCACTGATCTTTGTGGCCATCAGCAGTGCTACCTAAATTACAAAGAAGACAGTGATAGCAAATTCAGCTGAAGAGAAAAGGAGCCCCCAGATGTCCAGAGAATCAACAGCAACAAAGGAAGAGTGAGGAAGAAAGCAGGGGCTAAGGATAGAAAGCAGTGAAAAATTCCCTAATCCTGGCTTGCTGGGTGGGATATTGGTTACTTGGGGTAAGCTGGGACACTTGGATCCAGGCAAGGCAAGGAAATAAGAAGGACTGTTGTACAGATGGATCCTTCACCAAGGGAAAAATAGTGGCTTCAAGCTTTCTACCTTATTGCTTCAAGCATTCATCCTTATTCACCCCTCCTAACAGAAGCACTCAGTGGAGGTGGCCAGGCTGGGAACACAACCTGCAAAGGCTGCCTTAGCAGAGGGAAGGAGACACCCTCCAGTAGGGCACTCCAAGCTGGAAGGAATGAACTGGACCCATCCTGGAAGCGTTCACCTCCCACAACACAGGCACCAAATCACTGAAATATCATCCACAACTGAAGGATAAAAGCAAGAAGCTTTGAGAAAGGGGGACTTTCTCTTGGCATGTCTCTGGCAGAAGCTAGCAAATATTGCAACCAAAGATGAGGAAAAGGCTGAGATACTTAATGTCACCTTTGCCTCTGTCTTTAATAGTCAGACCAGCTACCCCAAAGTGTTCAGCCTCCTGAGCTGGAGGACAGGGACAGAGAGCAGAATTCCCTTAATCCAGGAGCAGGTAGACAATGATCTGCTTCTGCACCTAGACACACACATGTCTATGGGGCCAAATGGGATCCACCAAAGAGTCCTGAGGGAGCTGGCAGGAGAGCTCTCTACGCCTCTCTCCATCATTTATCAACAATTCTGGTCAAGAGGGGAGGTACTGGGTGACTGGAGGACCAGATTGGAGGACTGGAGGTCCTTCTACAAGAAGGACCAGAAGGAGGATCTGGGAAACTACAGGGCTGTCAACTTGACCTCAGTACCAGGGGAGATCATGGAGAAAATCATCTTGGGTGAGCTCTCATGGCAAGTACAGGGCAGCCAAGGGATCAGGGCAAGCCAGCATGGGTTTATAAAAGGGAGGTCTTGGTTAACCAGACTTATCTCTTTCTATGACTATGTGACCCACCTTCTGGATGAGGGGAAGGCTGTGAATGTTGTCTACCCAGACTTCAGTAAAGCTTTTGACACCATCTCCCACATCGTTCTCCTTGAGAAGCTGGTGAATAATGGCATAGATAAGTGTACTCTTCACTGGGTAAAAATCTGACTGGCTGGCTATGCCCAGAGAGTTGTGATTAATGGGGTCAAATCTAGGTGGTGGATGGTCACCACTGGTGTCCCTCAGTGCTCAGTCTTGGGGCCAGTCTTGTTTAATATCTTTATCAATGATCTGGACAAGGCGATTGAGTGCAACCTCAGCAAGTTTGCAGATGACACTGACCTGGGTGGGAACATTGATCTGCTTGAGGGTAGGAAGGTTCTACAGAGGGACCTGGGCAGGCAGGATCGATGGGCCAAAGACAACGGTATAAGGTTCAATAAGGCCAAACACCGAGTCCTGCATTTCAGTCAAAACAACCCCAGGCAATGCTACAGGCTTGGGGAAGAGTGGCTAGAAAGCTCCTCAGCAGAAAAGGACCTGGGGGTGCTGGTGGACAAGCAGCTCAACAGAAGACAGCACTGTGCCCAGGTGGCTAAGAAGGCCAACAGCATCCTGGCTTGTATCAGGAATCGTGTGGGCATCAAGGAGAAGGGAAGAAATCATGGCCCTGTGCTCAGCACTAGTGAGGCCACACCTCAAGTACCATGCTCAGTTCTGGGCCCCTCACTAAAAGAAGGACACTGAGGTGCTGGAACATCTCCACAGGTGGGCTGGTGAGGGGCCTAGAGGGCAAGTCATGGGGACCAGTTGAGGGAACTGGGAATGTTGAGCTTTGAGAACAGGAGGCTGAGGGGAAACCTCATTGCCCTCTACAACGACCTGAAAGGAGGCTGCAGGAAGGTGGGTGTTGCCCTTGCTCCCAAGTGAATACTGACAGAACCAGAGCAAATGGTCTGGAAGTCTAAGCTTGCAGGAGGGGAGGTTTACGTTAGATATTAGGAAGAATTTCTTTACTGAAAGAGTGGTCAGGCACTGCAACAGGCTGCCCAGGGAGGTGGCGGAATCACCATCTCTGGAGGTAGTTAATAAATGTGTAGATGTGGCACCTGAAGCCATGTTCTAGTGGTCAAGAGGGGATTTGTTTATGGTCTTGGGTTTTTGGCTGGGGGGGTTGTTTGTTTTGGGGTTTTGTTGGATTTTTTTGCTTGTTGAGAGTGTGTATGCTTGGACTTGATGATCTCTGAGGTCCTTTCTAACCATGACTATTCTTTGATTCTGTGAAAGCTGTTCCCTACTCTCTCTCAGTGCTCTTACACATATTAAATGAACACAATCAATTGGAATTGCAAAGTCCTAGAATGAAATGAAGCACTGTCTAAATATAAGCACTGAGAAATCACCGGGCTCTTGAGAAAACAAATGAAAGTTTATCTTAAGCAATTCTTTAACATGCAAAGTCACATTGTTGGTTGGTCATATGTATGTAGTGTTAAGCTCAGGAGAGGTCTGATTGCTCCAATGTTTTTGTGGGATACTTTGTATATTCCATCACAAAAAAAAGAGTAAAGGGTGAGAAAAGCCCTCTAAGAGAAAGGGGTTAAAAAAATTTAAAAATAAAAAACTAAAAAATTAAAAACTAAAAAAAAAATATAAAAAAATTAATAAATAAATAAATAAATAAATAAAAGGAGAGAGAGAGAGAGAAGCCAAAGATTCTTATGAGCAGATATGAGCAGATATCAAAGAACAAATACCAAAGAGCAAAAGAAATGCAGGAGTTGATCTGTCTGCCTGACTGGGAGACAACACATCTGTCCTGACCATCTATTATCTCACCATGAAACAGAGGGACAGAATACCGTGCTGATTAACCAACATCCAAGATCAGGGAGATATACCCTAATTATGTCATTCTGAATGGTAATAGGGAGGGATAATCAAGACTGGACCTTGCACTGAAAACAGCTTCTCAGAAGTGAGTAGGACAAGTATCAAAATGCACAAGGAAACCTGTGGGAAAACTGAGAAAGATGAGAAAAAAAATATTAATTCAACAATAATAGATTTTCTGTATTTAATTACTCTCAGCCCAAAGGAACCCACGACATTTTGCAGCATAATCTGGAAACTAATTAAGAGAAGTCACTTTACCCAGTACTGAAATAGATCTGCCTCTTGTGTAAGTATCTGGTTGATAACAGCTATTAACAGCACAGCAGCAATAGTACAAAACTGCGTAGGCCTGAAGTATAAAATGATACCAAAACCATCTGAAGCAGCTGGAAGACAGATGGCTCAGCCTGGGTTCACATTTGATTAGGGAGGATGTTTGAGTTTTATTGCTCCAGAAGCTGTGTTGGGATGAGCCAAACCCTCTGAAGTCCACAACAGAGTTTGTTTCTCAGCTATTCTCCCCAGCTCCTCTTATACACAGCAAAGGGAAACAGGTACTTTTAGGACATAACCCAACTGGTTGACAGAGGGCATTTGTTTTAAAATGAGAATAATCACATCCTAAAATTATAATAATATCCTGGCTATAGAGGGAGTCCAGACAAATAGTTTGAATGTGAGCAGCATGATTGTGAATTTTTTTATTTGTCAGATGAAGGTTACTTGCTGCATGCAGACACTAGATACTGTGTGCAAGACACCAGACTTTGCTGGGCTTTTTTATTTTATTTTACTGAAGAGGAAAAAAATGTGGTAAAATTAAAGAATCTGCAAGATAGCAGTGTATGCTTTTATGGTCACCATTTACACTTAAGGCATTGCCCATATTTTTCTGCACTACTCACCTTCATATTAGTTACCATTGCAACATTCCCTCTTCCATTTTCTGTATAAGTTCATGCTTTGGAAATGAGAGCAGCTCTCTAAGTGCCAAATCATCATTTCAGGGCACTTGGAAAAGCACTATGAAACTCACCACCCGCTTTCCATCCCTCCACAGCTCTTTCTTTTCTTCTCCTTTGAGTTTAACACTGAAGATAATAACTTCTTGAGGGGTGCAGCAGCAACAGCAAGGACTGCCAAGTCATAATCTGAGCACACATTTAGGGAAATAAGAAGAAATATGATAGGCAAAGTTTCTGAAGTTTTTGAAAGAAGAAAGAGCTGGAGCAGAAAGATAAGCTTTCTGGAACAAGCATCAAGGTGTTTCAGGAATAAGCTGTGATTTTAACAGACATCTTACTGAATTGGACAAACTATGCCCTGTTTTGATGCCTTTGCTTTTATTCTTCCTAAAATAAGGCACTGAGTATAAAAAGTATTCTTTGAATATGGTGACCTGCATAAATAATAAAAATTATAATATTACTCCCCAGAGATGGATTTGTGAAACAATGGCTTTAGTCACTAGCAGGATACTTGGCAACATGGAGAGTTACTCAATTCTTAAAACTTTTAACTGGTTTTGAGAGTTAATACTTTCTCCAGGGTCTATCTTTTCTCAAGGATAATAAAGGGAATTTGAAAATGAACATAAACTAACAATTATGCTCAATATTCAGAAGAGGCAAAAAGTTGTACCAAAGTATTGCCTCCAGGTAGCTGATTCTGAAGATACAATCAGAAGTACTACAGAAAGAATCTTCTGCAACCTCTTTTCAACAACTATGGTGACATTTAAATCTTGATATTCTTTTAGAGTTACAAGAAAATTTTTCATAGCAGATGGACACAGTAGATGTCTGCTGAATATATAGCTATATATATTGTCCAGTGGTTAAACTATCCTCTCAGAAGTCTTCCTGCAAAGGGATGAAATCCATTTATATAAAGACATGATAAAACTGAACCATATTCTGTAAAGTAGGAGAAAGCAGATACAATGCAATGTGGAAGTCTGTCAAGACACAGTGTTATGAAGATCTAGCAGGATTTTTTAAAATTTATTCAGAACAGATGGTTTGATAGGTCCATGTCCTCTATGCAGGAGAGAGAGATCAAAATCTGGCAGAACAGTATATTCTCAGTTCATTAGGTTTATACCATCTGGTTGTGGTGGGGGGTTTTGAACTCAGCAAAACTCCAGAGCCCTCATGAGTCAAAACATCCCAGTCATCTCTGTTTTCTACAATGAATTAATGCAAAATGAAGTTTATGTTTTCCTCATTATGCCAGTCAATACTATCGCCCATACTTTGCTTTTTCTCCTCATTCTTGGAGCTCTGTGCAATTATCATGAAATAGCAATTTACCAGTCAGATCCTGCTTTACATTCTTAAGTGTTCTTACAAGCTTTCTTTAATCACTTTTTTTCCTGGAAAAAACCTTGGGAGAATTGTCAATGCCATTTTACAGATGCTGCCACCAGTCTCTGACACATACAGAGATTAAGTGATCTGCTCAATGTTACAAGAGGAGCCAATACCAGAGGTAGGACTGAAATGAAGGTCTCTCACTCTTTGTCCAGGATGATGACCACAGGTTTTCCTTTTCCTGTTTGAAAATCAAACATAAGGAAAATAATTTAAATTCCTAGCCACTGTTGAGGACTAATTCACTAACAGTGACACTGAAAAAGGTCATGTGGCCCTTGTGCTGGTTGAGGTGCATCTCATCTGGTTCTAGAGCTAACATTCAGCAGTAGATTGTACACTTCAACTTCAGAAAGCAACACAACAAACCTGAGTGCCTAAAACCACCTGGGATGCCCTAGGGTTTCTGAGATACCTGCATGAGGCTGTCCTGCTCTGCTACATCAGCTTCAACACAGCACCAGAATGCTCTGACAGAAGTCCCTATTGTCTTTCTCACTGAGTCCTGATGCCACTGGAAAGGAGGACCAGTCCTCTAGGGGATGTGGAGGACCCAGTGGTGACAGGAAGAGTGACAAAAGCCTAAGCAGTATGGCCAAGTACAGGACTGGAACAAGAAGCCTGCAGTCTATGATTAAGAGCAGTGGCTACATGTTGGGACCAGAGTGTTCCCTCCTTGCATGCACCATGTAGGACTGGACAGTCACCTTGGGTCAAACCCATAAAAGATATTTTAGCACTAAAAACCGTGCTCAGGGAGAGCTGTAACTCAGTGCTTCAAAACAGGATTCACAGTCATCAGAAAGTCAAGTTTTGGGGCAGAGTACAAAATCCCTTAGTAGGGAATTTCAAAGGGGACAGAGCATCCTCCTTGAGACACAGACATCTACATGAAACCAGGATCCCCATCAGGCACTCACACCAAGGGATCCTTTTGGGGCAGGGACTGTCAACTGCCATCAGCTTTTAGAAGAGGCTGCAGAGACAGTCCTTGGCATTTCCATAAAGGACAGGAACATTGCTTCCCTTTCTCAGGAAGCAATGGGCCATGGTGCCACCATGAAACACTGCAGATTCCTGTATTTTTCTCTTCCCAAGGCAGTGCCATGGGCAAGGAACTGGAAGCAAGCACTGGAAGAAGATGGCATCCTTCATTTTTGCTTGTAATACAGAAACATGAGATCTCTGGTGCTGGAACTTGAAAGCACATCAAGGACTCATTCTGTGGCCCAGCAATTTCAGTGTCCATGTGCAGAGGGATGTCTGGATCTCCAGCTGTGCACTCTTTGTCAAAGTATTCCTGGACAAAAATTGTCCATTGTCTGAGGTGCAAGGACTGAAACCAGGAATGCTACTACGACAAGTCACAGCCTTGTGCTGTCTGCACAAAGTCCCCATGTACCTGGAGGTTTGAAAATTAAAATTACACACTCTCTCGTTGTAACTGTGACACACAGCATGGATCTGCCCATCCCAAATAGGATCCTCCTTACAAGAATACCCAAAACCAGTGACAGCATCTGTCCAGCAGACAGAGACAGTCTCAACCTGAACCCATACCTAGGGCTATAATCAAGCCCTCAGAATTAAGAGGAGCTTCCTTACAATCTATATTTGTCAGGAAATAGGAAGTGTGTTGTTGTAATCATAGAGGTCTAAATATAATGTCAGAAAGCACTATGATCTAGTAGACCAGTTACTACATGCAGGAGCACAAGACCTTCATAAAGTCTATTCAGATCCCTCTCTTCTTCTCTGTGGATGGACACAAATCTCAAGCCAGTGTCTTGTCATCCTTGGGGTATATTAATTCAGGTCAAAATTGAGATTAATGAGCCTTTTTCAAGAAATTACACATTCTAGCATAGCAGTTGGTCTTAAGGCCAATTTACTGATGTTGTAGTGTTCTGGGGCCTCTGGAAAATTATCTCATCTAATCACTGGAGAGCAGCACAGGAGAATTTTGATTTTGGCTAGGGTTACTAAGATTTATCTCTGAATGATGGATTGGCTACATTATACAGTTCATATTTCTCATAAAACTTTTGTTCATAAATCAAGAGGGATACAGCTTCTTATGTACTTCACCTAATGAAATATAGATTAGTCTGTGGGAAGGTTTTTGGAAGTCAGTTAGATGAAAGTCAGTCTGTGTTTCTTCTCACCAGCCCTTTTTGTTAGAAAACCTATAGCAGGACACCCATTAAAAAGAGTCAAAGTCAGTGATTATTTTTCAGGTATAAGCAGGCAAGTATCTGGTTCAGATTATAAAACACCACTGAGGTGCAAAGTAATGTCCTAAACGACCTACTTATTGCAGTCCTACAACCATATTAAGTACATTTGCTTCCCTAGAGTTTTTCCAATGTGGAGGGTAACCTTGTAATACTGCCAGGACTTGCTGACACAGCACAGATCACACGTAACTCACAGAACCCACAAGTCTTTATTGCAAAATGAAGATACCCAACTCAGCACACAGGGTGGCCGCAAGGAACTAGAGATCAATGCTTTTTCACTTCTGTTTGATGTAAGCCACACAGCCCTTGCTTGAAGGTCTCTAAGCCTCCTTTTCACCTGCACACGACTGCTGCCTTCAGCTTGGTATAAATCAGGACTAAAAAGCAGGGGCATGTGAGGTGTCCCAGCAGTGGTTCTTTCTTCCTGAAAGCACAAAATCATAGAATCGGTTGGGTTGGAAAGGAACTCTGAAATCATCAAGTCCAACCCTTGATCCACTGCCACTGTGGTTACCAGCCCATGGCACTGAGTGCCACATTCAGTCTCTTCTTAAAAACCTCCAGGGACAGAGAATCCACCATCTCTCTGGGCAGCCCATTCCAATGCCTGATCACCCTCTTTGTAAAGAATTTTTTCCTAATATCCAACCTAAACCTCCCCCTGGCTTAAAGGGCCCCAGCTGTCAGGTGGAAACCTCACAAGTACTGGGGGCAGAGTCATCTCTGATCTCTTGCCTGCCATCCAAGAAGCTGCTCTTGACAACTTCCCAGGTATTGTGAGCTCCCAGCTCCCACCCATTGATGCTTTCCATTCCCAGATGAGAAGGAGAGTGAGGCCCAGACTAGTAACAACAGAAATGTCCCAGAGCAGCCAGCTGGGTCAGGCTGTGCTGGTTGCCACCAGCTTTTCAAAAGCAACACCAGAGCTAAGAGCTGGCCAGGGTGCACGTAAAAAAAGGTAGTGGTCAAGGATTAGGGAATGTGGAGAAGAGGGGAAGGCAAACTCTGGGAAAGAAAACAGCAAAGGAGGGCAGGATGTGCAGTGGAGGAAAAGAGATAAGCCACTGGGTAAGTGGTCCAGGGTATGGTGGAGGACACACGCTGAGTCCAGGACAGCCTGCCTGATGCCAACCACTGGAAGCCCATTTAACAGTGGAATGAGTGAGGTCAATTTACAAGAGCTGTCCTGTGTCCCAGGAAAATATTATGAGATGGACTATGAAGCTGCTGTTCACACAGAGCAGCTCCTTATACTGCCAGTAGCTGCTAGGACTGAAGCAGAGACCACAGTAAAGCAACAAGGAGTGAGTAGCTCATCAAGTGGCTGGAAGTTAGAGAGTGCATAATAAAGAAGCAGCTCTGTTCTCCCTGAAGGATGTAATAGAAAGATAATAGAAATTTCCTGAGAGAGTCAGAGAGGACAGAAAAGCACATATCCAATTATCTACTCATCTAAAAAGGTGACTAGTGGGTGTCACTCATAATCAGCATTATGGAAACAATGCACTACGGATTTGAGCATTACATTTCTTGTCAAATTCAGGTAAGAGAAGCATAATCACAGTGTTCGTTCCTCCTAGGAAGCACAGCCTTGTAATTTTTTAGGTGCAAAAGAGTTCCAAGTACAGTAGTTCATAGAATCCAGGCTGATGGAAATTTCTTCGTAAGGAAGTTTGGGAATAAATAATAGAGTGAGAATCCCATATCTTTGCTACTGCAGGGAGCAGTTCAAATTTGCTCCCCTAATCTCCGTGGATGCTGAGGGATCTATGCCTATCATAGGACCACCAGCCCCTGGCTGAGAAGACAACAAAATAATCTGAGAACTCTCTTTTGCAATGAATAATATACTGAACATTCAATAGTCCCTCTACAGCTTTTTAGAAGGACACAGTGCAACTAGAGGCTTATTTTGGAAGGAGGAAAGGATAATTTTTGGTAACTCTCCCTGGTTTTGTCTCTCATCATTGCCAGTTCCCTGGCCAATTTGTAGACTTTGAAAAGAATGTACTCTATTATTAATATATGTTCCTCTCCAGGCTTGTTGTATATTTAGTGTTCAGTTCCTGAATTCATGTGTTCCTAAAGACTCCTTTAGAAGGAAAGTAAGTTCTAAGAGCATGTCGTTGTCTTCTGCTCTCCCTCTCCTCCTGATTGTGATAAAAACTTGTCTGGGTATTTATTTTCAACTTAATTATTTGCTGTGTGATGCTGTAGCACATACAAAACTGCAGAGAGTCAAACACTACACTCAGCACAGGCTCATACATTAACCTCTCATCAGCGAGTCCAAATTTCAGGACTGAATGCAAATAGAAGTGTTCACCAGAGCACAAATGCTACTAAGAATAAAGAAGAGCATTAATGAATAAAATTGTCCTCCAAGAATTAAGTAAATGGCAGAAGGAATAAATTCCAAGCCTGACATTTTAATAGAGAACTTTCCTTCTGAGTCACAGCAGTGGGTTGTGAACTGCGTTGTGCTTATGCTCAAAGGGTGCTGATTAACTGTTTTCAAATTTCTCAGCAATGTGTGCTATTTAATACACTTAGTTCAACTGTCCATAAGCTACTTCTTTTTTTAAGATGTGATTTTTTTAAAGTTTTTTGTGGCTTTTAATTTTCCTTAGACAGGAGGTGCTCCTTAAAATTCCTAGAATTTATAAAAAATACAGAAGAGGAAGTCAAAAATTACATCTCTGAGAGACCTTTACCTGTGATTTCTATATACAGTTTATTACCTGATTTTGGCAGAAATTAATACACAGTATAAAGAAACCCTAAACTTACCATGTACCCTTTCCACCACTGAAGATTTCCACTCATCCCAAAGTATGTATGTGTGTTGGGTTTTTTTTTTTCAACATCTGCTAATAGATGGCTGTATGCCATATATTATGAGTACCTACATCATTGACATTCAGCCTTCCCAATGGCTTTTTATCATGACACCTAAAGCTGAGTATCTATTCCCAATGGATAAGAATCGCTCAGTTTTAACTTTATTTTGTTTAAAACTTTGTGAGATCAAGCATAGAAGGTTTAATTGAAGTCCACTTCTGTTACTCAAAAACTGATGGGTATCCTTCAGTACTGGATGGTGCTGTTCAGAAAATCAGAAGGGAAAGGGAGAAATGCAGATGTTGTTAAGCCTTATTCTTACTGCTTTGATTGACTTTGTATTGCTTCGCACAGAACTGGACCACAAACATACTGCACATAACTATTCCCCTGGGGAATAAAAGACAGCTTCAAATATTGACAATCTTCTTTCACAAGCTAAGGAGACCACGTGGTGGAAAATTTATCTTGAAAAATGGTTCATTAACAAGTCTCAGGTGCCAAATCTTAATCCATCCTGGAGACTCAATCACACTGAAATCAGCTGCAGTGTAGCCTGTACCTGAGTACATTATTGAGACAAGCAACTAAGTCCTATTAGAAATAGTATGGGAATGGCACTTACAGATTAATTTGCAATCTCTTCTCCAAGATACACCTTGCAGAAATCAATATGTGTTTGAAAAGTCCAATGCAATCAGCTGCACAGTGTAGGTGATTAGAGGCTGACACCAAACATCACAAGGAAAAAAACAGGCTACAAAATAGTAAATGTTAATGGTAACTTCTCAGAAACCTTCAAAATTACTGTCAATCAGGCTAACAACTATGGAAAAAAATCATACAATTACAGAATCATAGAATGGTTTCGATTGGAAGCAACTTTGAAGATCATCTGGTTTCAGTCCCCTGAATAGGCAAGAACACCTCCCACCAGACCAGGTTGCTCAAAGCCCCATCTGACCTGGCCTTGAGCACTTTGAAGGAGGGGGCACCTGGAGCATCCCTGAACATCCTGATCCAGTGTTTCACCACCTTCACTGTAAAGAATTTCTTCCTAATATCTAATATAAATCTACCCTCCTTCAGTTTGAGATTGTTCCCCCCTGTCCTGTCTCTACACATCTTCATAAAAAGTCTATTCCTAGTTTTCCTGCAGGCCCCCTTCTGGTACTGGGAGGTCTTTATAAGGTTTCCCTTCTCTCCTCCAAGCTGAACAACCCCAACTCTCTCCTTCAAAGGAGAGGTGCTCCAGCCCTCTGATCATCATTGTGTCTCTCCTCTGGACTTACTCCAAGAGTTCCATGTCCCTCGTGTGTTGGATGCTCCAGAACTGGACACAGTACTCCAGGTGGGGTCTCATGAGAGCAGAGTAAAGGGGGTGGGTGAATGACCCCCTGTGAGCTGTTGTTCACACTTCTCTTGCTGAAGTACAGAACAGAGTTGGCTTTCTGGGCTGCAAGGGCACATTGCCAGCTCATATTGAGCTTCTTATCAACCACCACCCCAGTAAAAAGCTTAAGATAAAATCCTAAATACACAGATAAATAACAGTGGAGAAATGGGGACCCCAGTGATAAATTTTTCTGAAATCAGATCATTCTGCAAGATTTACAACAAATTTTATACATCTACTTAGCAGTGAAGATTACATGCATGTCAGCTGATGAGATAAAAGGGCCAAGAGAAGATAAGGACAAACACAATGCCCTGGATCTTGTTATTAAGCATGATTTCAGCACTCCTTTAACCCTGAAGCAGTCCAAGGACCTAAACAGGATGAATAATGTAAGCTCAAAGGTGTTATCCCTGCTGCCTTACAGGAGGGCAAAATTCATATTTCTGAGCCTTGTGACATGGAAAAATGAAGATTTCCATCTATTGAGAAAATGCTACTTATTCCACCCATTCTTCTCATTTTAAGGCACTTTAAGACCAGGTTTGCACTGTTCCTTTACAGCCTCAATGTTACATACTATGTGTCTAGTCATGCACTTGAGACACCCACCCACTCTCACAGAGGGAACATCTCCACTGAAACCCAACACATGTTCAGTGTACTGGGACTCAGTGTCATGGTGAAGAGTTTTGCATCACTAGAAAGATCTCGGGCTTTTGCTGGAGAGCTGAGGGGTGTGGTAGACAAAAATAAGAAAACTTCACTGCTATTTTCTAAGAAGTAGAATCAGTGCCATTTTGGGGGGGATTCTTTATTAATCCCACCCGTTATCCAGTCTGAACACTGCACAGGCTTTAGCTGTTTTACTTACTCAGCAGTCAGGGAATATTTTGTACTAACACTATTTGCCAGTGATTTTCTGGCATGAATAATGAAGCTGCAGGAAGCCATATGCTTCTTCTAATTATCCATTATCCTCATTACTCAGACACTGTCTGATTATCGATTCCAAAAAATCCAGTCCAACATTGAGGCTCAGATTCAGCAAATGAATTTTTCAAGTTACATTGGTTAACTTGAAAACTAAAAAAAAAAAGGCATCTCACTGGCAAATTATGCCCTTATTAAGATAAATAACTGAGATACCTCAAGGACATGAAATTAAAAGTAATGTGCTGTGTGAAAGGTTGCAGCACAACACTGGGACTTTTCTTTCATGAACTTTTGCAATTTTCTCCTGACATTTTTTATCTGTCTCGGACACATTCTCTCCCAAATACAGAAATTCGAGTCAGGAATAAGGAAGGAATACAAGGGCTTTACTAGCAGGGATAGAGATGTGGTGATCACCCCACTCTACTCAGTGCTTGTCAGGCAGCACCTGGAGTATTGTGTTGAGTTCTGGTCCCCACAGTTCAAGAAAGATGCTGACAGAGTGGAGAGGGTCTAAAGAAGAGCCATGAAGATGATCACAGAGCTGGAGACCTTCCCTTGTGCTGGGTGCTCCTCTGCCACACTGCAATATCTGGTTCAGTGTGTTTGATGATGACTGGTTGGGTTTTTTGGGGTTTTTTTAATAAAATGTGAGATGTGAAATATGACGTCCTGACTCACTGGGTGTGAAAGACTTGAAGAAGTTAGAGTGCCTCTTGGAAATAATTTATGAAAAAGTACAGCTCAGAAACACTGCACCATAGAGTGCTTTCCAGATTTGTGTCATGCTTCATCTCCTGCACGTGAAAGAGTTTAACAAAGAGCCAAGTGACACAGGTGAGAGGTGCTGGAAATGCACTAAAAGTAGTTGCACAGGTCATTCTGTTTTCATGAAAGCAATAGCCTCTCCTTTGGCCTCATCACAGAACCTCTGATAACAAGGTGTAGCCAAAATGAAGAAGGGAAGCAAAAACAGTTGTCAGAACATAGAATCATAGAATTGGCTGGATTGGAAGGGACCTCAGAGATCATTAAGTCCAACCCTTGATCCACTACTGCTGCAGTTACCAGCCCATGGCACTGAGTGCCACATCCAGTCTCTTTTTAAATATCTCCAGGGATGGAGAATCCACTACTTCCCTGGGCAGCCCATTCCAATGCCTGATCACCCTCTCCGTAAAGAAATTCTTTCTAATATCTAACCTAAACCTCCCCTGGCACAACTTAAGACAATGCCCTCTTGTCTTGTTGAAAGTCTTCTGGCAAAAGAGACCAACCCCCCCTGGCTACCTCCTTTCAGGGAGTTGTAGAGAGTGATGAGGTCTCCCCTGAGCCTCCTCTTTTCCAGGCTGAACACCCCCAGCTCCCACAGCCTCTCCTCATAGGATCTGTGCTCGAGTCCCTTCACCAGCCTGGTTGCCCTCGTTTGGACCCGTTCCCAGACCTTGATATCCTTCCTAAACTGAGGGGCCCAGAACTGGACACAGGACTTGAGGTGCACTCAAACAATTGCAGAAATTATGGAACTGGCAAAGTATCTCCTGTCCCTAGCCAAGAAGGATGGCCAGAATCACACAGCTGGTGAGCTGCATCTGTACTCCAAGTGCATTCACCAAGATGATTGATAAAAATCTTCAACTCTGGTTAACCAGGACTACTTTCTGGTTAGTCTGAAGAGGGATAATCTCTGCAACACTCGCTCATCCCTGACTTATCCTGACTTATGAATAACATGTATGGCAAGTAACTTATTCAAAATTATATCCCAACTCTCCAAGCAGAACAATACCACTACTTTAAAATAATCAAGGAAAAATATTACTGAGAATAAGGTGGAACAAATAGGAGTGACATTCAGTACAAAAATTTTGCATTATCTTCTCTCTACAACTTCACAATCTGTCAAATCTCATTTCTTTCTTACAAATGGTGATTTCTAATATTTTACCTTTTTACATGTATTTTGACATCCTTCTGGAGACTTTGTAATGACATAATGAGGTGAGCCAATGCTGACAAAGAGGAGGAGGGGAATACTGCAAGGCAAGTTATGAACTAGAAAGCAGTAAAGGAGCTAAATGACCTCCCAGTAGTCTCTGACATCACTGGGCAATATTTAATGATGTTATGAGCAGAAGTTGGCAAGCAAGCCACAAAGTATTATTCCATCATATGCCATTCATGCTATATGATGAGAAATAGGAGAGTCATACTTGTGACTACTAGAATATCCTCCCTGTCCATACTCAATGTGGAGAAAAGCCCAAGCTAAGCCTGCCTGTAGCCTCCTGGTTCCTCCTGTAGCCTTCCCAGTTCTCTTAAATGGGCACAAAACTTCTGTTTATCTTTCTGAACACTGGACTTGTTCTAAGCTTTGATTCTGAAGAGAAGAAAAGATATTTTCTGAAGGTTTCATGCAATAAAGATTGGGCCAGACACATAATTTGAGCAATTGGACACTTGTTTGCTCCTCTAAGTTGTTTGCCCACTTTATCTTTGCAGTTTGGTGGCAGATTGCCACCTCTTGAGAACTGGAAAGTGTATCTTCCATCATGCAATTTCTACACCACGAAATTAAAAAAACACCCAGAAGTTTAATTGACTCTTGCCACTTTACAGCCATCTTTCTTCAACAGGCATCTCCTTTGATCTCCAGCTTGTCTTTTCTGGCTCATGAAACATTACATCTCATGGAAAATTATCCTAATCTGACAACAGCTGTTTGGCTTTCATTAAAATATTTTATGGGTTTGGAGCAACCATTTTTTACATGAAGCTATATTCTGCTTTGTAGAGAGACATTGTCAACCAGGTGCCTTGAGTTGCCAAAGAGTGGGTGTGAGTCCACCTGTGCCTGATTAGGACAGGCCCCTATTGGGCATGAGCAAGACCAGGGGGCCAATAAAGGTGGGACACACACCCACAGGAGGCACCTCAGCTCACTCTGGTGTGAGGCATGGAGAGATCAGCAGCTCGTCGAGCCTCTGGAGCAAGAAAGGCTCTTCCCGCTACACTTCTACCCTGGAAGCGCTGTGTGGTGGCTGGAGTCCTGGAAGAGACCAGCAGCTCGTCGAGCTTCAGGAGCAAGAATGGCTCCTCCCGCTACACTGCTTGACCTGGCTTATTTTTCAGAATTAGTGGTATCTGCACGAGGCAGTGGAAATTCTGAAAAACTTTGTCATTTCTTCGCATCATTTTGAAAGGGACTGATTTTTTGGAGAGACTTTGCTTTCTGCTACATCTGTATAGGAATGGACTGACACCTTCAGTTAATGCTTTGCAATGAATCAAATGATCATTCACAGCGAGGCACTGGAAAGACTATTTGTGGATCTGAGAACTATGTGCATGGAAGTTAAGTATCCATCTCATCCATCACATACTCTATGCAGAGAGTAACATCACAGATTCCTAAAATGTCAGGTTGGAAGGGACCTCAAGGATCATATGGTCCAACCCTTCTCATATTACATTTTATGCAAAGCACAGAGACAGGTGTCCATGCAGGGCATCCCAAGGTTGTGTCAGGGGATATGGCTGCCTTGTTCTGTGACAAGCCACTGCCAGTCACTCTCTGGTGTCCCTGATTTTGTCCTGGAGCTGTACTGAGACCTTGCAGTTCCTCTCCAGCCAGCTTAGGCTTCCTGCATTGGCAGAGAGGAAGCAGGGGAGGCAGGTGAACATGGTAGGGGATGGTGAGGTTGAATGCAAGGACAGGATAGCTGTAAGCCTGAGACATGGGGCACTTCAGATCTCAGAGGGACATGGAAATTGAAGGAGCAAATATACCAGAATATAAGAACTTCTGAGGTGAAGTTGCCCATAAACAGTCCTAGCCCACCAGGAATACCAAACTGGATGAGGATCAAGTTGGGAAAGAGATGGCTTGTGGTTCAAGAAGGCAATATACTAAGAAATTTAGCTGTCCTTCCCGAAGAGCCTTACATCTTCATAGAATCATAGGATCATAGAATCGGCTGGGTTGGAAGGGACCTCAGAGGTCATCAAGTCCAACCCTTGATCCACTACCGCTGCAGTTACCAGACCATGGCACTGAGTGCCACATCCAGTCTCTTTTTAAATATCTCCAGGGATGGAGAATCCACTACTTCCCTGGGCAGCCCATTCCAATGTCTGATCACCCTCTCGGTAAAGAAATTCTTTCTCATATCCAACCTAAAGCTCCCCTGGCACAACTTGAGACCGTGCCTTCTTGTCTTGCTGAGAGCTGCCTGGGAAAAGAGACCAACCCCCCCCTGGCTACCCCATCCTTTCAGGGAGTTGTAGAGAGTGATGAGGTCTCCCCTGAGCCTCCTCTTCTCCAGGCTGAACAGCCCCAGCTCCCTCAGCCTCACCTCATAGGACTTGTGCTGGGGTCCCTTCTCCAGCCTAGTTGCCCTCCTTTCGACCTTCTCCAAGACCTCAATATCCTTCCTGAACTGAGGGGCCCAGAATTTCCATCCTCTCACACCTCCCAGAGCTCCACTAATCCTCTCTGTATCACCTTCTGGCCCTCTGAAAGCCTCCTGACATGTGGCAGCACCCTCCCATTGAACCACTGCCACTTTGGATTTTGCTGCTGTCACTGGTGGGCCCTGCACTCTCTCTTCTACTTCCCATTGTCAGCTCCAAGCCAGACAGAAACATGTTCTGCTGTGGATCACAGAGCATGGGAAGCTCTCCAAAGCCCAGGGACCCAGGACAGGGGATAGAAGTAAGGAGAGAGGAGCTAAACTTTAGCTGAGACCAATCACAATTCTAAGAACAAACATTTGCAGTACTTCCAACTCTTACCCAAATACTCTATGCAAACTGGGCCAGCAGTCCTTGAAGAGCAATTGAATTTAATTGGAGACCCATTTGCCACTGTCTGTCCCCTTCATGATGCCAAGTCACTGTGCATTATGTGCCTTATGTTCCAAAATGAAGAAAAGGAGAAGGTAAATAAAGCAAAATAGTTGACACTGTGAGTGCCATTAACATTTGCCAGTGGAAAAGTTTTCACAGAACTTTGACTTGGTGCTCTGTTGTTTTTGTGGTGGTGGTTTTCATCATGGAAATACAGAGTGAGACAATGTTCCTAACTGGAACAGATACCAGCTTTGAAACTAAAAATAGGCCACATCCATTTTTCCTAAAAATTGTAAAAAATCTCTTCAAGGAACATAAGACAGCTTTCAAGCCAAAAAAAAAAAAAAAAAAAAAAAAAGAAAGGCCACAGTGAATTTTCCAAACAGAAGAGGCTTTTTATCTCTCTCCTGAAAACTCTGACTCCCAACTCAGAAGCCTTTGAACTGATTTGGTCTTTAATAGTATTTGAAACCCTATCATTTTGATGATGCTCCAAACTCAGTTCCTGGTATTTATAGACCATAGCTTGAGATTTCAAAACCAAATCATTGCTCCCATAAGGCTTCTTCTCATTCCTAGCAATCAGATTGCACTTGGAGAAACTGTAGCACTACATTCCAGCATGTCATGCCATCATTATCCTTCAGTATAACAGTCTCCAACTATGCCATGATTTCACTGCATTTATGAGAGTGTGTCCAGACATCAGCATTGTGACCACAGACTTGCTTTTAAAATCTTGCTTTCAAATCTTTTAAAAGATTTTGAAAGATTTGAACAGTTTTTCACAGTGCAGATCACATTAAGTCCTTTTTGGTTTTTGATATTCACAAAAACTTTAGGGAAATAACCACTCTTTCTTGCATGGTTGAGCTTCATGGCTGGACAGGAAATTTATGTCTTCTTTCAAATATATGTCCTTTGACAAGGAGCTAAATGTGGTTGGTCATTAAAATAACTTCTGTGCTGTACTTTTCAAACTGCAGGCCCGTTATCCCAAGTAGGAAAAAAGGAAGCAAATGGTACCTGTCTTTTACCAAAGAAGACCTTTGAAACAGTATAATTGGGCCATATGCATAGGGTCAAATTTATAGGAGTGACATCTGTGACACAAAATAGTGCTTTCACAAAGGGATGCTGACTTTCCTCATGTAACCTTTGCATCCCTCTTGTCATGCTAATTGATGCAAATGCAGAAAATTGCATGTAGAGAACTTTTTAAAATTTACATCTGCTTTTCCATTTTGTAATGAATCCACCTTCTAAGGCCCAATTTGTAAAGTGACTGTAAGGTGTGTGTTCTTTGGGGAAAAAAAACATGCTAATAATTTCCAGTGCCAAAACATATGTGACATGACTTTCTTAAGAAGATTTGAATTATTATTCAGGCCAATAACCTTCCTTTCCTGTAATAACACAACATTCTTTTGAGCATTCTTTTATGTCCTTATGGGAAACGATGTAACTGTGGCAGTTTTAAATCAAGATGTTAGAAGCATTTTCTCCTTTCACAACAAGAGAGACTGTGATGAGTGTAACACCAGAGAGCAATGTTATTTATGTGATAGGATCTCACTCAGTAATTGGTTCATCCTGCAGATTTGGAGAGTTTGGGTTGTCTTCACTGATGCTAAGACCTCCCCAGCAGATCCCTCCAGACTTTCCTTACCCATCTTCCTTCAGGCAGGCTAGAAAGTGTGTTAAACCAAAAAGGAACTAAAATGAACAAACAAAACCACTCCAGATTGTAGTGAAATGAGGCAACCAGGTGCCACTAATTGCCAGGGAGTGAGCATGAGCTTGTGTCAAGCCCACCTGTGCCTAATTAGGGTGGGCCCCCACTGCTCATGAACAGGACCGGGCGCCAATAAAAGGTGAGTCCTGAAGCACAGGCTCAGCTCAGTCCTGAGCATGTCTGCAGAGAGGTCAGTCGCTCTTGGAGCACTGTATTACCTTCATTGCACCACTAGTGCTCATTGACCTTAGGGTGAGGCTTGAGTGGCGCAGCCGGCTAAGACACAGTACTGCAATGCCACGGCCCCGGGTTAGAGACTCCTCAGAGCCTCACCCTGAGGGCAATGAGCACTAGTGGTGCAATGAAGGTAATACAGTGCTCCAAGAGCGACTGACCTCTCTGCAGACATGCTCAGGACTGAGCTGAGCCTGTGCTTCAGGACTCACCTTTTATTGGCGCCCGGTCCTGTTCATGAGCAGTGGGGGCCCACCTTAATTAGGCACAGGTGGGCTTGACACAAGCTCATGCTCACTCCCTGGCAATTAGTGGCACCTGGTTGCCTCATTTCACTACACCAGATTTCCATGTGAACTCCAGTATTCCCAAGCATCATCTCGAATATACTTAGGCAAACATGAGCCAGATTTTTTCAGTCCTGTTTGTTGAGGCAGGAAAGAAAAAAAGGGGGGAAAATCCTTCTTTCCTGACAGATTCAGTCCAGTGTTATAAATTGTCTGTGTACCTAGATCCTGTCTCAGCTGGCAGATAAGCAGAGGGACTGGTATATCAGCTGGCAGATTGTGTAACCTCATGCTACAAGGTTCCTATATCCTGTTGCCTAAAGTAAAAATTAACTATTTTTTCCTCAAAAGGGAGACTTAATTGAAGGAATAATACATCAAGACTGACTGCACATTCCACTGATAAGCAAATCAATTTCTGTTCACTCACAGTGGTGCTTTTGGTATCTCTGCTGAGGCTTCAATGGTCTTAAAAAATGCTTTCCAAAATTCTCAGGACGAAGGATGTGCTTGGCTATTATATTCAAGCAGGCAATACAATTATCTAGAAAAGGGATTCAGTTTTTCTATGCAGAAAAGAAAGTGTCTTTTGGTGCTGAGTAAGATCATGAAGCAAAGTGCCCCAGTAGATAATGACCATTGCAACCCTGGCACATGCTCCTTCCAGAAAAAGCAGTTTGCTTTGACTCTTGTCATCTCTATGCATATAAACACATGTAAATATATGCTTATTTTTATTTTAAAATTACTTTTGGAACAAGACATGTCACTGCATTCATTTCCATTCCCCCAGTGTGGGAAGGAAGACAGAACAAACAGCACATGAGAGATGTTGTTTGTATTGCATCAAGTGCTGTTGAAAGACATTCAGATACTAAGTGGCAATACCTATAAAAATCTCAGTAGAATAAATTTCCTAACTCACATGCAAGACATGGTCTAACAAGAAAGGTTCCTTCTCATGTGTTGCTTGTTCCCCCCCCAACTCAGGGCAGGGAGTAAGCCGACCTCTTCTTGCCAGCTCCCAGTAAAACCAGTATGGCTGATCCTCTTTCCACTGAATTAAGGCCAAAACCACCATCCATTCACCTGTTCCAAACACTGCTCCCTCCGAAAAAGCAAATCCAGTCTCATCTAGAACAGATGAGTTTTTCTTAAAGAATCTTTTAACACATTAATGAGCAGCCCTTTAAATAGCCATTGTAGACAAAATTTAGTGCTGGTAGATACACAGCAGCAGTTTGGAAGCAGTAGATTAATATTCTTGCTGTGCTATTTGACTTTCTTGGGGTTTTTTTTAATTGGAATTTACTTTTTAATGAGGAGATGTTTACGACTGAGTCAAGTGAGAATGGATGCACACAAAAGCACAGCCATAATTCTCTCCTGCTAGCCCGGTTTCTTGGAACAGTTAATCACCTTTTCTAAAATCACCTTTTTTCATTGTATCTCACAAAATTATTGTTCTTTCCAAAACTGTCTTTCCATCCTGAAAGAAACTCTGGGAGCTTTGTTAAGTTTCATGCTGCAGGTTTGTGCAGCTGAGGCTTGCAGGCTCCCAGGGGTGGCAAAATCCTTGAAGTGATGCTGCCAAATCTCCCCCCCCCGCAAAAAAAAAGAAAAAAAAGGGGTTTTACTGCTGCTGCTTGTGTAAGGAGGGAAGAGCTACCAACCAGAAGTAATTTTTGTCTGACAATTATGAAATTTGGGGATGCCTGTGTCTTAGAGGAGACTTCAACCAGCCCTGACATGATTTTGTGGGATCTTTGGCTGCTGGTTGTTGTGAGTTCAACATCTTGTAAATCCAAATCTCTCTATCCTGAAACCTTGCAGACCAGACTGAATACATGCTAGAAGCCAAGGGCAGTAGAAGCTTGGAAACTTTTCAGGACAGACAGAAGAAATTTAAAGCAATTTTAAATGTTCAGTCAAGACTGAAGCTAAACAATCTTTAAAAATTTCAAGATAAAAAAAGCTGTCCTTTCATTTCGGGTGAGATCAGCAGATTTTCTCAGATTCTCTCTTTTCCCAGATGAAGAGTATGTCCTTAAAAGATTTTCACTCAATATTGGTGATGTTTCTAAGTACATTGCTGTCATTGACAAAACTGAAATTTCTGAGCTTCAGCTTGGATATATCCTTTGATTTTTGCATATTCTACCTCAGAATACCTAACATCTATAACTTTCATGAAATATAATGACCCAGAAAGGGAAGAACAGAAGAGAAGAGCCAAAACTGTATTTGATTATTTTATGAATCCTTCATAACACTCAAAGCAAGTTGATATTATTTATGATAACATCATATTTGGATTTGATTAGTGTATGCAGAACATCATATTGGATGCCAGGCAGCTTTTCTAGTGCTACAGATGATAGAACTTGTTTGGAACATAAGCAAAAAACAGCTCTTTATTTCATTTGGGAGCAGGAAGTTGTTTTAAAGTAAGTCTCATCAGACAGCAGCCTCAGAATGCATGGAATAGATGCCTTGTGGATGAGACTAAGTGGTACCTAATGATATACAGTTCTCTCTAGAGGATGGCCAGGTTGTGGAAGGACATTGAAGCTGAGTCTTCTCCACCAAAGAAAAACCCAAAACTCTCTAGACCACTGTGTCATCAGGTTCAACCATTTATTGTATATTTCTCACTTGTTGTCTCATATGCATGTGTAAATGCCTGCCAGCAGAGGACTACTTACAAGCCTAAAAGAATAAGGGGAAATCTTGCTATAAATAACATGAAATGCAGATTTTTTTCACAGGTATGTTTTGATACTTATGCTTTGTAGTCTTCAGACCCACACAACACAGACATATTCTTAGTCCTGCTTGTGGGACCATTCCATGAAGACCTGTGCTGATTTAGGGACACATTTTAAATTAAAAATGATTGGAGGCTGGGAAGGCACTCAGGGGGGGCCAGACATGGTGCACTGTCCATACGGCTTCCTCTAAGCAATTGCTTTTGTCTTATGTCCAAAATAGGATACTGGGTCTGACCCAGATTAACCAGTCATGTTGCAGGAGTTCTCAACAAACCCTGCACAATACATCACCCCAGGCTGGTCAGTCTACTCCTTGTAGCATCATTGCTGCCTCTTTCACCCACAAATGGCATTAAAATCTCTGATTCCCTCAGACTCTCAATTTTTTATATATCTAATGGAACATGCCTTGAACCTCAGGCTGTCATTTCATTGCTGATTTTGAAACTTTACAGTCCAAATCACTCTTTATTGGCTGGTATATTTCTGCCTTTAAAGGACCTATCACCTTCAAGATTCAGGACTTTCTCCTTCTGGTAGGGTAGAAAGAGAGTAAGCAAATGAAATTATCCATCATGTATTTTTTTTTCACCCCAGGCATATTTCTGTGCATTTTCATCACGTTTACCATTTCAGCTGATCAATCTTAGCCTGCAGGAGTGAGCATTTACCCTATAAAGAAAATGGATGAAAATGAGGCACAGCTAATGAGCATTTCAACAGAGGTGTTTGCCCACAGATACTTTGCCTCTGGATTTCAAATAAATATTCCCCATGAAGTTCCCTGTCCTCCTTTTCTTAAACACATTTTGTCACCTCTGAAGCATCTTTTCCCTGCTGTCTCCTAGCATGATCTATGCTACCATACAGTGGCTGAGACCCTGGCCAGTGTCCAAAATTTTACATCTGAAGTTCAGGCACCTCAATGAATCAAAAGCATGATAACTTTCAGAGAGAAAATAGGAATTCACTCAGTACAGTCATTTCAGTGGGTCGATAAGGGAAGATGTGTCTTTTCAAGAAGCTGCAGGAAGTGAGTCTTGCTTGGTCTGTTTTTCTATAAACCTGCATGTTTCTTATATCTGTATTTTATTATTTTGGTCTTCCTAGGATTATAAAACTAATATTTAATTTTTGGCAAAATACCTGTATTAACTGTTAAGCAAGTCATGTATTTTTTAAAGGATGAAGAGATAAGGAGTCACTCCAAAGCAAAGAAAATGAGTTTGTTAAACAAAAAAATGTGTTAACTGTTGTCATATTCACATACCTGTGTGACTGATCTTCAAGACAGTTTGTATGAATTCCTCTGCACCTCCAGAAATGCTCTTTTTTTTCAGATATAGAAGATAGTTCTAAACTCAGTCATAAAAATATATGATAACTATATTCTCTATGAAAACAGTTACTTCACTGAGGACAAGTTTCCCCTAAACCTATTGGCAGTCTTGCTTTGGGAGTCATAATTAGTCTAGAAGCTGCTAAAGGGTGAAAGGTGTTTGAACACACATTCATCCAGACTTACAAGGAATAGACCTATTAATATTATAATTTGTTCAAAGATGCCTCTTGAGTAGAAGACAAAAATATAACAAAATACTTGTTCTCAGTCAATTTTTTATTTTTCTCCTCATTTTAGTGTGAGGAAATTGGTAGAACTTGTTCAAAAGGACATGAGGCTCAATACTAAAAAAAGAATAAAATTAAAAAGTAATGTTTTGTGAGGAAATTCTCTCCGGGAGATTTGGAAAAGAAACTTCCAAAATTTACATTCTGGAAATTCTTTATTTTTAAACACCAAAACTCTGTGACTGAGTTATGACACTATTAACACACCTCTTCAAAAGGCTTCTGGTGCTGCAGCAGGAGGGATTTTTCTGCATACTACTTTCAGACACAAAGTTATCCCATTCCTTTTGTCTTTGGAAGCTTCTCGCGATCCGCGTATTATTTTATATATTAATTACGAGGAAAATTCAGCCACTGCTTCAGAGATGACGCTTGAATTAACAAGTAACTAGACTGTTGGATTTAAAATTAGTTACAAGAGTTTATTTCTAAACTGGGAAAGCCGGTTTACTAGCAACAAGGCCTTTTGTATAAAGTAATCACCTTAATCGATGGTCGTTAAGAGTAACAAAGGGAGAAACAATAGAGAGAAAATATCACCTTCCGCGCAAGGCCAGGCCTCGGGCTGGGGGCTGCTCCTCGTTCCTCGGGCTGGGGCTGCTCCTGGTTTTTCGCCGTTCGAGCCGCTGCTCTGTCTTTTCGTAGCTGGAAGTCGAGGTGACGAGCTGAGGAGGCATCAAGACGAAGAAGCCCCCTTTTCCGTCTTTTCCTAGGGTTATTTATCCCCCAAAAAGGCAGGTCACTTCATTCAAGATGGCCCTTATACATACAAATCTCCAGGCTTCCTGGGATGAGTCATTTCTTATCTTTGTTTCCTGGAACCCTGCTAGGTTTGGGCGACCTGATAAGTAACCTTTTATCTTCCAGGTGTCTGTCAGGCATTCCTTGAGATAAACATATGGTAATTACAAGCCGGGTGAACAAAAAGGGAAAAAAAACTGATACAAGAGACATATTTTATATTTTCAGTTCCACATGTATACCACATTTCACCCCGTGGCTCTTGGGTCAGTAATTTTTTCTATATATGATATATATATACATATATATATATACATATACACATCCCTATATATACACATCCCATATACACATCCCATTTGATGTGGTTATGTCGTGTGGGGTTGTTTTTTTTTTTTTATAATCTGTGCTGCACAGCAGGCCGATTCTATCTCCGAGGTTTCCTTTAGTGGACAACCGAGAATCCCACCATGCCTAGCACAGTTCATTTTCCCACCACATGTTTATCTAGCTCAAAAGCCAGAATATTGTTAACGTGTGTTTGCGGGGAGTAAACTGTAGTAGAAACCACACATACATATTTCACCACCTTATGTCAAAGCTCCATCCCTGGGCTTCCCTGGAAACCCACTGCCTATAGGAACTTGGTTACAGAGAGCAACCCACAGCAGAGACCTTTGATCCAGCTCACATGGCCTCTCCTGACACACCATGGAGGGACTTTCAGTGTATAAAACACCTCCCCTTCACCTCTGTCCTCAAACCAGACTGAAGTTTCCAAGGGCCCATAGGTGAAGCTAAAATTTTGTCATTTTTTTTCCCAAAACTGAGAAGTTGCAGACAAGGAGGTCCCCAGGTTGGACCTCCAAGGGGTACTGTTTGCCCCCTCTTCACAGCAACTACGATTTTCATTTGCTTTAGCAAACTCTCACTGATCAATACCTTGAGGCTCTGACTAGAGGCAATATGAGCACAGAAAGCAGACTTGGAAAAAGCTTTCAGGTTTCTGAGGTAATCAATCAGAATAGACAGCTTTGGGCCATAAAGATAAGATTAAAGTTGCACAACAAAGTGAATAGGTAAGGGCAAAGTGATTTATGCATCCCCCACAAATAGCTCACTCCATCCCCATGTGGAAGTGCAAGTCAAGCCCTTTCTTTCCCAAATAGTTTGCTGTTTTTTTTCAGTTCCCACAGACCTCAACATCCAAACTCCCCACAAGTGTTCCCTGTCCCAGTGGTGCTTCTCAACATAACTCAGTGAAGCAATGGATTTATCCCTTATTTATAGCAGCAGAGAAGCCCAGACACAGTACACTGAGCCATGAACTTGGGTTCATGCAGTAACATGCATGTTCTTGCAGCAGTAGTGGGTCAAGGGTTGGACTTGATGATCTCTCAGGTCCCTTCCAACCCAGCCGATTCTATGATTCTATGATTCTATGTTATTAGACCTATATAGTGTCAGTATTTTGGATGGGACCTTCAGGTGCTTTAAGCCAAGTGTGCATTTAAGTGATTCACTGAACTGCCACCCCTCTGCCAGTGAGCATTCACACAGCAGGGCAAGGATGCCCCTAAAATTCTTACAGCAAGGCTGTTTCACATCCCCTATGACTTTGTGAAGGGAAATGTTCACATATCTCTTTTTCTTATTGTAATTGCAGTGAGGGCTATGCTTGAATCATAAGTGTTTGCATGTCTACAGAACACCTTGATGACATGAACAAATGAGGTGAACAGAAACCAGGGAGGAAAGAACTGTTGCTGTGCTCACATGCTCAGGCATCTCTAAGACCATACCAGAAGAGCTGGGAGGGGAAATTGCATGCAAAATCATTGCATCTCTGCCTTGCTCAAAGCTGTTTCTGTTACTCAAGGCAGATTCATTTCCCATTCTGCAACATTTACAATTCTCCTGTGGCATTTCCTGTTCTGAGGTATTTTTACCCAAGTTTTATCAATATCATGTCAAGGGGAATGGTAAACAAAACTTATCACTGAACTCTACAGCATTTTGTGTTTCACTTGAAGACTTTTTATGAGGGAAATATTTTTTTTCATGCTAAAAATATAAGATCAATTCTAATAATAAGTTTAATAAAAGGACTGCATGGCATATAGTGGCTACATATTTGATCTGAATGTGCAGCAAAGAAGAGAATTTTATTGTAAGCTCCCTTTTATCTGTGAGAAGGAAAAAAAAAACATTAAAGTACTCCTCATCTAGATTTTGATAGCTAAAAATAAGATATTTTAATCTCAACTAATCATCCCACCTGGAGTACTGTGTCCACTTCTGGAGTTCCCAGTATAAGAAGGACATGTAGTTCCTGGAATGTGTCCAGAGGAGAGCCAGTAAAATAAACAGAGGGCTGGAGAACCTCCCTTATGAAGACAGGCTAAAGAAGGTGGGGTTGTTCAGCCTGGAGAAAAGGAGGCTCTGAGGTGACCTTATAGCAACCTTCCAATAGCCAAAGGGGGCCTAAAAGAAAGCTGGGGTAGGGGTTTTTGCACAGATGTGTAGTGAAAGGACAAGGGGAAATGGTTTCAAACTTGAAAAGGGGAGATTTAGGTTGGACATTAGCAAGAAATTCTATAATTTGCAGGTGGTGAGACACTGGCACAGGTTGCCCAAGGAAGCTGTGGCTGCCCCCTCCCTGGAAGTGTTCAAGGCCAGGTTGGATGGGGCTTTGAGCAACCTGGTCTGGTGGGAGGTGTCCCTGCCCATGCAGGGGGGTTGGAACCAGGTGATCTTTAAGGTCCCTTCCAACCCATTCTATGATTCTATGATTCTATGGTACTTGGCTCCCTGGAAGTGATGGCAAAAAATAGGCATCTCCATAAGACTGAGCCACCTCATGCCAAGGTATGTATGGTTATGTATGTCCCAATTCATACATCTTCTCTCACATACAAAGCTGAGGATAAGATAGCTCACCTGGGGAGAGCTTACCTCTCTCCTTTGGGAATAGAGAGAAATTACAAGGTAGATTCTATTTAAGAGAAATTTTCATGCTTTTGAACTCAGTTTTCTTCCATTTGCCATGTCGAATTCTTTTATGACGGAGATCAGCCCAATCTCATTTAAGATCATCTGAGTCAGATGAGTGTTTCAGGATACTCCTAAAAAATTAAGGAAGTGCAGTTCCTGTTTCGGAGTCACCATTTTTGAAGCACTTGCACAAAGATGGTAGGTGTGAGCAAGACCCTGACTCTGTAACTCTTGCCAAAAAACAACTACAGGGAGCACCAAAAAGCCACCAAGGAGGCTGCTGGCACATTTGGCCTTGCACTGCAGTTGTACAGGTCTCTGAGGAACACCTGGATGATGTCCTGCTTTCCACTGAGCACCAGCATACCCTGGAGAACCACCCTGGTTATTTCCACAGGGTTTGTTTGGTTATGTCAATAGGTGCCCATATCTGCTCCCAAAATCTGGATGAATGTTGGTGGCTTAACCCCAGCCAGCAGATAAACATCACACAGAGCTGACACAGCCAGTGGGATGGGGGAGAGCACTGGAAGAATAAAAGTGAGAAAATTCATGGGATAAAGACACTTCAGTAGGTAAAGCAAAAGCCAGGCATAAGCAAAGCAAACCAAGGAATTCATTTCCTACTCCCCATCAGCAGGCAGGTGCCCAGCCATGCCCAGGAAAGCCCAGGAAAACCACATGTAATGGTTACTTAAGAAGTCAAATCCTATCACTCTGAACATCTCCCTCTGTCCTTCTTCTTCCCCCAGCTTTCTATGCTGAACATGACACCATGTGGTGAGTGGGGTGTCCTGGTGTGCATCCTCCCAGCTTCTTCTGCACCCACACGTCAGCAAAACTTGGGGTTCTTGAGCAAGAGAGTAAAACATCAGTGTATTGCCAAGATTCTTATACCAAATCCCACACTAAAGCCAAAATGCTCTATGGTAGCTACTAGAACATTAGCTCTATCCCAGCTGAAACCATCCCAGGCAAAACCAGGACAATGATTTATTTGGGGATTAAAATAAGCAGTTAGAATCCTAATTGCAATCACCTGTCTTAGAAGAAAATCCAGTATGGATTGTAGCATTTTATTTATTCATAGGGGGTAATGATTTTCCTGGTGGTTTGTGGAGGTTAGAAATTCAATGCAACAGTGTGTCTCCAGGATAGAGGCTTTTTAGGCTGAGTCCCTCATCTGTAACACAGAAGTGGAAAATGTGAAAATGTAGAGATAAGAGGTAGTGAATGTCCTTAAAACTTCAAGGTCTATAAATAAAGCAAATGCAAATATTAGAAAGGATGTTCAAATATTAATGTGCAGCATTCTCTTGTTTGTAACTATTATATGTGATATTTAAACCAGCATGAAGATTGAAAAGTTCACAGGCACCAGCCCATTTGAATATATTTTGTTAAATTTAAATTATTTTACTCTTAACAACTGTCTTTTTAAAGGTTGTAAAATACTATTGACCTGAATGTAGAAACTCTTTCATTTAATTCATTTTAATCGTGTTTTCTGCTACTGAAAGAAATAGGATTATGAAAACTGGCAATGCATGGACAAAAATTTTCAAAAAAAAATACAATTACCAGAAAGATTTAGCCTGGCAAATGTAACATTTGTCCTGAAGATTTCTGCATGGAAGGGAAAAAAATCTCTTTTACCATTTATTTTTTTTTTTTAATGCAGTCCCAGGAATACATAAAAGTAGACATAAACATTATGTAGCAATTTTTGTACTCTAAAAGGTTTGCTGTGGTTCATCCAGAAATTATAGAACTGTTTCATTGAACTGAGTGCTTGTGTTATGCTGCAGGGCTCAACGTCCCTTAGTTTTATGTATTTCACATTTATCACATCACAAGGTGCAGTCTTACCCCAGGCACTGCTAAACAATCCATAAACTTCAGATGTAGAAGTTCAGGACAGACTTGCCTTAGACTTCATCCCCTAAAATGTAAATCTGTATCTGTTTTCATAATTTTTTGGGAATTCTTCCAAGCAAGGAAAAGACACTGACAGAACTAAGTACTGGTTTGCTCTACGAATGCCAGGACTATCTTTAAACATTATAAATTGTTTAATGGTAAAAATATTGAAATTGTGATCTGAACAGTCTTCTAGAAATCTTCAGACTGACATAAATCTGAGGAAAAAACCTTGATGTTCCCTGCTTATCCCAGTGCTGATGTGGATTTCAAGCCTAACCCAGGCCATTAAGCTTTCCAGGTTTTTATGGAACAGCTTTCATCAGCTGCAGTTTTCACAATTCAGGATTTGCATCATATTCACAGCCAAGTTCATCTACACTTGCTCTTCCTACCTTAAACCCTGAGGATAACATTAAGTGGCCTTGTTGAACCCAGCAGTTCATGAGTTTACTCACTTATTGTAATTAAATTATGAAGCACTTTGGCTGGAATCATTCAAGTTTCCACCAGGGAGCAGAGATTCATTGGCTTGGCTTGAATATGACGAGGTGAAATCTGGGCTGCACTCTCTTTGCCAGTAAATTGGGGGGTTTTTTTGTATTTTTTGAAATTAGGTGCCTGTGGAATAAGAAAGGGCACATCAAGGATCCGTCCTCCCTAGTTAGACCCAAGGGTCCTGTCCCCTTCTGACTCTCTGTGCAGACCCCAAAGGCTCTGAGGTGTCCCACCAAGCTTGATGCTTGTCATGGGGCTCATGCAGAGGGAGCAGAGAGAGCTCAGAACTCCTTGGGGCAGAGGAGGAGATGGACCTCCCCCTGTGAGTCTTGTAACTCCCAAGCTATGGAATTAAGGGGAGAAAAAAAGGACAGCACTTGAAGAATCTTGCTGCTTTTTCTGGACCTGACATAGATAAGTCTGATCAGAAGTAGACAAGCAGGAAAGTTACACATGGATAACAGGAACATCTGGAGTTACACCACTGAATATTGGGGGTTGATAGTGCAAGTTATCAATGAAGGATGTTAGATGTCTTTTGTTTTTATTTAAGCCATACATACCCAAGTGGTGTTTTTCTTAGTCCACTTGAGCTGCCCACAGATCATGCATGTAGCCTAACACACACCTAACATACACACACAAGTAAAGCATGAAGGAGATTGGAGAAATAAAAGGAAGTAGCCAGGAGAAAAGTTAGGATATTTTAAGAACAATATTAAATTACATTCAATTAAAGCTCATTTCAGACTCCATGTCCACCCAGTGCCACTGACCACATTCACTGTTTTCAGGTTCCAGAGAGACCTTGTATCAGCCTTCTAGCACCAAGAAAGTTGGGGAGGGACTTTTTGCAAGGATGTGTAGTGATAGGGCAAGGGGGAACAGTTTCAAACTGAAAGAGGGGAGATTTAGATTAGGAAGAAATTCTTTACTGCGAGGCTGGTGAAACACTGGCACGGGTTGTCCAGGGAAGCTGTGGATGCCCCATCCCTGGAAGTGTTCAAGGCCAAGTTGGATGGAGGTTGGAGCATCCTGGTTTAGTGAGAGGTGGTCCTGCCCATGAAAGAAGGTTGGAAGTAGATGATCTTTAGGGTCCCTTCCAACCCAGAGGTTGAAATACGACTGATTATAAGATTCTTACCACATTCCCATCCCTTCTGCCAAGGAAAAATTTGACTATCTGACTCTCACCTCAGCTAATCAAGGCTATGTGTCTCTAGGCTTTATGTATAGGTCCTATATGCAGACCCTCTTTTCTCCTCTGGCAGGACCTGACCTCACACTGGCTGTCCATTTATGCCCTTCCTTTGCAGCACTTCCTTTGGCCATTATCTTTCCAGTCACAAGTTGCTCTGTGCCATGAGCTCTAAACCCATCAGCTCCACTAACGAAAGACACCCTTTGATATTTGTCTTACATGGTAGAAAAGTAACAGGCCAAATCTGCCCTTCCTCTGGTTTCAAACAAGTGTTGAGTACAACCAATGTCAGACCTAATCCCAAGTGTGAGTTGAAAATTGTTTGGCAGTAGTAAATAACTACTTCTTGATTGAGCTGTTTGTACAGACAGAGCCACTGAGGAGAAAAAGAAGGTGGTATTCCTAATTGTCAAAGTAGTCCAAATATTTCCAGAGAGGACCAGGAAATCTTTAAGCCAGGTAGTTTCATGAAACCTTCTTCCCCTTCACAATTTCTTCTAAATAGACTAAGGCAGCCTGGGAGAGCAGTGGCTGTACTGAAACCTCCAATGAATCCAAACATAACTTCACCCCTTTCTTCACAAAGGGCTCTGAGAGGTTCAGACCACACACCAGCCCTGCAGCACATTCAGGGCTCACAAGGAGAGTGTCCTTGGGACTGGCCCTCTCCTTTCGGGACAATGTATCACACTTTGATTCTGCAGAAATGGGTAGATTACATGATCTCTGTGTTTTTTCATTGAAAAAAGGAAATGCAACATATTTAACTCTTTTCTGTGTCCATCCATGTTGATGTTAAGGGACAAACACCGTTTGCTTTTGCATCTGGGAGAAAACCAGAGAGTGTTTTGCGTCCTCAGAAGCTCTCACATTTTTCTCTGAAAACTCTGCAGTCTTTTTGTTCTAAGCAGAGGAGTCACTCCTGAGCCAGAAAACATGAGATTTCCTTCTCCAATGTAGCCAACAGCAAGTTTAAGAACCACAGCAGCTTCATTCCCAGCACAGTTGGTGAAACTTGGTTTCCCAGAACTTTGCATCATCTCTGGAGCTACCTCAGCTTCCTCTCGTGCCCCTCCATGGCACAGCTCCAGCACAACCCTTCTGTCAGGCTGGTGCTTTGCAGAATCTAAGCCAGGTTAAGAGCAAAAGTTTAAATAAAATAGCAGAAGCCTTGGGTGCTGCAGACTTGCCTCAGAGTTGATTTACTGGTGTTACCTTGGGTCGCAGCCATGGCTACCTGGTACAACAAAACAGAGAAGACATTTGTTTATAGTCATAAAGCTGTTACCATTTATTTTTCATTTAATTCGCTGTGTTTTGAAATTCACAGTTGGAGTCCTACATCTGAGTTTCTGGAGGTCCTGGGGATTCCCAGACTACAGCAGATCTGTTCACGTCAAGGGGTTATCAGCACCATGCTGGGGACTCTGCTGGGATCCAGCTTTGACAGTTTATCAATATTGTCAGACTAAGGAAGGATACCCTGCTGTCCAGAATCCTTCCACTGGGGAAACTACAGGAGTCAATGCCTTAAATTAGCTGCTGTCTGCTTTCTCTTTCGAGCACATGAATTTTTTTGGAGGCTATTGCCTGCTCTACAGGGATCACTGCCAGGTCCTTCTCCATCAAAGGATGAATATTCACAGTAATATCCAGACTCTGCCTCTCCCTCCATGCCAGCTCGCTCCACTATTTTCAAGGTGTTCCTTTAATACAGGCTCTGCTATTTACTGTCCTCTATTCCAACAGGGTGTCAGGATCACAGAGCATGGCACAGGACACCATCACATGTTGGCAACAAAGAAGTCCCAGCAGGATCCAGCTGCCTGATTCTGAAATACCCAAGCCAGAGCTTCCCTTTGTGTGTTCTCTGATAAGCTCTTTAGAAAGGAGCTGATAACCCATAGGGTATAACAGTCATGCATTTTCCCGTGAGTTATCACCTTTTGTCATGTCTCTGGCACCAGCAATCCCAAGCATACATCCTAGTTCATGCAAAACATATTTGAATGTCATGTTTCAACATTTCCCAGTGTGTTTTCTTGCTGCACAATTGTAATGTGCAAACCACAAAAGCTTGGATAGGATTTTGTTAGTCCTTTGGTAGACTTTGAAGACCTCCTGGCTGCTACCCTGGTCATCATAGAATCATAGAATCACAGAATCCTTGGGGTTGGAAGGGACCTCAAAAGATCATCTAGTCCAACCCCCCCTGCCAGAGCAGGGCCACCTAGAGCACTTCGCATAGGAACGTGTCCAGGCGGGTTTTGAATGTCTCCAGTGAAGGAGACTCCACGACCCCCCTGGGCAGCCTGTTCCAGGGCTCTGTCACCCTTACAGTAAAAAAATTTTTTCAAATATTCAACTTGAACCTCCTATGCTCCAATTTACACCCATTACCCCTTGTCCTATCACTGGTCACCACTGAGAAAAGCCTAACTCCATCTCCCTGACACTCACCCCTGAATGGTCTCTGAATGCTTTTCCACAAGGCATGCAAGCTTCTCTTTACTCCATTTCCATGGCTACCAATATTCTGCTGAATATTTTTCAGACCTGGCTGAGCCACGTATCTGACTTTGGAACCTCTGTATCCTATTTACAGCAAAATATGTTAAAAAATGGCTAGTGCAGACTGCCTTGTCATTCATTCTATTTTAGCCAATGGATAGACCTAAACTGTGTGTGGGAATTCACATCATGACCACTCTGATTTGCAAAATATCAGCTGGCTTTTAGAAAAAACACACTTGCTTCAGATGGCAAGTGATGTGAAAATGTTTCTATGGGGATGTACCTAGCACTCATACCCTTCATACTAACACTTATTTTGGCCATGCTGCTTCCACTTCATGCTGTTCTTTCCATTCTGTTGTGCTGGTCCAAGTTGCTGACAGATGGATTTATATGTTTATTTGTTCCAAAATTATCAGGAAGGTTGCCCTGTGACTTTTTCTTGTGGGAAAGTATGGAAGGCAGATGCCCACCAGGATATTTTGGAAAAAACAGATGTAAAGTTGTGATCATAACATCATGCAATGGTTTGGGTTGGAAGGGATCTTAAAGATCACCTAGTTCCAACCCTCCAGCTTGGACAGGACCAGGTTTCTCAAATCCCCACCCAACCTGCCCTTGTGTTCAAGGAGGGGATCCTGCGTGGATAGGGGGCTAGGTGATCTCTAGATCACCTTCCCACCTCTAACACTCTATAATTCTATCATCTCCTTTTCTTCTTCCTCGATGCCACACAACCTTTTCACTGTTTCCTGCAGCTCAGCCACCTGCTGCAGGAAGGCCTCCACCTGGGCACTCCTTTTGTGGAAAGTTTTGCCACCTATGCAAGAAGTTTAGGCACTTCCCACAGCTCTCTCCCATCAAAAGCTCCATCTGGTTGGAGGCATCAGTCATCATCAGGGGGATGTGGTGCAGAACCCCCAGCCTGGGCTCTCCTCTGAGTCCTCACCATTTTACCTTGCTGGGCAGGTAGGATGAATGCCCTTGGCTGGTGCAGAAGATCTTGGAGCAATGCCCTCTGAAGGACCTCCCTCCTCTGTACAAACTGACAATGATGTCCCCTGGAGATGCTTTTTGTGGGAGTGGGGATGAGCTGCCCTTTCCCAGCACTCTCTGGGCTTGTCCTCAGCTCAGACTCAGTCCCTGTTCAACAGAGTGTGAACATCAGGGCAGACAGTGTCTCTTCAATAAGAAGAAACTGCTTTGAATAAACTGCTTTCCAGGTTTCAGCTAAACCTGAACTTGTCATACTGAACACCACCAGAGCTGCCAGCAGCCTGCATTGCTGTCTACTGAGCTGGCTGATCTGCCTGGAAGGATAAGGCCAAGTTTCATTTAGCTGACCCTCTTCTTTGCTTCCCTAGTGATCTTAAAGGGAAGGAAGCAGATACTGATTCATATCTTTTAAGCATGGATTTGGAGGCAATCCCACAAAGCTCAGGGCTATCATCACTCCTACCTCACATACGTGGGCACCAGCTGGGTGAGGGGCTGATGATGAAGACCTGTGTGGTGAACACCCAAAGCTCCATCTCTTGAACTCAGTACCCTATGTAGTATCTCCCATAGTTCACTGGTTGAGTAAAGCCAAGTAAATGCGCAAGGATGACACACAAATTCGTGAAGTGTTCCATATTTTTTGCAGAGGGACCTGGACAGACTGGAGAGTTGGGCTGATTCCAATGGGATGAGGTTCAACAAGGCCAAGTGCCAGGTCCTGCACTTTGGCCACAACAACCCCAAGCAGCGCTACAGGCTGGGGACAGAGTGGTTGGAGAGCAGCCAGGCAGAAAGGGACCTGGGAGTCTGGATTGACAGGAAGCTGAACATGAGCCAGCAGTGTGCCCAGGTAGCCAAGAAGACCAATGGCATCCTGGCCTGTATCAGGAAGAGTGTGGCCAGCAGGTCCAAGGAAGTGATTCTGCCCCTGTGCTCAGCCCTGGTGAGGCCACACCTCGAGTGCTGTTTCCAGTTCTGGGCCCCTCAGTTCAGGAAGGATATCGAGGTGCTGGAGCAGGTCCAAAGGAGGGCAACCAGGCTGGTGAAGGGACCCCAGCACAGATCCTATGAGGAGAGGCTGAGGGAGCTGGGGCTGTTCAGCCTGGAGAAGAGGAGGCTCAGAGGAGACTTCATCACTCTCTACAACTCCCTGAAAGGAGGGGGTAGCCAGGGGGGGTTGGTCTCTTTTCCCAGGAAACTCTCAGCAAGAAAAGAGGGCATGGTCTCAAATTGTGCCAGGGGAGGTTTAGGTTGGATGTTAGAAAGAATTTCTTTATGGAGAGGGTGATCAGGCATTGGAATGGGCTGCCCAGGGAGATGGGGAGATGGTGGATTCTCTGTTCCTGGAGGTTTTTAAGAGACTGAATGTGGCACTCAGTGCCATGGTCTGGTAACTGCAGCAGTAGTAGTTCAAGGGTTGGACTTGATGATCTCTGAGGTCCCTTCCAACCCAGACAATTCTATGATTCTATGATTCTATGATTCTATGAAAGGAAGAGCAAGGATAAAACCACAGGTGCCCAGATCCTCTCCAACTCATGCAGAGATGGAACCTGAATGACAAGCACCAAACTTGTTTCTGCTGTCTTAAAAAGAGGAAGTGTTATGGGATATTAGGTAATCATTCTGCTCTCCTCTAAACTGAACTGCCAGGAACAACACACAATAATCTCTGACACTTCTGATAAACCAGAGGATTAGTAAAAGGCAAGGACAAAGCAAACTGCATTCAAATTACAATACTGAAAGGCTCCCAGTGGATGCTTGATGAAGACCTTGCTGAAATTTATATGACATAGATATATATTCCTGCTCAGCAAGAGATAATATCAAAGTAATAAATTAAAGATTCACTTCATAGTCTCCACTGCCTTGGCTAATAAGTTAAATCACTTTAAAGGTCTTTATTTGCAAATCCCATGACGGGTCTGATAAATTTATCCTGCCCCTTTCCTTTCCACTGGGAGCTGTAGCAGGCTTGAAAATTTGGTTTTGACAGAGAGATTCCAGCTTGGTAGCTGCTGAAGAGGCTGTTCTGAACAGTGAAAATCTCTCCTAGGAAACTATGTCACTTACACTCATCATTGGGAGAATGTTCGAATTGCTGATTTAAAAGAAAGTCTTTAGACTTCAGAGCTACATCTGAAATCAGAAGACAATGAAAAAAGAGTTCATGTGCAAAAAGTGACCTTTTCACCTTCATAAATTCTTTTCCCACCACATTTTGAAACTCAGCATTTTTCCTTGATCTACAGATTCAGAAACAGATTCAAAGCTGGGGGAGGATGAACTCTTTCCGTGTGTGTTTCACAATGATTAAAGTTGTCCACAAATACTTTTCTCTTTTAAAGCAAGCGGGATGCTAAGAGGAGTGACAACATGTTATCTGTTCTCAGAACAACAGTAAAATCAATAGTTGTAATTCTTCATGCATGCTGTGTATCTGCAAAGCACTGCAATATAATCCATCATTGCTTTTATTGCCTCACCAGCACTAAGAAATAACTTGCATTGTCATTGGTTTAGCAAGTGCAGGGGGGCTGCTTCTAGATTTCACTGGGTTCTGCATAATTTAAATTAAATGTTAATTTTGCTGTTACAGAAAATACTGAATGTGTTGGGTACAATAGTAAATTCTTGTGAAGAAAAAAATCTGTCTTCTGCTTCCAGTTATATTACCCAGTTGTCCCTTGTGTATATGAGGCAGAGACAAACACGAACACAGGAACTGTAGAGCAGGACACATTTCTATGAATTACTGTTTGGAAACCTCTTTCCATCTTAGATTCAGATGTTTTAGAAGAAGAAGAACACAACAATCATAAGATTCCAAAAGAAAGTGAGAATGGTCCTTTGGAAACTAAATCAGTTCAGCTTCATTATACAGACAGTTTCTGAAGACAAGCGAATCAATCAGCAAGCTGGAAGAGAAGGGAAATTATTATTTTTTAAAAGGATGGAAAACACCTAGAAAAGAGAATGAAGATAAAACTGAAAGTAAAACATTCCAAATATATTTTAAAGGATATATTTCAAAGTTGCTGCTTCCTGGGCAGATTGTTTGAAGATGAGGTAGAGAGGGAGATGAAACACTGAAAATGGAAATACAGGCATTTACAACCATGCAAATAAACTGAAGAGATGCTGAGAAAATACTTGCTAAAGGTTCTTGGAAATTACTAATATTCCAACTGAGACTGCGAAAAATAGAAAAAACAGTTTACAGAATGGTTTCTCCAGTTCCTGACAGCCCAGACAACAATGTCAGTAACTCTTGAACCTTTAAAGAAACATCCTTAACACTGGAGCTGAGAAAGTTTATCTAGGAAAATGGTTCTACTTTGAAACTCAGTAGTAGATGTCCCAAAGCACCATTGTACAAACCAAAATCTACAGCAATGAAAGCTCAAACACTAAACCAACTCTAAGCCTACTTTCCAGGTTGTTTGTCCTCCTAAGCTCTGCTTTCCTTGCACAGGGGAGCATGAGCACATCTGTCCTGTGGGACACCCAATCACAGGGACATAGAGGAAGAAACAAGAAAGAAAAATGACCCAAATTACATCAAATAACTTAGGAAGGAAAGACAAGGGGGTGAAGGTAAAGGAGGACAATGCAACATTTGAAAAACATCTGTAAGAGCTTTTTAAAATACAAGCTGTTTTGCATGCTAAAATGTTTTCATTAATGTCAAAGATGCACTTAAGAGGCCAATATTTTCATTAGCATTCCTAATCTTTAGTTTCTAAAAATACAGCAACTCGCTGTTTAATTAATTGCTTTCAGGTTTATTCTCTTTCTCACTTGTCAGTTTTAACAGTTTAATTAAGACATTCCATATTATTTCTCTGGGGGATAATTTCCTACTGCTGCCACATGCTTCCTGGTGTTTATATCTTGCTCATCCATTTTAGTACACACACATTTTCAGTACACATACACACTTCAGTACTCTCCTCCGTAGTGATATGTTTCTGCATATTCTGAAGAGTTTCCCTGTGTGCAATCTTCTTATTTCAATAAATCTCTTTGACCTTAATGCAAGTGCAAGCAAGAAATTCAAGACAATCTCACAGAGTCTGCTGCACATGGTTTTTTTGATGGGATGGCAAGATTTCCCATTCAGCAGAAGCTGAAAAAAATTATAGTAAACTTGTGTGTCCTCACAAACTAAAAAAAATTGTTTGAAGTCAAAGTATCAAGCAGAATAAATAGTACAGAAAATTTTAAGCTAAACCTTGGAAAAGTATTTTTATCCGATGCTTTCTTTGGCTGGTGATTTTGACACATCTAAATGAAACACTGACTGGAGTTTGGGATATATGTAACTATCTTAGTCAACACAAACCCATAAAAATCTAGATTAAAGTAAGAAGAAATGCTTTTTTTCGGTAAGCCTTGAAGTCTTACTTTATGTCATACTGTCTGAGCTCACTTATATTTGATATTATTGTAATATGTATTCACATAGACATTTGTCCATCAAATTGATTCACAATACAGAAAATAATAAATAATCAAGTGATAATTTCATTGCAAGTGATAATATTTAAAAATTCCCTGTTGTCACGGTTTAACACTGGCCCGGCAATTAAACCGAATAACAGACGCTCTCTTTAATCTCTCTCTCCCCTCGATGAAGAAAGGAGAGAGAATAAGGGAGAGAGACTTATGAGTTGGAAACTAAACTACACAACTTTAATGAAACAGTAATGATAAATAGGAAAAATTACTAAATATATACAAATATACAGGAAAATGGAAACCACATTCCTCCCCCCTCTCCCCCAATAACTCTCACGTCACCACCGAGGCTGTAGGGCAGCCCTGGGAAAGTCCAGGCTGGACTCCTGGAGTCGGCAGCAGTCGGGAACCGGAGGCAGGAACACACAGATATGGGCTGGCACGGATCAGGACCACAGGCAGAGGAACGGACAGGATCCTTCTAGGATGCCGGGTGAAGGAGGGGAAGCAGGAAATCAGGAAAAGATCTGGCTTGGTCCCCGTGATGCCTCAAATTTATACTGAGTGTGACGTATATGGGATGGAATACTCTGTTTGGTCAATTCTGGCATCTATCTTGTCTGTTCCTCCCCAAAGGAGGGCTCAGGTGGGGCCTCTGTGTCCTCCTGGACGGTAAAATATTTTCCTCAGAGCTGAGGAAAGCAGTGTCCTTGGCCCTGCATACCAGTCTCTAGCAGTAACTATAAACATCAAGTGTTATCAGTCCTAGAAGCACATACACTGTCTGAGAAACTTGCTGTTAATTTCAGCAAATGCAACTACTTACAAGGGACTTAGCTAAAAGCAAAAGTACAGAAACAGAAAACCACCTTTATCCTGGCCCAAACCAGGACACCTGTCAAGGAACCAAGCCAAAGTCTCCATATTGGTAAAGCTATTCTGTCATCAGTGGACACTGAACTGAACTCATAATTTCTTGGTCTGCAGAAAAACCTATGGCCAGTGGGAAGAAGAGCAGGTCTAGCCCTGTGACTATTTTAAGACTTTTGACTGTAAGGTTTATACAGACCTTTCCACCAAAACTCATCTATTGATTTAAATGTACCAAGCCAACATTCAGCCACTCAGTCCTAGTCCTACATACCAGAAAAGGGCACAGAGAAAGTACCCTACAATCATAAGGATTGAAAGAGAATATCCAGTGACTTGGCTGGCCAAATGTTCTCCTGCTCTCAAATGAAATATACAGTAGAAGCTAAAATGAAACAAGTTCATATTTTACACACAAAAATCTAGAACACATGCTAAGAGATTTTATGGCTATTCACAGACCACCTCGAAGAAAAGGAATTGTAAGAGAACTCACTTCTATCCACTTCTATATTGCAGACAATGATGTTAAGACACCTCAGATTTATGAACATGCATCACTTCAGCCCCAAAACTGATTTTCCCTGCTGCCTGTCAACAAGGTTCACAAGTCACCCCTGACCCAGGCTGTTACACCCCAGGGGACTGAACTTTGGCGTGGTCTCAATCTTAATGACCCCAGGTTCTGGCATCATTTTGAACAAGAATTTGTCAGACTCCCAGGCAGCAGCAAGGACGACTGCACCAGGGTTAATGCAAGGCAGGACTGCAGTCATCACCATCAAATAATAGCCTCATATAGGCTTTGACAACCTTAAAGGCTTTGACAACCTTAAAATCAACTGCCTGCCACTACCACCTGTGAATTGTTGGTTACTTTCCTGATTATTAGGTATCTGGGGTATCCCCAGGTATCTGGCACTACATATCTGGTAATGAAGCCTCTTCAAAGGATACGGAAACTTGCTCTACATTTGCATAAAGACAAAAGGTAGGAGGTGATGCAGTTCAGGACAGGATGTAAACAAATGCCAGGTAAAGAATATATTTCAATTTGCATCCATTCCTGCCAGCAACAGACAGTGCCAGTGGTCAGTGGATGAAACTTTTTATTTTAATCCTAGTATCTATAGCTGAGGACGTTCACAAGATGATAAAACATTCTTTCCACACAGCCCAATTCCAGTCCCTTAATTTAAAACCTGAGCAAGAACACTGTCTCAGTTAAAATATAAAATTTCCATAGACAAAGCTATTGCTTTCTTCTCAGAGACTGTGACAGCCTTGAGACAGACAAGAACAGTGCACACTGATACCTTTGTGCAGCCAGACATTCCAGACACCAGGTACCATGGGACATTATGCACCAAGGTCTTCATTTACCAGTACTTTCTCCTCCTCAGTCCATCAGCCCCTGTGGAATAAAAAGTCTGTTATCATACCTTTAAAAATCTCCTTCCAAGAGAGTCTCACCATGAGGCAATCCTAATAAACACAACTGTTCAAAAATGGGGCTGGGTGAGGTTTTCTAGGTCATATATCAGGAACAGCGTGGCCAGCAGGTCCAAGGAAGGGATTCTGCCCCTGTACTCAGTGCTGGTGAGGCCACACCTGGAGTACTGTGTCCAGTTCTGGGCCCCTCAGTTCAGGAAGGAGATTGAGGTGCTGGAGCAGGTCCAAAAGAGGAGCACAGATCACATGAGGAGAGGCTGAGGGAGTTGGGGGTGTTCATCCTGGAGAAGAGGAGGCTCAGGGGAGACCTCATCACTCTCTACAACTCCCTGAAAGGAGGGGGTAGCCAGGGGGGGGTTGGTCTCTTTTCCCAGGCAACTCTCAGCAAGACAAGAGGGCATGGTCTTAAGTTGTGCCAGGGGAGATTTAGGTTGGATATTAGAAAGAATTTCTTTACAGAGAGGGTGATCAGACATTGGAATGGGCTGCCCAGGGAAGTAGTGGATTCTCCATCCCTGGAGATATTTAAGAAGAGACTGGATGTGGCACTCAGTGCCATGGTCTGGTAACTGCAGCAGTAGAGGATCAAGGGTTGGACTCGATGATCTCTGAGGTCCCTTCCAACCCAGCCAATTCTATGATTCTATGATTCTATGATATTACTCAACAGCTTTCTCTGATCCCTCACGGGTATAACCAATCACCAGGAAAACCTCTCTAACAGGCACTGTCCTGAACTTTCTGTAACATTGTCCAAAGCAAATGTCCCAACAAATTCCCAAAGTAGTCTCTTCAAGTTGACAACCTATTTTTTGTTAGTTAAGCTGATTAATTCCTATCCTACCACTTATTTGGCAATAATGATCACAGCTCTAGTTGTACCCATCAGCCAAACACCAAAAACAATTCTTGTGTCTGCTCACTGACTTCCTTGTCTGGAAAAAAAAAAACAAACGAAAACTCCTTCAGGCTTTTTTTAAGCAATCTGAAGTTTTTATTGTTCTTGTTCCTATTTTATGCATGTCTCCTACATATTCTCATTTCACCTTACAGATTGGTACCAGTACCCCAGCTGAGGTCTCACCAGCACTGTGGAGAAACACACATTCATGTGCCTTGCACAATATGTTTTTGCTAATACATCCCCAGAAAGGATCCAGCTTGTACTCCACTCCAGCTCTCAAATGCTTCTTTCACAGTACAGATGCACTGGCAGATAGTCCTCATTTTATTGCTGCCTTTTACATTTTTCTTCCCTACTACAGTTCTTTGCTATTTCCTTGGTTGAAATATATCTTGTTGTTTTGGGATCACTTCTCTAATAAATCTTGATTATTTTGAATTAAAAACCTGCCCATCAAAGTGCTTTCAATTCTTAACAATTTTGTTTCGTTTGAAAAGCTTTTAAACATTTGTTATGTTCCATCCTCTAAGTCATTAATGTCTATACTGAGTAAAACAGACAGAACTCTGCAGGACACCACTTAAAATGTGCTGCTAATTTAAGATGGAATCATCCTTAACAGATTCTGGACCAATTTTAATACAATTGTTCACACAACTCATTAGCATCATCTGGATCACATTTCTCTACCCTGCTTAGGCAAGACAGCACAAAAAGTCCTGCTCAGGTCACACCTTTTATTTCCCCTTAATAAGTCAGGTGCTTTATCACCACTTCCTCTTGACTAATCCATATTAATTGGCATATATCACCAAATTATTCTCTGTATGGGCCTTTAAGCTGCTTTATTGACCAGGTCCTCCTTTTTTTTCCTTCTTGGTGGCATGTACAATGTCCTTCACTTGCCCTCTGGACCCCCTTTGCCAGGTTCTCTGCTTTCAAGTGGATCAAAGGCTGCTGCAGTTCCTCCCTGCACACCCGTGGGAGGGCTCCTGTGGGACCTGCCAGCTGAAATGCCTCCCATTTATTTGAATGTAAATGTTCTTTATCATGACCTTTCTTCTTTCTGGTGTAAACTTGTATGCCTATGCTATAACTCATTACATTAAGTATCCACTCACAGTTAACCTTTTCAAAGAAACTAATGGAAAAATAAAATAAAATAAAAGGAACTGAAGGCATTAGCCTACCATGTGTCACCTGCTGTGCTTGTCTCTTTCCTTCTTCTGCCTTCACACAGCCTGTTCTCAATGCCTTTCACAAGCCTCACCAGCTAGAATGCATTTTTTTACAGCTTGTTTTCTTTCTCCCTCTGTATGTTACCTGAGCCAAATAACTAAGCAGGGAATAGCAATCAATATCTGGGTAAGAAAATGGACATATTAGCTGGATCTCAAACAGGCATTCATGCAAACTTTCTTCTCTTCAACATCTGCTGTTTTGAAATACCTTTGCTGTGTTCTGCAGCCATCCAAACACACAGTGTGTTCCTCTCAGCAGTCATCTGGATGCAGCCTGCTGAAGCTGAAGCTGGGCTAAGAGAGATGTCAAAGCACAACTGAAGCACAAAATGCCCAAAATGCAGAACAAGAGGAGTCACTAAGGCTCCTTTCTGAAAAATTACCCCATAGCAGAAGGTAGCAGAAAGGGTAACAATAGAGCCATTCCTCCTGCTTGGACAGAAATATGCATCTCTAACAGCAAAGGAAAGACATTACTGGCATATATTAGCATTTTCAGGCTAAGCTTATTATCCCTGCAGTTCATTCTGTAAGTCTTAAAAAAAAAAAACATGTAAAATCTTATCTTCTTTAAATTATGCATTATGCAATGGTTATATAAGTCTTAAGCACCTAAAGTTTTGCTGATCAACAAGTCTTGAGGACTTGCACCAGTCAAACATTTTCCTACAGAATATTTTTTCTACAGAAAAAAAGTCCTTTGACAAAATGAAACCTTCCTGTAGGTGCATGTTGCTTCCAGAGAAAATCCATTTTGGAAAAACAAAAAAGACAGAGAAAAAAATTGAGTTCTCCCTGGACATTCTGCCAATCCAGCTCTTTCAATCCTTTTCTAAACGCAATGGTTGAGTTTTCAGCTTGAAATGACTTTTGATTTTCCAGTGGCATGGCATTAAAAAGCAAAAGTTACTCAAAGCCTACTTTTGTTACCACTGAAGTGAAAAATTCAAGCAGACTTCCAAATATTTCTTAATGTGTCAAAAACTTACTTGTTTAGTTTAAAACAAACTTTTGATATCTTGAAAACTCCTGCAAAAGGAACAATCTGGTTCTGTCCTACTTTTCAATGGGACTGCCTCAGATAGAATTTCAGTGGAAATATATGAAAAATATGTTAATGGACTCCAAAGTTTCAATGTCATCAGCTGATCAGTAGCATCTCATTTCCAATACCTGCATTGTGTCCTTGTGTCACATGCTACTGCAATTTTAACAATGACAACAAAAACTGACTTTGGAAGTTGATCCTCAGAAGATCCTTGTTTTCAGCTGGCAATTTCAGGAAACAAAATCAGTTTTCTTTCATTTCTGCTGAGTCAGAATCCATCTTCACACACCTAGGACAATTAATTATTAAAGCCATTTTAGTTCTTAAATTAAAATAAATTAATTTTATGTTATGATATTATTATCCTGCTTTTTTATTATCCCTATGAGGAGAGGCTGAGGGAGCTGGGGCTGTTCAGCCTGGAGAAGAGGAGGCTCAGGGGAGACCTCATCACTCTCTACAACTCCCTGAAAGGAGGGGGTAGCCAGGGGGGGGTTGGTCTCTTTTCCCAGGCAACTTTCAACAAGACAAGAGGGCACGGATTTAAGTTGTGCCAGGGGAAGTTTAGGTTGGATATTAGAAAGAATTTCTTTATGGAGAGAGTGATCAGACATTGGAATGGGCTGCCCAGGGAAGTAGTGGATTCTCCATCCCTGGAGATATTTAAAAAGAGACTGGATGTGGCACTCAGTGCCATGGTCTGGTAACTGCAGCGGTAGTGGATCAAGGGTTGGACTTGATGATCTCTGAGGTCCCTTCCAACCCAGCCAATTCTATGATTATATGATTCTATGATTTCTTTTAACTAGATTCCATCTTCAACCATCTTTTCCTCCTTGCAAAGAGGGCAGGGTCATCATCCACAAATGAAGAGAAGAGCTCTGCAGAAAATTACACAGAGATGGATTTACACTGGGTTTGCAACTCACAAAGGAGTGGAGTACGCTATGTTTGTGTTATACTTTGAGTATGGGGAACTAAAGGAGGGCTTGCAGATTCTGAGAGGGGCCCTAACACAGAGGGGTCTATTCCCTCCCATTCCCTGCACATACTCTATAAAGCTCAGGGAAACTTCAGCCCCTCCTCTCGTTTGGTCACTCCTTGCTTTGCTGAGGTTCCCTGCACTCCTTTACCCCCAGCTCACCACCTGCTCTTCAGAATCCATATCTTGGATGCTGGGAAGAGCTCTGGAGCCCCTCCTGAGTCAGCCCTGCCACAAGGGGCCCTCAGACACCCATCCCTCCTGCCACAGAGTTGGGGTTGTATAAAAACATTTATATATAGTTGTATTTTGTTCTTTATCCCTTATGTTATTGCCTTTCCCCTCTGCTAGTAAATCTGTTTACAGTTGTTTTCATTTCCAGTTTCAAATCTCTAGCCTTTATTCCCCTTTTCTCTTCCCATTCCAGGGGGGTTAGTAGAGAATAATAATTCAGTCCTTTGGTTTTTGGTCTGCCCAGACTGCTAAGCTGTGACAGTTTGCATGACACCAAGTCCAGATTTGTAGATAAAGGAAAAACACTAATTTATTTTAATAGGATAACTGTTAAACCCATAATTTCACATTAGGAAATGGAATTACAATTTTAAGTGCCTAAAATAGAAAGTGGCTCTCTAGACTTCATTTAACAATGAAGTATTTATTAAATCATTTTGCATCCCAAGTAATTTACTAAGCAAATATATTCCCCAGCCCACCTCATGGCTATGTTCCTGCAGGCTCTTCCCAGCATCACATTTGCTGTTGCTAAATGGCTGCCAGGACCAGAATGCAGCCAAAGAGATGGATGTATTCTCTTTCCCATATGTCAAAGTGGCTTTGACTACTCTCTCTCTTCTGCTTTCCACCCTTGTGGAACTCGGTTGTCTGAAAGTAGGTTGAAGAGGCAAGCTGTGAGAAACAAGGTGTTACCCTGTCTGCACCACTGCCTTGTTCTTGGGCTCTTGTCCTTCTTTCTAATGTTTTTATTTGCATTTTTGTAATGACTTTTACTTTCAAGGTATTATTTTCCCTACTCATATTATGCTTAAGAAACTATGGTACATATAAATTGTAATATCTGAAACATTTATCTCCCACTGAACACTACAGAAAACAAATGACTTGCTAATTAAGTTGAGATAGATATGATATTAAAAATGTTATCATTAAGTCATTTCCCCCATTTATTTTTAGGGATTCTGGTATTACAGTTTCCAAGTCCACAGGTTTTTTCAGCAGGCAGCTGTTCTCACTGGCAGCTGTGTATGAACACACAAACATCTGCAGATGCTTCTTCCCTCACGCTTGATGCAGAGCTGGACCCTCAGGCACTCAAAAAACAATTTGCATCTGCAATTACCTGTCTTGTACAAGAAGCAGGAAGATGTGCAGAAGTCATGAGGTTTGGGCAACAGCACAAAATACCTTATGACTACTACAATTGCCATTTGGTTTTTTTGAGAAATTCTTTTCAGGTATATTTACCTAATAAACTTATTTGCTAGTGCTTTGTAGTTTAAGACAAATTTTACTGAAGTGTGGTATTAAACATTCCCAATACAGACCTCATTCTTGTTTCTTTAAATAATCCCATTTCAAAGACAGAACAGTGGCTTTCAATTTCACAGAAATGCTGAAATATATATAAATATAAAAGAAATTTAAAAAGCTGACTGGTAGCTATTTTTAAAGGGCAAAGATTAAAGCACGACTTCTGATTTCCTGTTTCAAGTGGGTGGAATTAATTTTTCATCTGAAATGTTTTCCGTTTAGGGACTAGCAAAATAAATTTAATGCTATTGCAATTGCAAATTGATTCATTTCCATGCTGCTACTATTGACACTCATATATGCAGCCTGCGTTGGAAAAATAATAACTGCAGTTTTAAATAAGCTGTTACAGTTAAAGTCTGAATAAAAAATCAGTCAGGTAACAAACACACTGAGCTGTTAAAGATAAAATATGCAATTATGGAAAATAATATTTTAGCATGAAAATATTTCACCATATTTGTGTGAGAGTCTGACAATTACTTAAACAACCTGTGCTGGGTACCAGGGTTTTTTTCAGTCCTACAGCAATGCAGCTATGGTGCTGGCTGCCAGATGCTAATGAATCACTAGCACTGGGTTCAGAGGTTCAGACTTTCCCAGTCAAGTGGCTTGCCCAAGTTGTTCATAACACACGTGCCCTCAGCTCCACCAAAGTAAGGCTGAATCATCACTCCATGGGCTGAATCATTACTCCTTGGGCTAGATGATCATGGACTTCTTGGACCAGCTGATCCTTAAAGACTGTTCTAATCCAAGCTGTTCTGTTATTCTGGAAGAAAGCAGGCAGCACACAAGGATTCAAGTACAGGAGCAAGTCTTTACAGGCAGACTTTGCTAACAATTCCCAATTCTTCCACAAGGTCTTTGGAGCATATTGAAACATCCACTCACTCACTCTGCCCTGGTGAGATGAGGGAGAAAGTTCCCCATAAAGAATAAAAGTGCAAAAACTCATGGGCTGAGATAAACACAACTTAAATGACAAAGCAAAGTGGCTTTCCTGGACATGGCTAAACACCATCAGGCAGGTGTTTACCCTTAGCAGCTGCCTGCCCAGAGCACACACGAGCTGCTGAGCACTTGTGCAGGGTTGCAAGCAGATGTGGCAGTCTGCCTCTGGCTACAGTGCTGTGGCTGCTGAGCTGAGCTGCTGCATGGCAAGTCTGAGTCTTTCTTCAGAATCTGACATCTTTTTGTGGGATGACAGAGAACACTTACCCTCTCTGAATTTGTCTTCGTGACACAAGGCCCTGAAAAATGCCATCATTAGGTACAGTTTCTTCTCAGAAACGGTCTGTTCTGTTCCATTTATGCTCTTACTATTCCTTTGATATTTCCATTTCTTAAATACCATAAGACTGTTTTGCAATGCTGACTATTTTGAATCATTGGCTTTGAGCTTACATGCAAATTTAGCACATGATTTCAGCAAGGGCAAGGCTGTAGAATTACCTTTACAACTGTGGCTCAGCTGTCTGACTTCTGGCCCTGTCCCTTATTGCTGTGTTTTATTGCCATGTTGGTGACAGCCAACACTGCATTATATCTTCCCTATCCCATCATCAATCAACTCAACTGCACAAAAAAATCCACAGAAATAGCAGTGTTAGGGGTTGGGAGGGACTTCAAGTGATCATTGAGTCCAACTCCCCTGCCAGAGCAAGACCATTTAGTGTAGGTCACACAGGAACATGTCCAGGTTTTGAATGTCTTCAGAGAAAGAGACTCCACAACCTCCCTGGACAGCCTGTTCCAGTGCTCTGTCACCCTCACAGTGAAAAAGCTTTTGCTTATATTTACACAGAACCTCCTATGCTCCAACTTGCATCCATTACCCCTTGTCCTATTATTGGTCATCAATGAGAAGAGCCTGGCTTCATCCTGACACTCACCCTTTATATATTTGTAAACACATATGAGATCACCCCTCATTCTCCTCCAAGCTGAAGAGCCCCAGCTCCCTCAGCCTTTCCTCATAAGGGAGATGTTCCACTCCCTTACTCATCTTGCTTGCTCTGTGCTGGACTCTCAAGCAGTTCCCTGTCCTGGAACTGAGGGGCCAGAACTGGACACAACACTCCAGATACAGCTTCACCAGGGCAAAGTAGAAAAGGAGGAGAACCTCTCTCAACCTACTGACCATACTCCTTCTAATACACCCCAGGATGCCACTGGCTTTCTTGGCCACAAGGGCTGCATTGCTGGCTCATGGTCATCTTTCTGTCCACTAGCTCTCCGACATCTCAGTCCCCAACCTATACTGATTCAATTCTATTCTGGGACCAGTTTCCCAGACAAGTTATTGATTCTCTGTCCGTGGAGATCTCCAGATGCCACCTGGATATGTGTGGTAGGTTGACATTGGCTGGCTGAGAGATGCCACCAAGCTGCTGTGTGTCTTCCCCTCCTCAACAAGATGTCAAGTCACAAGACTATCAGGGAGAGGACAGTAAGTGTTGAGGACAACTCACCTTCCACATTTTAATTCCATCATACCACAAAAGAACATTTGTTTATCTTGGTCACCTAGAATTTCCCTGAGAAACTTTTTCATTCTGGTGCACAGGTTTTAAAATTACAGAGCCAGCCACTCTGCCAGATCCATCCTCTCCTCACTCAACTTTGTTCAGGAGACACCAACGAGGCAGCAGCCAGGTAAAACCAGGGGTTGATCCCTGCCTGTAGCTTCTAGATCTTCACAGTGGAGAGGAAACTATTCATCCTTATCAAAGTCCTGCACTATTTCCAGAGGTTCAGTGTCAGGATTTCCAAGAGCAGAACCTGTGGAGAAGAAGGGCACGAACTTCCCTTCATGGCTGTTGTCACCTTCCAAAGTCAAAGTGTAGAGAGCTGCTTTCTTCTAGATGTCATAAAACAACAGTTACATGGCTGAGATGTCCAGGAAGACTCCAATCTTTTGCAGCTTCCCATGCACACTCAGACATGTCCAAGGCTCTGAGGAGGCCCAATACTCTCACCTATCTGGAGACCCTGTGACCCAGAAACCATTCTTAGGGGCAGATCCAATGTCTCTGTGCGTGTCACAACTTCCTGGGCTACACCCATGGCCCAGCTTCTTCTCTTGCCAACATCCGCTTCCCAGTTGCATCTCCCAGATGTGTATCCTTCCTTTGCCAACACAAAAGTGTAGGAATAAAATCTCTTTTCATTGCTGGGCAAATACTTGATGGCATCAGTGTCTCTCACACTCTTCCCATTGCCAGAGATTTCCAGTCTGGGGTGAATGGTGTCAGCATCCAGAGTGACTTCCACTGCTATGATCAGGTCATGCCATGACGAGCAACAAACACCAGGGCTGCTTCTCTGACCCTTCCTCTCCTGGTTCCTCATCCATCTCTTCTCTCTCCTTCCTCCACACTCAGCTGTATCTGGCAGCTTCTTGCCTCAGGGCCCCCTAACTTCTCCCCTCCCAGCCCTGCCATGTCCCTCTGTCCCCATCCTTGGGCTGCTACAGAGAGCCTGGCCAGCCTACAGCCATCATAGGCCAGGTCCTCATCCAGTGTCCCTGGTGCTCCAGCATTCATCCCAAGGAGGAGGCTGTGGTGCTGAACACCCTCTCTCCCCACCCCTGGGTATGGTCTGGGGAGAAGGAGCAGGAGCTGAGCACATGGCACCTCCTTGGGCAACACCAGGCTCACACCTGAGCTGTACAGGACTGTGAACTGAGAGTGTCCAAAGCCAAGTTCTGTAGGGCAGGAACAGGAGAGCAAGGTGGGGTTTGTTTCCCAGAGGACTCACATCCAGCATCAGCCCTTTTCTTCCCTTTGCAGCACTGTATTTTGTAAAATGCTGGGGGAGGAAGAAAGGAAGAAGGCATCAGTGAGCGGGTTTGGCAAGGCCTGATGTTTCCTGGGGGGATTTTCAGCAGGACAGGCTCCAACCAGCCCTGAAATCCAGGGAGGAACTCTTAGGGAGACAAAAGGTGTCCTGCTGGTGGGAGGGGAGAAGGGGCAGGGAGGAAGGGAGAGGAGTTTCCCAGGCACCTCTGGTTGGGCAGGCAGCAGGAGGAGTTCAGCCAGCAGGACTGCCAGTCCTGTAAGAAGACAACAGCCACCATTTGTTATTTTTCATCACCTTAGTGATCTTTCAGAAAGAAGAACTCGAGTTGTACAGAAGGAAAATAAAAGCAAGGATTGCAGCTCCTGTCTTGTCTTCTCTATGGGGAGGGCATTCTGAAAGAGCTCCTTGCGTGAGCAGATGCCAATGGATCTTGAACTGTGGCCTGAGCAATGTTCAAGGCAAGAACTGACCCTGCTAAACATCCATTTCTTAGAACTAAAAGTGAAATGAAAACTGGACTTCAATTTCAGTCCAGTGGTCAGGCAGGAAAGATCTTCAGATCCTCTGTCTACAGGAGAACAGTTTGAACTCTGAACTGTGCCACTTGCCACTGAAAGAGAAATGGTAAAAGATTAACTAATGGTGTGGCTCTGCCTGCAGATCACACATGGGAGGAGGAATGATCCTGTTTGTGGGCACCAGCTCCTCCACAAGTACAGGATGGGAGGGCTCCTCACTGAGAAATGAGGACTTTAATGCTTTGATAAGAATGGAAAATCTCCCCAAAGCCTCCCTAATATCATCTCATGATCAGATATTAGAGATTATTATGAGAAATCCTTCTGGTTCAGTATGACAAGGTGTTCCTAAATCTGTGCTTCTCTTCATGAAATTGTCCCATAAGCAGGACTAAGAATATGACTTTGTTTTGTTGGGTCTGAAGACTATAAGCATAAGACTGTTCTGCAAAACTATTTTCAACCTTTGACTTTGAGCTTACATGCTATTTTAGCACATCAGAGCACATGATTTCAGCAAGGGCAAAGTTGTAGAATTACCTTTACAAATGTGGCTCAGCTGTCTGACTTCTGTCCCTGTCCCTTATTGCTGTGTTTTATTCCCATGGTTTATTGCCATATTGCTGACAGCCAACACCATATTGTCTATTTGCTATCCCATCATCAATCAATTCAGCTGCACAGCAAAAATTAATTCTGTTCTGGGAAAACATCATTCAGACAGTCAGTATTGTATGAGATTTTTTTTTTCTTTATAGCTGATCAAGAATCTGCCATGTGGTGTGCTACATTTCTCTCACTTCCCAATAGGTTCAAAATAGGTACAACTTTTTGCTCTCTGATTTTTATGTAGTACATCTACACTACAAATGCACTCCAGGGATGCAAAAATTTCTAACCCAAAGGCCTTAATCTACAGTTTGTTGTTTTTTTTTTAAGGGAAGCAATGCAGGGAGCAGGGTTTGTTTCACCCACCTGGAATTTCAAAGACACACAGAGGAAGGGACTTGGTCAGAAACCCACAGACTTCCAAGAGGAAAGCAGTAGGTACCAGCATGCTCCATACCTAACACTGTCCCTATGAAACCAACTATTAGGCAACATTTCAGGACACACAAGGAGAGCTTGAAAGCCCTGCTCACAGGCCAAGGGTTTTTTGAGAGCATCTCCTTGGGAATTCTTAAGCTGTTCCACAGAGGAATAGCTGTGAAAAGGCTAAATATCAAAACCATTGAAGAAGCCAAGAGATTGGAGGTATCAAAGGTGTCAGATGGGGTGAGACAGCAGACTGTTATGTGGACAGACACCAAGTGAAACGGTACCAACAGAGAAAAAAAACAACAGAGAAAAAGCAGGGCACCTGCAAATGTGAAGAGCAAAGTTCATTGCTCACCAAAGCCAACATACATGCTGCTTATTCACTTTCTAGTCCAAATCTAAACTGTTCTCAACTAACAATTTGTGACTAGAAAGGTCATGTTGAGACATCCAACAAAAGCGTCTGGAAAAAATCTTACATTTGCCCTGTTAGCTGCTTCTCCTTTTTCAAATCCACTCTCCTAATTAAAAATCACAACCTGTAATTTAGAGTCCATAACCTACAAATCAGAGCCTTTGAGTCTGGCCCTGTGTGACCTGGACAACCAGCACAACTTGATCAAATAGTCTGAAACTTAAACCAAGACAAACTTGCAAACAGCTTCCTACAACAGCAACTTCACTTTGCACAGGGCTTCCTGAATAGCACTAATTGTCCCTGTGCTTCCAGAGGCATGTGAGTTCTCAAGGTCTGAGAAGGAAAACCCAAAGTTTAGGTGGCTTTCTTCCCTATACAGTGTGTTGAAAATCAGGCTGGTTCTCCAGTAGAGGGTCTGACAGACCTGCGGGCATTACTTAGAACACCATAATGCAGTAATAACTCCTTCTGACAAATACATGATAAATAACCTATTGTTCCAAAATGGGTTTTTACTATATTTTTGGAAGTGACACTGTGGGAAAGAATCAGAAATTTAAAAATACAGTGTGCCTTTAAGGATAAAAATGAACTAGCTAGAATAGAAAAGCAAAATCACAGCTCTAAAATAGAAGGATAGTGGAAAATATCTTGCAGAAAAAGGCCCATGAAACTCTTTAGAGAATGTTAGATTAATTTCCCTATGATCTAATATATGAATTCTGAAGGTTTATCTGTACTAACAGAGTCGATCTCTTTTTGTTAGTTATACTGCAATACTTGCAAAATTCTCAAGCACTGTTAAAGCATATTTGAGATAACTGCTTCACTAATTAATGATATAAATGCTCCCTGGTGAGATAATGAACTTGAAATATGTAATTTTTACTTCATTGTTAATAAAATCCTTTCACCTAGATCTTGGGCAGGATAAGAGATCATGGACTCCACTTAAGCAAGGTATTTGAGCAGGTATGGCTAATCTGGAGCTATTAGCTTCAAAGAAGCAACTTGACTGATATTACCTTTTCATTGACCTAAAGTTAGGCATATGGTTACATACCTTTTACTGAATGAAAGTCCTGGCAGATCAGATATGTCCATAGAGTAATTCCTCCTACACTAGTAGATCAATCATTGTTTAGCTCTAGTCTAATCTACCCTGGCATTTTTTTAAGCTCCCAGATCTGAAGCTACCAAAACTACTTCTGCACATGAAAACAAGCTGCTCCTCCAAAATCCGGGCTGCCCAAATAAACTGATTCAGATACTGCACTTTTTGTGCCACCTTCAACATTATTTGAGCTTCTAGAACTCCTGTACCACAAAGCCTGTGACATTTGTGGCCAAAGCTCAGACATCTGACAATTGCATCCCACTATGATGGATTGAGGGGCCTAACAGGAGAGGTAAAGCAAAGCAGGCTTGTATAAAACATACCTCCTTCTCTTCAAGCTTAGTTAGGTTTAGAGCCAGTGCCCACTCCAGAGTTTGAAATGTCTTTTATTTGCCTGGGGGCAAAAATTATCAAAATCTGCCTCTGAAAAACCTTCTGTGTTAAAGAAGATTTAGACCTACGGCCAGTGTGGGGAAAAAAGAAAAGAAAAAAAAAGGAAAAAAAAAAAAAAAAAAAAAAAAAAAAAAAAAAAAAAAAGGAAAACACCCCAAGAATACCAGTAAGCAAGGTGAGCCATGCAAAAGACACACATTTTAAGACAAGCTTGGAGTGCTATCTGAAAATGATGCCTTCCTCTTTAACCAGTTTCTTTGTTTTTATGTAAATGCATTCTCTTGTTTGGCAGAAATCAGAAATACACATAAATGCTGTAACTGCATCTAATTGTCTCAAAACAAGGGTTATTTAGGTCCATTTTGTCTCCTAGTTAATGGCCTAAGACTTTGGATGTCAGTTTCTTAACATGAAAGGTCAGAAGTTGGTTTACAGTGCTCATCAGCCTTGGAAGGCCTTACCCTTGATGGAGCCCAATGACATTCAGTACAGGGCAACACTTCAGTCAGTGCAGAAATTTAGACTGCTTCTTGAAATGTTACATCCTGGACAGATTACAGCAAAGTTGTTTTCATGGCTCACTGAGCTTTCAGAAAATGAGACCAAGCTATTTATAGCCATGTAACCAAAAGTAGGAGCAGATCTGGCTTGAACTTAGACTCGGTGTTCTTCTAGCTTTGGCTGGAGTGGAGGTAGCTCACTTGTTTCTACCTCGACTAAATCTTGCATGGCTGCTTCTGTACCTTCTTCTCCATGATGGTTTGATCCACAGTGAAATCTATTAATTTAGAATCATAGAATCATAGAATGGTTTGGGTTGGAAGGAACCTTTAAGATCACCTATGTCCAACCCCCCCTGCCATGGGCAGGGACACCTCCCACTAGATCAGGTTGCTCAAAGCCTCATCCATCCTCGACTTAAAAACTTCCAGGGATGGGGCTTCAACCACCTCCCTGGGCAACCTGTGCCAGTGTCTCACCACCACCACCATTATCTATAGCTACCTGCTCTGGGCCAGATGTCTTCATTCCCCTCAGCACCAAAAAGAGGATGATGCAGCTAATTCCAAGCAGACACCTGGACAGCGAGCTGTAGCTGAGACTGTGCCTCTGTTGAGATCCTTATCTACTGGGCCACTGGCATTCTCATCTCACTAGTTCAAGCTACCCCAGCTACTGCAGAAGAATAACAGCTTAGGAAATGTGCACAAGGCTGATAACTCTGATTCTATGTTTGGGACAAGGTGGAAGGAAGTTGAAGTCTTTCTCTAACAGGAAACCATCCTTTTACTGGTCCCAGTAACACTTAGTGTAAGTGATCTACCACTGACCACCCACCAGAAATTAGCAATAGGAAAAGGAGCTCCACTTGTGTAATTTAGGGCAGAGCAAGGGGCAAAAAACCTTAGAGGAAGCCATACATGGAAAGATAAAGCAAGAAATGTGACAGGCTGGGAAGGCAATGCAACCCCACCAGACTTCAAGGAACTAGAAGCATGGTAAATGGTGAACAATAATTTATGACCTGTTGCCACAAAGAGCAGCTGAATGTGCACACAGCTCTGGGGTAGATCTATCCCAGGTATTTGACATGCCAAGCAGGCTGCTGAGACCTTGTGCCCGGGGGATTGAGTCTAGGCCAGCTGTGGATGCAGCTATTCTGTATATCAGATTAAATGCACATTAAATAGAAAGGGTTCTCTGCCTTTTGTAATGAAATTACTTGCCATTTCTGCTATCTTTAGTTGTGTTATTAGTGACTAAGACACACACAAGTCTCTGGAATGCCTTCCTTGATGATTTAAACTTGCTAATGAGACCTCTCAACAATTAAAGAAAAGTTGTGTTCAAATGCCTGGTGAATTCTTGAGTACTAGGTTAATAAGTTTCTATTCTCAAACATGTGCTGTTAGCCAACTACCAAACATGCTGCAAATGGATTTTGTGGCTTGAAATCTGCTCAATTAGGGCCATTTACAGTATGGTCAACAGCACTCATTCTGCTTCTGTTTCAAAAGGATCACATTAGGCTACTCCAAGTTTAGCTCACACTTCACTTCAGCTGGTAACAGCACCCCCCTGAGAACCACCTGGGACTACAGCCCCTGAAACAGGTTCCAGCACTAAAGTAACCTTAAATGATTAATTCAGCTACAGCAGCTCTGTGCAAGGTCTCCTTTGGTTCTGGGAGGTGTTTGCTGCACCTACATCTCCAGGACAGAGGCTGGAGCTGCTCAGCTGGACCAGAGGGAGATTTCTGTGGATCTCCCACAGCAGATGAGCAGCTCTGTTCCAAGATGTAGCTGGACTGGACACACAGCATCATCCCAAGGGCTTGGGGGCCTCAGCAGCATCCACAGGCACCATCAGCAAAGGGCCACTGCAGTCTGGACATCAGAGACAGATGAGTTTGGATACAGGCAAGAAAATGTTGCTCAAGTTGGTTTTGGGGTGTCTTAAATCAGTGGCTTTTCTGCTTGGTGTGTTCAGTGATGGGGTGAAGAGGCATGGTCTTCACCTGCTGGTTGACCAGTGTGTCCCAGTACTGTGACAGGCACTTACCACGCAGGATTATTGCAGTCCAAGTGTCTTTTTGAGGCAAATTCTAAGTGTCTTTGGGGACATAGGAGGGGAAGGCACAGAGACTACTTATTTGGTAAACAAATTTTGATTTTTACGGTTCTTATGTTTTCATCCCTTTTTTGTCACTTGTAGCCCCAGGTGTTGTGTCACCTCATCCATGCAGACACAGGAGATGGCCACATGTGCTGATGGCTCCGGTACTGTTGATCCTCAAAGCTGAATGATGCTCCCCATGTGCAGCAATAGCCTACCAACACTGCCAGCACTGAGGTGTGGACAGACCAAGTTTTTAACAAAGAGAAAGGGCAGATAGAAATAAACATGATGTCATGATGTCATTTATACCATACCTGTCCTTGTCTGCCAGTGTGGAGTTATTCATATCAGCCCTTTCTTTCAAACAAGAAATGAAAGGGAGTGAGTAAACTGGTATTTACAATTAAATAGGAAAAGCAACAGTGGCTTTGTTGGGTTAAAAGAAATCCATAAAGCATGCAGACACTGCTGACAATGGTGCAATTTTATTTGATCAATAAAAAGAACATGCAGGCAAGGAGGCTCTTTATTTTAACTGTGCTACTCCATATAAGTTCTTGCATTCCCACTTCAAAAACCCTCTGCAGTACCTAGCAGTATTTCACTATAAAAAGTTGTTTATCTCTCAAAGCACTTGAAACAATATACATTGCCAAAGAGCAGGCTGGGGAAATTACAAAGATAGAAAATTGCTTTACTGCATTAGCACTGCCCTGAGCATTTCCCTCATTAAAGTAATTAGACATTTAAGACAAAGAAACGTAAAGACCCTTGAGGTGTTCTGGTTTCAAACAGGGTTGACATCGTTTCAGTACACAAGTTTTGATTTAGTTTAGTTTTTAGGATTTGATTAGTAGTTGCACCACACAGACCCACTACAGACCATGAACAACTTCTGCAATTACAATATGTATGAAAGGTGAAGTTTTCACTTGAGGGATGTTTCATAATTCATAGGGGGAAAAAAAGCAACCTGGGAAGTAGCCTTCAGCAAGCTGACCAAGTCCTGGGTGTTTAAACTTGAGTCCTGACATATAATATTAATGTCAGATGGTGCTTGGTGTGGGGATGGAGTTGAAGTAGTGCCCTACACTGGAAATGTTTTCACCTGAAAATTGTGTCTGAAACCACAGCCAAAGGGCACATCAAAAATAGCAACCATCACCCTTGTTAGATTTCTTGTTGGCCTTGGATAAAGTTACAGGGTCTCCTAGGTACAGACTGTAGGGAATGGACCTGAACTGGCCTAGCTCTTGACAACATCACTTCAAATATTCAAATGTTTACTGTAATTTTCACTTGCCGGGCAGCTAGATATAAAGTGTGTAATTATATCCCTTGGTTCAGTGAAGTGAAAGATAGTAATTCCAATATGACATTAAAACAATTCAACCAGACAGCTGCACTTAAAACCGCTCTGTTTCCCAAAGTGGAGAAACAGCTGGGAATTGCTACAAATTGTTCAGAAAATGACCAGGCTCTTGCTAAAATTTAGCTCCAGTGCCTGTCAGCAAAGTGAAAGGCAAGTGCATTTACAATACACACGCCTCTACAAGAGTTTACTTCTTCCTTTAACATCCATTATTGCTCTATGCCTTCTTGTGTTCGAGCAATTAGGTTTTAGTGGTAATTAAAATTTAGGGGAGCAAGGGAAGAGAAAATTTTATGCTTTAGTTATATTTCTGAAGTATATAAAAGCTCTAAGTTTCTTCTTTAGAAGGTATTATAAACTCATGGTGATGTACGATTGAAATTTCTTAATTGTTGCAATAAAAAAACAATCCTTTTTCTACTAGAAAATAAGTAAGTAAATTTAAAATACCAGGGAAGAGTAGGTATTTCAGTCTACACAGAGGAATCCATCACAACTGGAGTCTTCAGATTCAGGTGTGTTTCCACTGAGAGACTTGCTCGTCACCTCCAAACACCATTTTGGGAAGACAGCCTCTGGTGTCATATATATTCAATGTCACAGCGTGGCCAGCAGGTCCAAGGAAGTGATTCTGCCCCTGTACTCAGCACTGGTGAGGCCGCACCTCAAGTACTGTGTCCAGTTCTGGGCCCCTCAATTTAGGAAGGATATCGAGGTCCTGGAGCAGGTCCAAAGGAGGGCAACCAGGCTGGTGAAGGGACTCGAGCACAGACCCTATGAGGAGAGGCTGAGGGAGCTGGGGTTGTTCAGCCTGGAGAAGAGGAGGCTCAGTGGAGACCTCATCACTCTCTACAACTCCCTGAAAGGAGGTTGGAGCCAGGGGGGGTTGGTCTCTTTTCCCAGGCAACTCTCAGCAAGACAAGAGGGCATGGACTTAAGTTGTGCTGGGGGAGGTTTAGGTTGGATATTAGAAAGAATTTCTTTACGGTGAGGGTGATCAGACATTGGAATGGGCTGCCCAGGGAAGTAGTGGATTCTCCATCCCTGGAGATATTTAAAAAGAGACTGGATGTGGCACTCAGTGCCATGGTCTGGTAACTGCAGCAGTAGTGGATCAAGGGTTGGACTTGATGATCTCTGAGGTCCCTTCCAACCCAGCCAATTCTATGATTCTATGATTCTAAATATAGTAGCCAGTAATACACGGACCTCTCAAATAATATGTGTATGTATATCCAATGTGCCTCAAAGAACTAGAGCTCACCCACTGAAGGTATAGGAAATGCTGATGGATATTTTTCTAAGTGTAATATAAAAATACTTTTTTAAAAGAGCGTATGTTTTTAGAAGGTTTTAATATATAGGTATAAGTATATAAAAATAATGATTCATTGATTTTGATATGAGGATGACACACTGCATTTTATTGTAGCTTGAAGTGCTATCCCATAAAAAGGATGATTAGCAGTTTGTTGAGCATTAAGAAGTAATGGTGTAAATATCTGTTTACCCTTCATAGCATTAAAAACAAAAATGAAAGTCAACAGAATTCACAGTCAAAAGCCTGTGAACTGGGCCACTTTTTTCGAGACTATATTTTTTTTATCTTTTGTTACAAGCTGTAATTTTCCAGCAGCTAGTGAGAATTGTTGTTCCTCTCACATCAGCTGTGATCTGAGCTCAGAAAACCCCCAGCACTCATGTATAGCACTCATGACTTTCCATGTCGAGTTCTATATTGCAGCAACAAAAATCCAGCTGCCTTCACATACAGATGAGTTTGTCAAAGCCAGGTCTGTTGGCTACCCCACAGAGCTGGTATTCACACTTGACTGCTTTCTATATCAAATTATTTCACCTTTATAAAGTTATAAATCACTGTAGCCCTTTATCTGCTGCCGAGAGAGATGGGTGAATCACACTTCTCCTTAAAGAGGAATCTTCCCTGAAAAGAACACTTTGAAGAAGTAGCCTATCATAGAGGAAAATTATTATGAACCTTATAAGACATGCACATCCTACCAGTACATGAATTTTTAAAGTTTGGTTGTGTTACTGTTTTTGCTCTCCCCTCTGTGCTTAAGACTTCTGCTGAACCTTTTCTTTGGAGAGGGGAGGAGGCAGCTTTACTCTCATGCCTAAAATCATAGCATTACATTGAGATGAATTTATTAATACCTTTCCTATAGCTCCTTTTCCATTGTTTTCTTTCTGCCTAGAAAGAAGTCACCTGTTCTGTCTTTTAGGCTTTTCATCTGCTTTATCTTGACTGTCTCATTCTTCAAGTCAAGGCTGCCTCTAGATCCCTAGGTAAGGCAAGGCCAAGTCCTTTTCAGACTCAGAAAGATGAATTCAAATGAAAATGAGACAAACACAGCTGTCGGTTCTGCAGTGCTTCCTCTTCCATTTTTCCTTTGAAAATTTATGGACACAGCCTCCACCAAGAATTACTGGCTTTTCTCCCTAACTGAAACCTGCAATGGATTATTTTAAATCTTACTAGCACTTTGTTTCTCATCTGGCTGTTACACCACAGGTCTCCTTTGAGCCTGAGATTGGACCAGATCCTTCCCAAGGTGACTTCATTCTGCAGCTCTGTTTGTTTGAACTCTGCAATGATTTGCAGAGCAGGTGACAATGCAGAGGTGACGCAGTTACTCTCAGACCCTTCTGTTAAAAGGGGAATGAGTCTTCTGCAGGGCAAGATGGCTGAGGGCATCTTCTGGACTATGAATTCTTACAAACAGAAGGAAGAGTGGGTCCAAAAAAGCATCCACCAAGTACAAAGTCAAGATGTTGCAAGGTGAAGACACAAGGTATTGAAGAAAAGTTGAAGGTTTGAACAGTAATGTTAGAGATCATAATTTTGAGAAATGGATTTTTTCCTCCTTGTGGGCATAAGTGTGACCTACTCTGTAATACTGGCAATGGAAAGGATGAGTGAAATGTCTGGAATATCAAAAAGCATCACTAGATACATTAATATGTTTATAAGTGAAGTGATAACATGGTCAACAATAACGCAGAAAAGGAAGAGAGGATTAGTAGATGTCTTTGTTCTGTGCCAGGGAATCTAAAAGAAAATCAGATAGTCCAGGCTTTTCAAACAGGCATTGGTCTTGAGCAGGGAGGAAAGTTTGTAATAAATTCAAATAATTCAGGGGGGAAAAAATGAAGAAAATATATTTATAGCAAATCAACGTAAGTTTGTGTTTGTTTGTTTTTTTAAAGACATCCTTAAATAACCTGAGACTGTTTTAGATGAGATTAAAAGTTGTGGTTTTGCAACAGAATAGGTTTTTGTGAAGTTTGGACCAACATTCTGGTTACAGAGTAGTATCAGAGACACTTTATGTGGTACAGAGGGTCAACCAATGCAGAGCTATGTGCAGCAGTCTCTTCATTCAACGTCTCAACTTCAACATCATCTTGAGCTGGGAACTTCTGGGATCATTAGGACATTCTCAGGAATCTTCAAGGATCCTGAGGGTGCCTGCTGCCCAGGGAGGAAAATTTCAGGCATCTCATACTGAGGCTGGGAGTAAGAGTGATGGGTTCCCCACCTGCAGGAGCTGTGTGCTGATGGCAGGACTGTGTCACCAGGTGACAAATGCAGGAAGAGGTCACAGTACAGCATTACAGGAGATGAGGAAAGAACTGGCTGCATATTCTCCAGGACCCTGCTGATACAAGAGCACAAATTCCCAACAATGGAAGCAAGACAAGCAAGGGCTTTGCCTGTTGGGTTGGGAACTGGGGGCTCACAGGATGGCAAAGACTGGAAGCTCATGATTCATTCAAGGACACAGATCAGGCGCTGCAGAATAGGATGAAACAGTAAATTGGAATAGGATAATGGGCAAAATTTTTATTTTGATGGTTATAGTCAAGGCATTTATTCTGGAGGACAAGAAAACAGTTCAACATTGCTGCTGAAAGGCAAGCCAGAAAAATACTTGTAAGGATGGCTGAGCAGAGGACATTGTACAGAGCTGGGGATCAAACAACTGTCCTGCTTATGAACTGGCCATGCCAGAGCTTTGGGTCACTGCTAGGCTTGCTGAAGCCATTGACAGGACTGTATGTATATTTCAAATATGCCTTCCTGACAGATTAGAGAGACAAAAACAGGTGTTTATTCTTAGCAGGTCTGTACTATGAAAAGCTGGGACAAAGTTGAACAACTGCAGCAATTTACAACTATTTGTGCTAGACCAGTTTCAAGAAGGGTAACATGCAATTTCCAAAGCAGAAATGTTATGAAATCTTTTCCAACCCAGTTAGTCTCACACGTTTGAATTCTTTTTGTTAGAAAATAGTTACATTCATTCATGGCACTTTCCTGCTGTGCTCTTTTGTCTTCAGGAAAAATTAGAGATAAAGCACAGACATGAACTTTCTGGAGAAGCAAAACACTTTTCCTCCAAATTTTTTCAATATAATGTAACCATGGTGATACTGTCATCCATGTCTGGTCTTAGTAATTTTTAATAACTCTACTGGAATGCAAGGGTTATAGTAGAAAGAACCATTCTGCCAGCTGGTGGTTTGCATTTCCCTCCAAAGCCCAGACTTTCCTGTTAAGATGCTCCTGTTCCCTCCTCTTCTTTATTTTCTCTGTTTCTCCACTTTTATCCCTGCTCTAAATCTTCAGAGAGTTCAATGCCCATCATGCTTTGGCACAACCATCACATGGCAAAGACAGAGGTGTTTAGTTATGCGTGCAGGCAGCACTGAGAGCAATGTGACACAGCTCAGCCCCCTCCTTTCAGCCATCAGCTGTCACTCAGCTAGAAAAAGCAGCAGCAGGAAGGAAGCTGAGGAGCTGCACATGTTAGCAAGGCCATGCACCTGATGGCTACTGCATCCAGCTCTTCCTCAGCTTGGGAAGTTTCCCACTTCTGCAGACACCTAAAATAGTGAACTGGCAACTTCTGGAGTCTTCTGTGGATGCTGTTTCTTTCCCAACCTTAAGCTAATAGTGCTGTGGTGTGTGAAACCCCAGATGTGACACTAAGAAAAGTCATCAGCCCCTCTCTCCTCCCTTCCTTCAGCTGTGCCTTTGACTGTAAATGCTCACAGAGGCACGCAGGATTTCAGAAGCAAACAGTTTCAAGTGCAATTCTGCCTCTTTTTAATCCTGCAGCTCTGTCAAAATATCGAATGGGAAGCGAGCCAGTAAATTGCCTCCCTGCTGCAGGTACAAGGAAGAGGGGAGAGCAGATTGACAGCAACCCCCACCATTTGTGTCAGCAAACTCTGCGTGTGACACAGCCTTCACACCTGCTCCTAACTCTGACAGTTTGGAATTTTCTTCTGCTGAGGGAACTCACGATTATTTTGTGATTGAAAAAGCAGTTCAGGGGATTGATACAGGCTGATGGTAACCAGTGGCTCCAAAGTAATCAAAATCTTTCCCTCCTTCCTCCAGACATCATCTCCTGCAGCACCTGCTTGCTCTGCACTTCTGTGGTTCTTAGAGGCTGAGGTTGAGCAAAGCCAGGGTGTTCTTATTGCATCCCTGAAGATGCTATGAGAGGTCTTAAGCACCCAACTATTGCATCTGAAATTTTTCCCAGCACACACTAACAGGCAAATGTGATTGTTCACACCAAGACATCATCATAAACTGTGGGTGAAAGTATCAAATCCTGGGTATCCTGTTGTGTTGAAATGTTTCCTTTACTCCTCTGCTCCTCCCTGAGGAAGCTTGCAGACTATTCTGCATGGTTTCATTATGGTATGTACTGTGCTATGGTGTTTCTGCTTTTCCCTTGCAAGTCCCCAAGGAATAACCTACGGGTTTAGTACACCTGAAAAACAGGTTTGGAGACAGCAAAAAAAGATGGCATGAGATTAGGATTTTTTATAAAATAAAGTGCTCAAAGATGAACCCTTGGCAGGAGAGAGCAATTTATACTATTTATTGGGTGAGTAAACTTGGAATAAAATGCTACCTGCCCCACGGTGCACAGAATGGTCTTTTACAGAAATGCCAGCAAATCTTTTTGTGCCAGGTTTTTAACAATCACTTTAAACTACACTGGAGAGCAAGAGACATTTAAACAATTATTCTGACTAAAGCCATGCTTTGCATCTGCACATTTTTGCCTAAGCTGTTTTGCTTGTGAGTCGATGCCATGAGATAATAGAGAGCTTGTATATAAATCTTGCATAGTGTGCACTTGAAGTCTGCTGAATGTGGATGCTACTGAGACTTGGAAACCTCTTTAAATAAAAGTGTGAAAGTCAGAAAAGGTCAGAGAAGCAGAGGAACAGCTTCAGCTGCTGAAGATAGATATCCCTAAGATTGAAACGGGTAAGGTGGTGAAAATCCATTTTAAGTTACCGCTGAAAATTATACTGCAGAAGAAAAAGTCTCTGTTCGTGCCAATAAAATAAAGCATCACTTCACAGGAGACCAGATCTTTGTGCTATTTCCAACCCTGGATATTGTTGGGTCATTTTCTCTGCTGTCCTCTCTTCCTCATTTGCCCCTTATGAGCTCCTACTGTGCAGAATCCATTTTTTCATCCAGTCAGAGGTTCAGCTACTTCCACCTGGCCATCAGTACCTGCTTCTCACTTCTGGTTTTAATCTGCATTTTTCTCCATCTCTCAGACTGCCTGGCTTCAGTCTGTTGTGGCATGGGGCTAAGCTGAACGCAAGCCAGATGTGCTTTATTAGAGAGCCAACCCTCCATCTTTGCTCTCTGTCTGGCAGCTATCTGTCTGAATTACTTTAGGGCTTACACTCTAGATTTTATTCCATTCTGTGATGTCTAGAAAGCAACACTTTAAATTTATTCTCAATGGCATTTGAGTCAAAAACTCTTCATCTCAAGCACAGCTCCTGTTAGCTGCCTATGCTATGCAGCAGCCTCAAATTATTTTGGTGAACAGAGGGAAATAAATGGAGGCATCTAATCAATATAGAAGGCTGAACTTAAAAGTAGCCATCCTTTATTTAAGCTTCTTTGCTGAAAGTCACTGTTTTATTAATCTTAATCCTAAGAAAGGTGGGAAGATGAAAGAAAGGCATTACTAACATTCACAACCCTTAGCCAGGAAAGAATTTCTCTACTGGGAGTTCTGCAGGAATACAGACCCACTTTCAGGAGCAAGGGGTTATCAGCAAAAGACGCTTTTCATGAAAAAAAAAAAAAAAAGGAAACTGTCAGCAATGAAAACCAGCATCAGGCTGGAAAGAAACATGGAAGGGCACACAGGAACATCCCCCATGCTCAATGCCTGCACAGAGCCATGCTGAGCTGCACACAGTTCCTTGGCTGGGAATCCTGGCTCTGATCTCTGGGATCAGAGCCTGCTTTGCGTCCAAGAGAAAAGAGAGGTGAACACCAGATGCTCAGGTGTGCAACTTCCAGCCAGATTTCACATCAGCCAATGCTACACCAGGGTGCAGGTTTCTCTGGGAAGCTGTGACACCACCACCCTGGAGGTTTAATGACTCAGTGTTCTCCCTGAGTCAGCCTAGGAGTAAGGTACTGGGGCAGCAGCAAGTACCAAGCTTGTGTCTGAAAGGAAGAAGGCTTTGTATCACTTTCCTTTGTATTCTTAACAGTGCAAAAGCAGATAAGAAAGAGTCTCTTCAAGACATATCAGCCCATGGAAACACAGCCCACTCTGTTATGGCTCACTGTCTCATCACACAAGTGGAGGGGTTGCTGTGTGGGGGTATAGAACATAATAGATTTACTAAGTATCAGTTTGCAGGGGAGATATCCCAGACAGTGCTGTGCTTCTCCAGGACATTAATCTAGCAGAGATGCTGACAAAATACCCATTTACCATCAAGTAGTCACTTCCACAAGTAGCTCCAACACAGGTTTAAAGAAAAAGATGAAGCCTGTGTGATGGGTGGTACTGGTGCCATAAACATAGGAGATTAACTTGTCTATCAAGTAACATAACATGGCAAACAGAGTGCCTCCTCTGTGTCAGAGTGCCCTCTGACTCTGGCACTGTCTGTTTGGGATAGGTAGATTTTTTTTCCTGGTGTTTCAAGGCACTGGTGCCAGACATTTCCTTTCCTATCACAGAACTGTGTGTGCCAATGTTCCAGCACTGATTATTAAAGTACGGATGTGGGATCTAAGGAAAACGCCTCAAAAACTGCTTTCAGGGTCTTCAGTAGTGTTTGTCTCATGCCTTCATAACTGATCTTTTGTCCTTTCATATCACTGATTTTCCAGAGAAGCTGGAGGTCAAGGAGGGGGGAGGAAGGGGACACAGCATCCTCGCATATCTCCAAACACAAGGAGGCATCTGTGCCCATTCCTCTTCATAGCACAGCCTGTGCTACACCTGCAAAACTGTGACTGGTGACAATCTGAACAGAAAAGGCACTGCATACGTCAAAAGGATCTCGAAAGCTTCCTCTTTTTTGTGGCTGTGTAGCAACCCCTACTTACTCTAGTGCTCCTTTCTCTGATAACACTGAAGGGCACAGCTTGATGATCAAAAAAAATCATGTGAGCCCTGAGCAAAAAGAGATGGAAAAGGTTCTCTCTTGTGTGAAGTCTGTCAGGTGCCTTCACCCTATGCATGAATGGCAGACTCCTGAGCTGCTGGAGCCTGCAGCCATGTAGAGCTCAAAGCCTTTGGGGCTGAAGCCTCCTGCACTTGGCATTCTTTCTGTACTCTGGTTATGAAATAGAGAGATGTGGTTTTGACTCAGCATTAAGAATTGTTTCCTACCATAGAGAGCAGATAGGTAAAAGGAGTCCTTACCTCTGCAATTGCTATGAAAAACTGAGAAATCCTTTCCTTATTGGAACTTCTGAGTAAGGACAGGTGCTTTGAGAGCCCAACAGAAGCACTTCTAGAATTCCTTTCTTGTGTGGTTTCTTTGGGTTTTTTGTTGTTGGGTTTTGGTTGGTTTTCTTTCTGGTTAGTTTGGTTTTGTTGATGGCTTTTGGAAATACATTCCAAAATGTATCGGGTACAGCTCTGGAGCTGGGAACCAGCTGGTCTCACTGAGTTTGATCCCAGTACCACAGATGTCTCTGTAGCACAGAAAAGGCTGGGAAGTGGGGGACAAAAGCACCAAAACTCAGCCAAGTTTACCTTTATTTGTTTAAATTGACTGGGGAAATTATCCTTGTTCATTTGAATCCAAAAGATCAGTCCCTTGAGATTAGGCAGCACCTTCAATGACTAAGACCCTGGCAAGATTTCCACCACACTGACTGCTGCCAGGGGGATCCAGAGTAGGAACAGTTCCAGTGGCTCAGGTTTCCTCCTGTCTGCCAAGGAAGAGCCATCCCAAACTACTGAATCCTGTGGAGGCAGAGCACAGCACCACAGCAGTGTTCATTCTAATAGCTGCAGTGTCAGGCATTAACAGCCTTCACAACCAGACCTCCTTGTCCTGGGGGATGCACTAACATGCAGGATAGATGTTACATTTATATTGGATAAAGAAGTCACACAGGGACTGGTACAAACTTGCCCAGTCATTAAATGTGGTTCATTTCAGCTTATCTGAACTAATCTGAACTAATGCTTGTTATTACATCTGCTCCACTTGCTTATGTATTAACCAATTCAGCAAGCCAAAACATGGTATAAAGTAGAAGGCTGCAAAGGAGTCTTCCAAAGAAGAAAGATTTTGCTAACAGTTACAATTTGGAATCTTTTCAGGGAAATCAGAAAAAAATATGAACACTGAACAGGGCATTTATAAAGGTCAGTCCAGCTATGAACAGTTTGTCAACAAGAAAGTGAAGTCAGGGGAGGTCATTTCCCCATATGTTTATCCACCTGGAAAGTAGGTGTTCAGCCTACACCAATCATCTACACTTATGTAGAGAACAATTCCTCATCTTATGTCCCAGGGCAGGTGGGATGACTTCTCCCTGGAACTGCTTGTCTCTGCCATGGATTACAGAAGAAGCTGAGAGAACAGGTGGGAATGCAAAAGTCTGACTCTCAGGTAAAGCTGGATGAGCTGACTCCTGTCCTTACTGGTCACTGGGTCTTTTCTGCATGTTGGAAACCTTCACAGCTTGCAGAGGTCACAACACCTGAGTCTGACCACAGCCACGATCATGACTGCACACACAGACACCAGGGTTTATTTGCAGCTGCAGTGCTGAAGAGCACCTCAGGCTCCATCCTCAGCAGAGAGGAGAGAACTCAGTGTAAAGAGCTCTGGTGACATTAAATGGTGACTCTTTGCCTGTGTGCACTGGTCAGTATGTAACTATGGGGCCACGTGCCAGCTGTGCCTCCATTTTCAACAATAGATCTCTGTGTAAAAGCGGTGGTTGTTCCAGCAGTAGTGTCTGCTGCAATGCACAACACAGCATCCTGTCTAGGGCCTGTCACAAATGGCAGCATCTTGTTTTTAAAGTAGTTGTGTGTTTCCCTCTTCCTGGAATACAATATATTGCTGTCTGTATACTGAGGAACAGAGCTCAACCTCTTCCAGACTGGAAAATATGTGTTCATGCTGTGTGGTGGATCAGGGAGAGGGAAAGGTTGTTGCTCTAGTGGAAAAACAGTATAATGACCATTGATCAATGCAACCCAAATATTATATTTGGAAAAAAGGTCTTTCCCAGTGTCCTCACCTACTGCTCATGCCAAAGGTTGCTAAATAAACCCAGGGCTGTGTAATGAGGGTGTTGAAGTCAGACCCACAGAGCCATACCCATAAGGACTTCAACACTGCAATGTAGAGCAGCACATCTCTCTCTGTGGGATCCCATCCTCCTCCTTTTCTGGCTGCATGCAGTTTGCAGGGCCAGGTAAATTCCATCCTCTCTGTGATGCTGAAATCACCATTTTCCTTCTCTCTCTGCTCTGTCTTTCTGCATGTTTCCACTCCTATTTCTCACACTATGCTCACCACCTCAGTGCTGTTGGCTTTTCTCAGACCGTTTCTAGTTTGCTGCCTGGTCACACCTGTAGGAAGAAACAAGCTCTTCATTAGCACCTCCCTAAACTAGATCTGTGTATTACTGGGGGTGTGAAGTAATTCATGCCACACTGTGATGAGTGAGGATAGCACATCTGTGAGCCTGGAAGAAGGATGAGAGTGACAGCAAAGACAATTGCTATGCCTGCAACCCCATCCCTGTGTCTAGAGCCTTCTGGATGGCAGAAACCCATCCCTGGAGTTGATCAGTATTAACTTCACCCATTGCCAAATCTTGCAAGCTTCAGAGCAACAAACCTTTCTCTCACTTTTGCTGTGCTAATAATTCCACTTCCCCATATGCTGAATAATTCACACCCATTCTGGGATCCAGGAATGAAGAAATGTTACACATATATAAAATTTTACCCAAGAAAAGTTGGAATGCAACAGAAGCCAGAGCACAAGACTGCTGTGTGACCCAAGGAGGAAATGTGAAACTAATATCATCTTTCCAAAGTCCTGCATTGCACAAGGGGCCCCAATTGCCCTATGAGGCATCAAGGCTAAATTTATTTTTAAATTACATCACTTTCAGAGGAGAATGTAATGATAGTTTACAGCATCCAGTAAATAAAACTGTCTGAAACACTCAACCTGATTCTTGTAGAGCCAGCCCATCACTGATGCTTCTTTCCAGTTACAAAATAGCCTAAATCCTAAGACAGGGAATTTGCCAACTTTAACCTTTTTTTCATTCTTTAATGAGAAGCACCTCTAAGGTGCAAATTCATCCCAGATGGCTTCTTAAGTCTCTTTAATTAGGAAGCTAATGGAAAGGCATGCAGTTCTTTATAGGACGATCCAGATCTTCACTGGAGCAAATTGCAGTCCCTGAAGGGGCAGAAATAGCACAAGCTTTCATAAAAACTGTGCCATCAGATTAGGAGCTATTGTTTGGAAGCAATCCAACAAATTCACTATGAAGTATTGTTGTCAGCATGAAATAGAAATGTGATAATAATAATAAAGCTACAACAGCTCTCAGAATATTTATGTTTAACTTTTCTTACATCTTACATGCCTACTTTCTCTTTTTAATTTTGGTTTTGACTGTAAGTCTTTCTCTATTCTTTCTTTCCCCTTTTTCATAGAATCATAGAATCATAGAATCATAGAATTGGCTGGGTTGGAAGGGACCTCAGAGATCATCAAGTCCAACCCTTGAACCACTACTGTTGCAGTTACCAGCCCATGGCACTGAGTGCCACATCCAGTCTCTTTTTAAATATCTCCAGGGATGGAGAATCCACTACTTCCCTGGGCAGCCCATTCCAATGCCTGATCACCCTCACAGTAAAGAAATTCTTTCTAATGTCCAACCTAAACCTCCCCTGGCACAACTTGACACCGTGCCCTCTTGTCTTGCTGAGAGTTGCCTGGCAAAAGAGACCAACCCCCCCCCTGGCTACCCCATCCTTTCAGGGAGTTGTAGAGAGTGATGAGGTCTCCTCTGAGCCTCCTCTTCTCCAGGCTGAACAGCCCCAGCTCCCTCAGCCTCTCCTCATAGGGTCTGTGCTCGAGTCCCTTCAGCAGCCTGGTTGCCCTCCTTTGGACCTGCTCCAGGACCTCGATATCCTTTCTGAACTGAGGGGCCCAGAACTGGACACAGTACTCGAGGTGTGGCCTCACCAGGGCTGAGTACAGGGGCAGAATCCCTTCCTTGGACCTGCTGGCCACAATGTTACTGATACAGGCCAGGATGCCCTTGGCCTTCTTGGCCACCTGGGCACTCTGCTGGCTCATGTTCAGCTTCCATTCCTTCCATGCTGACATGCATTTATTTCTGACACCAGACATGTCTCCAGTTTTCTGTGTTCTCAGACTTGCCTCTCTCCTCCCCACCTCCATCCTTTTGCTTTGAAAGCTGAGCATCTTGGCTTGAATACCCCTCTTCATTGTGAACAAGGCTCTTTGGAGCAGTGTCTGGGCATGTGCATTATGGAATTCACATCTCCCCTTCATAAAGCAGAAATGTGGAGAAGAAAAATGAGTTACAGGTAGAGGTGCAGGGTGTAGAGGTCAGACCTGAGGGAAGTTTCTCCATAGCCCTTGTTCCCGATGCTCAGAAATCCCAGAACTGATCACCACAGCTGGGGTTTTTTCATACACAAAATGAACAGGACACCTACATGGGGAGTATCAGAAGAAGTTCAGAGAAATTCAGCGTTTTCTGTGATTTCATGAAGTCTAGGGCTGGGGACAAGCCTCCTGTGTGCTTTGCCCACATTCATGCCATCCCACTGAAACCAGCAGCTCTCCTCATGCACAGCAGCAGGACCTGGTGTTCTCTCCACCTATTCCCCTTCACCCTCAAGCCTGACTTCTTCATACTGCAAGGCAAGTCAGCTTCTCCATTTTTCTCTCATTCATGTCCTACTTTTCCCATCTTCCTGCCCAGTCCAGCTCACACAAAGAATTCCTGTCATGGTGCTACAGACCTGCATTTGTGCAGGATCCTTACAAAGCACCAGTTCACAATTAATCTCCATCATCAACACCTGGCCACTCTGTGTGGATGGTCTTATCCTGGCAGGTCTTTGGGCTTGCATCAATAGCATCAGCTCCTGTTTCTCTGCAGACTATAAAAATTAAATCAGACAGAAAACAGCAGCAGCCTGAGGTGTTTACAGACCACTTCAAGGAGCAGAAGGTGAAACAAAGGATCTGAGGGACAGAGCAGCAGTGCTGCAGAAGACAGCACATGTCAGTTCGATAAATAAGTGGGGTTTGATACACAGAGGCATCCTGACAGCAGTAGATTGCACCAAAGGAGCTGAGAAAAGAAAATGCTCTTAGCACTGCAAACAGATGAGCTCACTCCAAACAGACACAAGTGAAGAATGTCCAAAAGGCTGGTTGTATCACTGGTAACCATAGGCAGGAGTTAGGAGGAACAGGAAGAGGATGGAGGAGAAAGAGACAGGCATTTTGGCAGTGGAGATCTCAAAATTGCTGCTTTCAAGCAGGCATGCAAAGAAAAGTCCAGACTGGGTTTATGCTGTGAGAAACAGGGTTCATCCATAACATCACTGTGTCCTGTACAGCTCTAAGTCTTACTGGTTACTGCCTTGCTTAGACAGAGGAGTGACAATATGACACCTTCTCTCATCTTATTTACTAGCCAGGAGCCACTGGTTCCAGTGCCACAGAGGGAAAAGATAAGGGCTTGTGACTGGGGGTGGGGGGATAAAGATGTTCATATTGGTTTGTGAGATGTCAATGTTAATTCTGTGTCTGACAGAAGGATGTACCCTGCTCTCTCTGCTTATTACAAGCACATCCCAGAAAGAAGGCATAAAACTCCTGATGATGTCATAAAGTTACAGAATGGTTTGGATTGCAAGGAAGCTTAAAGATCCTCTAATTCTAACAGCCCTGCCATGGGCAGGGACACTTCCCACTAGATCAGGTTGCTCCAAGCTCCATCCAACCTGGCCTTGAACACTCCCAGGGAAGGGGCAGCCACAACTCCTCTGAGCAACCTATTGGCCCAATTTTGGCCCAATTGTCCCCCCTGCTTCCAAAACACCACTGCACTAACCCAAGCATTGGGTGAACTGGGCTTTTACTGCCTCCACTGCAAAGCCTTTCCATAGCACTTGCTCAGGGTACAAGTCTTAATGGAAATGATCAAAATGGAAAAGTTGGTGGAGCAGCAGAGCTAGTAGGGAATTATCCATCTGTACATATTAAAATTGAATGATCAGAAAAAAACCTTCCCTCTTCCAACAAGAAAATAATGAGGGATGGTCAGATGAAAAATGAGAAAAGTACAAGGAAGACATTTTCAGTCCTTTCTACAGCTCAGCAGTCATAAGCTTTCCATTAATTTCAGTTACGGAGAGATGATGTATTAATTAGGTTTTGCCCAAGGCATGTCACTTTAATTAAATATCTATTCAAACTAGGAAAACAGGAAAATGTTTCATTTTCTTTCCTAATTCCTCAGCAAGAGCTGAATATTTTCTTACATAATTTTCAGAGAATAACAAACAGTTCTTATTAGGACTGAAGTCAGAAATCCTTAATGAGGCATAGAAATTAAATCAAATCACAGGCTCGTATAATACATGGCTTATAAAAATTAGTCACATAATGGACTGCAGAACTATCAGCTTGTTTACATAACTTTATATTTTATATTTTACGTGAGACGAAATCCCCCACAGTATTTGAAATATCACAGTGCTGGTTTTGAGCCTTCACTTGCTGAATAATGATTGGTGCCAAATGAATGCTTCCAGGAGGATCTGACCTGCTCCAAAATAGCAGTGAGACTGCCAGGTAGAAGCAGAGTTCAAACTTCCAGGACAGGACTCAGCTGGGTCATTCCTACTGCCCTTCACTATAAAAACAAAAGCATTGGAGGGATCCACTTCACATCTAGATCATAAATCCCAGAACCAGCCCCCTAAAATAAGTACCAGAGCTCCCTTCTTAGAACATGGGCAATGAAGCAAGAGTCCTCAAAGGTCTTCAGAGGAAGATGTGTTTGTCTGCATCCATCTTATCCAGCACTGACAGTATCCCTCAAATTAAAATATCGGTTGACTTTTGGGGCTTTTCTCATCCCTTTGCAAGAGTATTTTGGTGTAACCCCCATTTGGCATGCAGAGATCAGAGTGCCTCTGCACAAGGGACCTGCTCAAGGAAGCTTTTCGTGCCTCTGGTGTTCCTTGAGAAACTGTGGAGTTTCAGGAGTTGTGGAAATTCAGGAATTTATAATATTCAGAACTGTGGAAATTCAGGAGTTGCCTGCAGGGAGGGGAGAGGCAGGGGCCTGTTGGAAGGAAAGGTATTACAACTAAGTCAGCATGTGCACAAGGTACCTGTGGGAAAACAATCTGCGGAGGCTTAAGGATTCCATGTACGCATCAATATGATTGCAGAAAAATCGTTTATTAGCAACTTGCACTCACTTTATATAGAGAAGCCTTGTTTACACCATCTTATCAAGCAGGTGGCCTTGTACTCCAACCACACATACCATTCTCACGGAACCTTCTTCTCACATAATTATTTTCCTCTCCTGTTGCCAATTAGTTATCTCTTTCCCATTAGCTTATTCTCAGGCCTCTAACTAGGCCTCAATAAGTATTAACCCAATGTAGCCTAAGTTGAAGTAAGTCAGGATTGCTCACAACCTGTATATTTCTGAACTGTTTCCCCAACAGGTACCCAAAAGCCAGAGTGCTTCACAAGCTGCTCATGCTTCTTAGGTTGTAAACTTGGAAAACTCCTTTGTCCTCCTTCAGTTTTACACAGCACCTTCTGTAACGGAGCCAGGAATCCTATGGGAACATTCATGTGAGGTAAGTGATGAGGTCAGAAACCTGAGCGCTCCCAGAAAAGTGAAAGTTCACTTTCAATAGATTCTTACTGGCAGGAATGTGCAAAACCTTTAAATAGAAAATCTGGGTGTTCTGTTTTCAGGGAAAGAGAAAGAGAAAGAGAAAGAGAAGAGAAGAGAAGAGAAGAGAAGAGAAGAGAAGAGAAGAGAAGAGAAGAGAAGAGAAGAGAAGAGAAGAGGAGAGGAGAGGAGAGGAGAGGAGAGGAGAGGAGAGGAGAGGAGAGGAGAGGAGAGGAGAGGAGAGGAGAGGAGAGGAGAGGAGAGGAGAGGAGAGGAGAGGAGAGGAGAGGAGAGGAGAGGAGAGGAGAGGAGAGGAGAGGAGAGGAGAGGAGAGGAGAGGAGAGGAGAGGAGAGGAGAGGAGAGGAGAGGAGAGGAGAGGAGAGGAGAGGAGAGGAGAGAGGAGAGGAGAGGAGAGGGGAGGAGAGGAGAGGAGAGGAGAGGAGAGGAGAGGAGAGGAGAGGAGAGGAGAGAGGAGGAGAGGAGAGGAGAGGAGAGGAGAGGAGAGGGAGAGAGAGAGGAGAGGAGAGGAGAGGAGAGGAGAGGAGAGGAGAGGAGAGGAGAGGAGAGGAGAGGAGAGGAGAGGAGAGGAGAGGAGAGGAGAGGAGAGGAGAGGAGAGGAGAGGAGAGGAGAGGAGAGGAGAGGAGAGGAGAGGAGAGGAGAGGAGAGGAGAGGAGAGGAGAGGAGAGGAGAGGAGAGGAGAGGAGAGGAGAGGAGAGGAGAGGAGAGGAGAGGAGAAGGAAGAGGAGAAGAGAAGAGAAGAGAAGAGAAGAGGAAGAGAAGAGAAGAGAAGAGAGAAGAGAAGAGAAGAGAAGAGAAGAGAAGAGAAGAGAAGAGAAGAGAAGAGAAGAGAAGAGAAGAGAAGAGAAGAGAAGAGAAGAGAAGAGAAGAGAAGAGAAGAGAAGAGAAGGGGAAGGGAAGGGAAAGGAAGGGAAGGGAGGGAAAGGGAAAGGAAGGAAAGGAAAAGGCAAGGCAAGGCAAGGCAAGGCAAGGCAAGGCAAGGCAAGGCAAGGCAAGGCAAGGCAAGGCAAGGCAAGGCAAGGCAAGGCAAGGCAAGGAAAGGAAAGGAAAGGAAAGGAAAGGGGAGGCTAAATGTAGGAAAATGACGGTCACATGTTGGAATAAAAATCTTCACAATGAAAGCTGAAGAAGAGCTATGCAAGGAGGCTGGTTACAATATGTGTGATAAATTGCATCTTTTCATACTTGGGTTTTAATTTTGTAGCCTGACATCACTTGTTGGGCTCTAGCCATTCACGCCTCTCAAAAAACAGCTGGATTATTTGTATTTATCCCTGAGCAAGGGAACTTCAGTACAGTTCATGAAAAAGAAACTAATACAGTTGCTTGAGCCTTTTTTCATCACTTAATCAAATATGTTCTTGCAAGCTCTGCATGAAAAAGACTGGCTGCTCAAGACTTTAGGAGAAGATTAATATAGTTTGCTGCAACACATCAACCACTGTCATTTTCCCCATGCATTGATCAGTAGGAAAATTGCACAAAATCTTGCTGCTTGTCCCTTTTATTAAACCAGCTAACAGAGATCTTCTGTTAGCAATGCAGATGAACTCTGCAACACTGTCTTCTCCAGCCATGGCAATATTGTGAATTTGTGCAGAGGTTTCCTGCTGAAGAATTTCACATAAATATAAAATGCTTGCTCTCAGCAGTGCTTACCATGTGCTATTGTGTAAAGAGAAAAGCAGATAATTTGCTTTTTTGTCTCATTAATTTACTGTGTAAACACATGTATGTGTTTGATGCCTTATAGCAGCCTTCCTGTACCTGAAGGGGCCTATAGGAAAGCTGAGGAGAGACTTTTCACAAGGATATGTAGTGATAGGACAAGGGGGAACAGTTTCAAGCTGAAAGAAGGTATATTTATATTAGAAATAGGAAATAAATGCTTTACTGTAAGGGTGGTGAGACACTGACACAGGCTGCCCAGGGAAGTTGTGGCTGCCCCCTCCCTGACAGTGTTCAAGGCCAGGTTGGATGGGGCTTGGAGCAACCTGGTCTGTTGGGAGGTGTCCCTGCCCATGGCAGTGGGGTTTGAAACTGGATGATCTTTTAAGTCCTTTCCAACCCAAACCAGTCTGTGATTCTATGATATAATGGTACAAGGTCACATCTCTGCTGTTCATTTTGTCTGGCTCCATTGGGTAGAGCAGAGGAGCCCAGCCTGAACCAAGGTAAAAAATTAACCAGGACTGTGTCTACTCCTTCATCCTTTTGGCTTTCTCCACTTGCTCTGGTCTTCTGGCTTCCCAGACTGGTAAGTAAGAAAGTAACCTCAGTCCCTCAACACTGTTCTCATTTCTCTAACTCCAGCACTAACTGGTCTGACAGCAAGACCTTTCCTCTATTCTTTACCCTTATTGTCTCAACTACATACCACAAAGCATCAGTAAGAAGAATAATAAAGAAGAATAATAAAATGCAACCTCAATAGCCTCATATGTATCTTCAGTTAAATGAAGGAGAGCAACTGAAAGTAATGCACTTGTAGGAAATGTTGTTGAGCTCTCTAGGCAGAGACAGGATGGAGTTTTCTGAGGTAATGTCTGGATTCTGCTGGAGGGTCCCAGAGGAGGACAGGGGACTTCTCTGGGGACACCTGAGAGAGGAGGTCTTGTGACCTATCCCTTAGGCAGCAAGCAGGGCAGGATGCACAAGTCAGGTAAAGGGATCTGTCAGAGTTCCATAGGGAAAATTGGTGAAGGACTCTTGTGGGAAGGGGTGAAGTGGCTGAGCAACAAGCAGACGATGAGAGGAGTTCTTAAATGGTCAAAGATGGTGGAACAAGGGACACTTGAACTGGTGTATGGTGTCCAGGGCAGATGGCTCGGAGACACAACATGGCCATCTACTGGCATAAAAACAGGTACAACACACAGATGTGGGAAAAGATTCATTAGTATTTACATATACAGCCCAAAGAGCTGCTTTCTATATTCTCTTGGGACCATACCAGAGTGCAGATGCACTTCACCAGTGTTACAAGAGATATTGCACCTGCCTGGGCTCACAGTGAGAACTCATACCCATGCACATGGCTCTGCCCAAAACCCTAAAATGGCCATTTTGAGCATTTCAAAAAGTGCCATAAGACCATCATGGCTTTGCTGCAAGAGCACTGTTCTGACATGTCATCTTCCCAGGAGGAAGATCCTGAGCAGCATGACAGGGACATCCATTAAATGCCAGCCCAGCTGTTCTGCATGGCAAGGGGAACTCACAGGGTGACATCCAGAGCCAACAGCTAGTCAGCTGCAGAAAGGATTCACCCACCCACTCACAAGATCACTCTGGTATAATTTGGTAGGTGATCCATGTCAGTGAAAACCCAACAAAATCCCATGACAAAGGGAATGTGAGGACTTGAAATGGAACCAGCTCTGAATCAAAACAGGCAAAGCATCTTCACTTTGATCACTGAACCTCAGCAGATGTGGTGAGAAAAGGGTGAACTCTGTGTTGGAAGGTTTTTCTTTTTCAAAGATAATAGATAAAAAAAGTGTGGAATTGTCTTACATGGAGCCTCTAGCTCTCCTTTTCTAAAAGCATTCTTTGTTCTAAAAGCAACATCTTTTGGAAACATCTCTCCTGGCAATGATTCAGTGCAAGGAATTGTATAGTCTGTGAGGTAATTGTGCGCTTTGAAAAAGTCACAAGGAAGAAAGAAAACTCTTCTCTTTTGCTTATAATGTTGGGGTTGTTTTTTTTTCATATCTATTACCTGTAATGAAAAATCCTTCATAAAGAATAACACAATACTCCTAGAGATAATAGTGCTTTCCTCTTGGGTTAATCAAGCCAGAAATGCTGTCTGCTGAATGAGATATAGCAGAAGTGTGCATAGGATTTTGTCAGTTATTTGCAGAACTGACAGGGTCATATGCTCTACAATGACCTCATTACAGGGATGCCTTATGGTTATGATAAGAGAGAGAATGCCTGCTAGAAAAAACAAAATACACCAAAACTGCTCTTCTTACTGGTCACTGTTGAACACTTTGTATAATCAAAGCTGCTTCCTCCTACCATCAGATTTGCAGCACTTCTTCACTTTAGATGTGCAGTTTGGAAAGCATCCAGAATTAAATCACCTACCTGTTCTCAAAATAGTTACCATCTATACCTGTACCTGGTTGTACCTCCATTTGCTATCCACCTCTGAACACTCTGTGTGGGTGTCCAACAAATGAAATACAGGAGACAACATTTGAGGAGACAACATTGAGACTACAGCATTTGAGGAAAACTCAGATAGGAGTTTTATTGTAGAGATGTGCAAAAATTTCGGGAGCAAGACATTGTCACGGCTGTCTCAGTTCTTCATGGCCAACTCAAGATAGTTCTTACAGCTCTGATGTTAACATTTTGGTTTAGAAGACTGACCCTCCAGCAGGTCACAAGCAGTAAATCTGGCCCATGCATTGCTGAGTGGCAGCTCTTGCTGCCCTGCATGCTTGTCCACACAGAGGAGACAACCTCTAGTGTTAGCCTCAGCACTACCAAAGAATTCTTTTTGAAGAACAATCAGTGAAATAAAATACTAAGATAAAGCTAAACGATGCCTGAGACGATTAAATTGATGCTGACCATGCTTTGAGAAGGAGATTGGACTAAAGACCTCTTGAAATCCCTTCAGTTCTCCATCATCTGTGATCCTGTGCATAGTTCTTAGTCATCCCTCTGTTCAACTCACAAGGCTACAAGGATGAAGGAATTTCATCTGAAACCAGCTCAGAGCAGCAACTCTTGCTTGGCACAGGGCCTGCCATCTGACACTGACCAAAGTTTCATTTTTTTGAATGCAGGCCCTAAGTCACAGTTCAGTTACCCAGAAAATAAGGAACATGTGAGCAGGGAAATGTTCAGCTGAAACTGGAACTAGGTGATCTTTAATGTCCCTTCCAACCCAAACCATTCTATGATTCTATGAAAGATGTTCATGTGTTGCATCTATGGCAGAGACAGCGTCATGGTCCGGCAATCTGAGGAGGTATTGAGGTTGTTTCTGCATTCCCCCTGCTTTGCCCACTGCACACCAGCCAGCATCCCCCACAAAATGCCTGTCTTTATTGGGTTTTTCAGGAAGTATTGCCAAAATTTTGTCTTCAAGGTTTTATATGTGAAATCCTGGAAAATATCAATAAGCCAGTCCCAGCTGACTTTCAATGAATGAAAATACGAAGTTCCTTGGTGGAATAAACACTTAATGGACAGACTTTAAAAAAAATGGAAAACACTTACATGAATATTTGGAAAACAGGAATTTGGAATAATTCTTCCTGGCTTCCTCATCTAGCATTAGCTTCAACCACTGTTAAACAAATAGGTGGGTTTGGCATAACTCCTGTATTTCCTTCCTTTGGCAGACAAATGGAAGCATCTGGATGAAAGGAGCAGTAATGACTGCTCAGTTCTCACAGTGAGACCACACCCCCTGGAGTGGTTAGAGATGGAAAAGACCTTAATGTCCATCCTGAAGACATTTCAAAGGCCTCTGGGCACACAGACATTTGGCACCTCCATGTCCATCAGTCTCCCAGCACATGAGTTAAAAGGAACATGGCAAGTGTTTAAACTTCTCCAATGACCCAAAATTTTTGTCATCCCTTGGCAACTGGGGGGGGCAGTGGAGGCTTTGCCTGGACCTCTGTGTGGGTTTAAGTTGTGGAGTTACCCTGGGATTTGCACACTCTGGTGGATCACTTATTTGTTCATCCATTTGTGTAAATAATACAATAGTAAGAACCCCTGGAGACTCCTCATTTCATATTGAAAACACATCCATTATAGCTGGCTGATTTATTCTTGAATTTCAGCCAGGCAACCCAAACAAACAAGGTAAACACTGCAAAAACAAAAGCAGAGCTTATCAATTGGCATTCCTCCCCCACCCACCTCCCTGGAACGGTGCTGACATGTATGATTTCTGCTGTATGTCTTTTTCAAAGCCCTCATCCCAAGTTACCATTTAGGCTTTTGAATGCAGCAATGCCTTATTATTCACAGAATTAATTACTAAATAGTATCCTCAAATGCTGTTGTAAGAAATTTTCATCTAAAAGCATCTAGTTATTCAGTCAAATAGCCCAGTTGGAGCACCTAACATCGCCTCTCTTCCTGTGGTTGCAACAAAAGATACCCAGGAGAGGAACTTTGAACTGTCAGCCTTGGATTTTCACCACTGCTGTGGAGTCCTAATGTGAAAGCAGGGAACTGTAGAAATTATGACCATGAGCAGTCTCCATTTGGAATTATCTCTGGAGGACACTACTCAAGAAAAGAAAGCAATAAGGAAAACAGTTACTATTGCTAGAGCCTCATCTCCAGCCTGGATGCAGAAGGTGCAGATCTCCCTCACCCCCCAACAGAGCCTTGCTGAGGAAAGAACACACAGAAGCAGAGAGTACTTAGGTCCTTCAGTACCCACCTGCACCATGGAGCTTGTGCCCAAAGAAAAAGTTCCACCTTTCTAGGTCTGCAATGTGTCTTTTCTGGTGACTCCACACTGATGGCGTTGTGTAGCAGAACTGGTATCTGACGGTTCACATTATAAATCAAGCCATGCTATATGGCCAGTAAATGAAAAATACCACTCTGGGTATATGGGTCAGTGAGCCCACACAGCAAGCTGCAAAATAAACACAGTTTTATAACCCTTTATAATCCTTTTCTGTTTTGAAGGCACAAGCATGCAAAGGCTTTCAAGCACAAAATGCTGAGAAGCCCTGGGCACTACATTAGTGTGTCATTAGATAAACTCATATTACCTTTCAATGGCAAATTTTCTGTCTGCCTAAGTGCTCAAAGCAGGCTAGTGCATGGCCGTGTGCTGTACCAGCACTTCTTTGTGTTACCATCAGCCAGGCTGCTGCTTTTTGGGCAAATCTTCTTACCACAGGATGTGGCTGGTGCTCTCTGCTTGGATGGAGCTTGGTACTCATTCAGTATCTTTATCAGTGATGCAGCTGAGGGGACTGGTTGAATGCTTCCTCTGTAAGTTTGTAGGTGACAGCAAGTTGGATGGATGTTAATCTGCTTGAGGGAGCCCCCTACAGAGGGACCTGGACAGGCTGGATCAGTGGACCAAGGCCACCTGTATGAGGTTTGACAAGGCCAAGTGCTGGGTCCTGCACTTTGGTCACAACAACCCCAGGCAATGCCACAGGCTTGAGGAAGAGTGGCTGGGAAGCTGCCAGGCAGAAAAGGACCCGGGGGTGGGTTCTGCTTGACAGCCAGATGGATATGAGCCAGCAGAGTGCCCTGGTGGCCACGAAGCCCAACAGCATCCTGGTGTGTGTCAGGAATTGTGTGGGCAGCAGGAGAAGGGAAGGGATGGTGATCCTGTGCTCAGCACTGGGGAGGCTGCACCTCATACACTGTGTTCGGTTTTGGGCCCCTCACTACAATAAAGACACTGAGGTGCTGGAACAGCTTCACAGAAGGACAGGCAAGCTGGTGAAGAGTCTGGAGAAACAATCCCTATGAGGCTGAGGAACTGGGATTGTTTAGTTTGGAGAAGAGGAGGCTGTGAGGAGACCTTATTGCTCTCCACAACTGCCTGAAAGGAGGCTGTAGGGAGGTGGGTGTTGGCCTCTTCTCTCAAGTGAATAATGACAGGACCAGAGGAAGTGGCCTGAAGTTGCACCAGGGGATGTTTAGACTAGGTCTGAGGAAGAATTTTTTTACTGAGAGTGGTGAGGTGCTGGAACAGGTGTCCCAGGGAGGTGGTAGAGTCACCTTCCCTGGAGGTATTAAAAAAAATACGTAGATGTGGCACTTCAGGACATGCTGTAGTGGTTTTTCTGGGCTGATAGCTCGACTTGATGATCTTAGAGGTCTTTCCCAACCATGACAGTTCTATGATAATGTGTGCTGGAGGCAGACAAGTGTTGCCCCATACCTGGGAGCCTTGCATGCCTGAGCAACCAGCAAAAGGCACAGTGACTGCAAATGCATGAGAAAGTCCCAGCTTCAGCTCCTTCCTGACCCTAGGAGGTACCTGTGCCAGGGTCAGTGCCTCCAAGCAGTTATCAGCAGTGTCTTCCTTTTGTGCAAGGGAAGTTTGCAGTCATGAGAGGCCACAGTTCCACAGCAGCTCCTGGCCAAACTCTGTACCATATTCTGTAGTCCAGTCATTATGCCCCATCCCCTTAGTACTGAGAGCCCTCAGCTTTTGGATTGAACATCCTGAATGTGGATGCTGAGGAAGGTCTGAACTTAATTGAGAACACAGCAGAAAGAGATCCCCTGAAGCCACTTTCTGTCTTCTATTATCACAGATCTTCTTCTCCCAAATCCTCGTTATAGTTGCAAATATTGTCATAATGTAGCCTCTGGAGCCAGCCTTTTCCCTGGAGTTTATGGGGAGCCTCAGTGGATTTCTTTTTACAAACTGTTTTACTGTCATTGATTTTTATTGTTCTGCAGGTTTTAACAAAAATGAAGAAGGGGCAACATAGGTTCAATTCTTTTCAGGTTGAAGAGGATTTAAAAACCATATGTCTTGTTTGTTGAGCAAGAACCCAAGTTCCCAAAAAGTATTCAATTTTTTCTCACACCCTCAAGAGAAGAGGAGAAGGCTGCAACTTATGCCTATCAAAGAGCAGGTATAAATATCAGGGTAGCTGTTTGACAGCTATTTCAGGAATCATTTCAGTTTTTTCTCATTTCCCCACTCAGAGTGTTGAAGGATTCTAATCCTGCTTTGAGGCAACAGGGTCTCCCTCCTTCTCTGGTTAGGTGTCACACAGCCTTGTGAATCCCCCCTCTTGGAGACAGCAGCTCTCTTCTGGGCACTGCAGCACTTGAAGTATCACACCACAAAAGTCTGCTTTTCACACCTTTCTTCAAACAGCCAAAGGAACAGAGTTTTGGGGTTTTTTTTTTTCTAAAGATGCTCCCCAGGCTTCTGGCTTGAAGCATGTTGGCAAGGTCTACCAACCTTCATGCTACAGAGATGCCAGTATAGAAGGTAAAAATTCATGAAGTGGCTGAGAACTAGAAAATACTCTTTTTCTATAAGGAAAAAAGAAGGTCTAGAAGAATATCCTTAGGTCTCCTGAGTGAGTGGATTCTTGGTGTGTATTTTTCTTTAATGCAGATTTTAGACATTATTCCAGCTTTCATGAAAATTATGTTGTAAATGAAAAGACTTTGCTGAACCCAAATGGGGCAGGCAGCAGAAGGAGGTAGAGGGGGAAAGAAAGAGAAAAAGAGAAAGAGAAAAAGATGAAGAGCAGAGATGAACATGTGTTCTTGTCCTGGATGCAGTAGGCCCTATGTATAAGCACTCATGGACACATTGAAGGAAAAAAAAAAAAAAAAAAAAAAAAAGCCTTTCTCCAGCTCTGGTAACCCAACATTTGATGCAGTCTCACCCCTAAAGCCACACAACCCCACTGGGCTGTCCACAGAACCTTTGCACTTCCCCACAGACACAAACAGCCCATAGTGTGAGAGATCTATTCCCAGTGGACAGGGTAGATTGAAGGCAGAGCAGAATTGCAAAAACCTCTCACCTCAGAGCTTGGAGAGGGTGTAAGGAGGGGACTCCACTGTGCCCAAGGGTCCTTGGGTGCCACTTCAGTTTCTTGGCTGCCCAGATACAAGCAGCAGCTTCCCAAATGCAGAGGCAGCTGTGCAGGGGACATTCAACCCCTGGAAATTCAGCCTTTCTCCTACCTCCCCTTGCTTCACCCAACACTGATGCTGGGGATCTTTCCCCCACAGCAGTCTCTTCCCTAGCAGGTTCAGAAGACCCAGAGACTCAGCATTAATAGTAAAGCATCGGAATATTTCATCCTCTGTTAAATGAATGATATTTTTTATGCTTTTTTTCCTCCTGCTGTCAAACCTGGATGATACCTGGGAAAACTCAGGGGGATGGATGAAGGTTCACATGCAAGAAATTCCTAAGGAAGATAGAGTAATCCTGAGGAGTTTGGGTGGGTACTTTTCCACCGAGACTGCTCTATCTTGTCAGTTCTTCCTCTGAGCAGGTGGATTTAGAAAAAAAAAGATTTTCCCAGTTTGATTTTTGTCTCTGCACACTGCACCAAGCAAGGTACTAACTTTGAACCTCACCGTCAGCCAGCAGCAGCTTTTCCTTGAAGGTCTGCCCATTCTTGTATCAAAATTAATCTGTCATAAAAGTAAAAACTAAGCAAGGAAGAACCTCATATATTAATTTGGTCTCTCTCCCTTGTGCTGTGTTGCAGCAGCAGCTGCACATTTCCTACTGATTTCTTCCTTACGCCTTCCTTCTTAAAAATGCAGTCTCTGTGCCATGGTTTCAGTTTTCATTAATTTCCTTTCTTTCTCAAAGGGAAGTTTCATTCCCAGTGCCTCTCCCCAGAGCAGGCATTGGGTCCTCATGCCCACAATTTCATTTTACAATAGGTCTTTTGGACTGCAATCCACAGTTCCCTGGTATGGTAAAGAGCCATAGTTCTTTGAACCAAGTTATTCAGCTATTGCTTGGCTTCACTTAAAGAAAAAACCACCCTGAAGGAGCACACAGTCTTGCAGCCCTAACCTCACACCATGCAGCATTTCTTGGCACTATACATAAATAACAACCAGTTATTTAGGGTAAGGAGCAGGGCTGTACAGATCATGCTGAGATGTGCCATGATGGTGCAGCAAGGCTTCAGCTTTGAGATCTTTAGAAAAACCTTCAAGAGGTGAACTGGCACTTTGTCAGTGGAAGAAAATGGGTGGTGGGGACAATCGTAGGAGTTCTAGGAAATAAAGTAACAGGAAAGGCAATAATTAAAATTAATTCATTTAACCACATAGGAATTTGATCCCCCATGTTTGTCTATTGTTTTCTTTCCCATAAACTAGAGATTTCTCATGTCTTTTATTAATTGTGAATTTTTTTCCATTTGAGTGCAAATTACATTAACATGGTAGAGAGGACCCCAGAAACCCTGTGTGCCAAGGGTTTCCATGCAACTCTAGCAGAGCAGGATAGAAATCCTCCAGCAACACTAAAAGCATTATAAGTGGGAGTTTTACTGAATAAAACATGAAAATGAATAATGCAGTCTGCACAGTATTCCTTGTGTTATTAATCTGATGGGAAGTTTAATTAACTTAACGCTGCCCTAAATTTTAATTTTCCTTCTGCTGTGGAATCTCAGGCGAGAAATGCCAAAGGGCATCACAGAAGTTTTAGAGAAATTGCTGGGGATTGCTGTGGGTGAAGAGGAAACAGCTGGAGTTCTCGGGGATGGAAAGCATGGGTGACTGTGCAGAAGGCTGGAGCACAAACTTTAGCACCTGGGTCTTCCAAAAGCACAAGTAATTAAACAATAAGCAAGTTTAATGCTCAAAGTGAGAGAGAAGAGAAAATAAAAAGAAAAACAAGGAAGAACCACCCAGAATTTTTTTTCTTCCACCAGCTGAGTTAAACTGAGGTAGACTGGAGGGATATACAGTGTCCCACGAGTGTCCCTTTGCTTAAGGAAGGTTGCCAAGTGAGATGCATGTCATTGAAGCCAGGTAATGGTTGTTGTCCCCATGAAAATGTACATTTCTGAGCCTAGTCCATAAAGCTGACCTGTGTCAGCAGCAAGGACCATCATTAATAAAATAGTTTCTGCCCAGTTGCTTGGAGGTTGAGTGTGCTGCTGAGGTGACCTCTGGGCTCTGGTGTGATCTGAGAAGTTTCATCTCCTGGACATTTTGCCCACAGGTCTCCAACCCTCATCCTGCAGCTGGCACTGGGGTGTTTGTGTACTAAGGACCTGCTGTAGGGAAGAGCTTTTTCACTCACTCTCCAGGCAATGAAAGGCATCCCAGGAGGAAACATTCATCATTACCTTTTTTAGCTATATATTTATTTGGCAGGGCTCCAGGTATAGGAGGCCAGAACCAGTCTGCCCTTAGGCAGACAACCCAAGGTCTGCCAGCTGTGGACAAAGGCACTCAGGATGGGTGGGACCAAGGTAAATACAGAGTTTCTCTGAGTACCCTACTCTTAGCAGCAAAATCTCGTATGGTTCAGTAAATCTGGGAACACAAAATATATTTCTGTGATGCTTCAACCTTTTTTCTTAGATTTTCAGTTGCACAAAGGAGAAACACAGCCTGCTGCATTGCAAACCTGCTTTCTAGCAAACTTTTTCCATTTCCTCAAAGTTTTCATTGGTAAATTAAGTAGCTGTGCTGCTGGCTGGCTGCCAAGGGGCTCTTTTCATTTGCAGCTGTGAAACAGAATCCTCCTAAGTAGGAGCTGTCACTGACAGCTGAGAAATTACTTTTGTCTAGAAAACAGTACATTTAGGTCTTTGAAGAAACAACCTTTTTGCCCTGGTTTTCCAGGCCAGTGGAGTGCAGTTCCAGCAACCTCATGCACACCCAGCCTTCATCCTTCCAGCATCACCACAAAGACCCTTGGTTCCCATCTGCAGTCACCTGGTGAGTCCATGTCTCTCAGGTCTTCTCAAGATTGGGGCTGTACTGAGAAAGAGAAAAGCCACCACAAACCTCTCCTTGTCCCCCTCTGGCATGGCACATATCCCTCTGAGACAGAGATGGGATATTAAGAAGTCACTTAATCCCAGATGGTTTCTACTTCCATGAGGCCAGAGGGTAACAACATGCCTGCTCCCTGCCAAAGCTAATAATAAACCACTCACATTAATTCATTGTACCAGATACAACTGACAGCTTCTACAGCAATAGGAAACATAAGGTTGGAAGCTTAAGGATGTTCCACTTTGCTATTTTCACCTCGCCTCCTTAAGGACTGAAGAACCTTTCAGCTCTTGGCAGATTAATGATTTGTTCATGATCTCATCAATAACCTAAGAAAACAACTGAGCTGCCACAGCAGTATGAGGGCTACTCACATGGAGAAAGCATCACCTTCCACATGGGTTGAAGTTCCATCACAAGTGGGGGTGAAAGAGAGACACGTGGAAGATTTAAATCCAAAGAGGGTGGCAAAAGGCCTCAAAGAAAGGTTCAAATGCCAGCATATTTAATCAGTCTAAGAATGCAAAGTGTGAGCAGAGCAAGAAGGAAAGATGACCTTAGTATAGTTTTCTTCTGTTTTCACAACATATCTTTATAAACCTGTAGGACAGACTTCTCCCTTTTACATCCATTAACTATTTTATTTGCTTTATCTAGAACCTGGCTTGGCTTTTGAGAGATTTCATTCAGTTTCCACCAGCAAAGGGGCTGGCATTTTGAGGGAGTTCATGCAAAGCCCTTGAGGTCCCTCCCAAGAGCCCCATGAACACCTCCACCCAGCTTCACAACCTGCAGGGCTCACCTCTGCTCCTGATATTTGGTGTTCCCTGTTCCCATTAAGCATCAGTTTTTTCTTCAGGGCTTGTGTGGCATTCACAGTGAAACCCAGAAAAGACCTGCCTGCTAGGGATAATAAGCTAACAAATTAAAGTGCCAGGCACTGGGAGGTTCTGAAATCAAAGTGAGGTGTTCACTAAACCCAATGCTGATGGCCTCTTGTATCATCAATCCAGACAGACCCTTCCCAAGCACAGGCTTAGGACAAGGGCCTGACTTGGGAGATCTCAGGCACCTTTGGAAAAACCAGTGTGAGGATGCTGCTCCTTTGGATAAAGCTCAGTTTCCCCCTTCTGATTATCAAGAAAAGCAGACACTGACCTCCTGCCACTCAAATTAGGTTTTTATCCCTTTCTTCTCCCAGTATGGCACCTACCTTCAAGTATAAGCAGGTCTATGCACTACAGTTTTGTACAAAATCACATCTTGAAAGCAGACTGTCAGAATCTCTAATGAGTATATTTTTAATTCAGTAACATTTAGGCTCACTCCAGTACTAACTTCCAGCATAAGCAAGAGAAAATCTACCCATAGCATGGCTATTTCAAACAATTCTATTTGCAGAGTTATAATAGCACAGGTTTCCATTTTAATAAATTATTGTAACATTTTTAAAAATCATTCCTTCCATTTAGTTTGCTTTTCTAGGGGCTGGTGGATATTCCTTCTCCTCACCACTTCCATGGGAAGGTGAATAGCTCCCTCAAGTGCTCCAGTCAGTCCCTCATCTGATGGAGAAGAAGAGCTGACACCTCCCCTGGGACTCCCTCTCTGTTCTGTAATTCAGAATGTTCCTTATTACTCAGAAGTTGGAATATGAATCAAAAAAATAGCCCAGGAGAGCAATTAACATCCAAGCTACAGCCTTTCCCTCCCACCTATTTAAGCACAATAAAAATGGAAAAAATGCTCATCCAAAAATATGGAAGTTTAGAGAAGGGGAGTAGGTTTCTAACTAGGGAAAAAATTAAAATGAAAACAACCTCAGAGCACGTTTAAAATAATTGTTTCATAGCAAGTCACCTTTCTACCTCATTTTGCAAGCTTTCATCCTGTGAAAAGTGACATTACAGACATAAATGATGTGAGAATCCCACGCTCCAAACTAACCCCTCTTGGTTTGGCAGGAAAAAGCTGTAAAGAAGGTATGACAAATACTTAGTACTGCTAAAAATCCCAAATAAACAAAAAACAAAGCAAAACAAAAAGCAGGGTGTTTGTGTCATTGGAAGAGTATTCTTCATATCAAGCTGACTTTACCAGCATGTCAGTAACTCTTTTTTACAGAATCCTTTCATCCAGCAATCCTAGAAACTGCTCAGGGCCATGTCCTGGCAGATGATTTTTAAAACTTCCAAGGCCAAAGACTCCACAACCTCCCTGGGAAACCTATGCCAATGACATACTACCCTCACAGTCAAAAAGTCTTAGGTTTAAGCAGATTCTGTGTTTCAGTTTGTGCCCATTGCCTCTCACCCTGTCTGTAGACACCAATGAGAGGAGTCTGGCTCCATCTTCTCTACTTCTCCCATCAGACATTTTTCAACATGGATCAGACAGATCCCCTGAGCTTTCTCTTCTCCAGGATGAGCAGTCCCAGATGTGCCTCACCAGTGCTGAACAGAGAGGAAGGATCAGATGATTCCATGACCTGCTGGTGATGCTCCACCAAATGCAGCCCAGGAGGCTCTTGGTCTTTGCTGCAAGGGCACATTGCTCACTCATGGTCAATTTGTTGTCCAGCAGGATCCCCAGAGCTGATTTCCAGTCTTCCCACACTGCTGAGAAGAGATGCTCCTCCTCAGGTGTAGAACTTCACATTTTGGATTGCTGACCTCTGTAAGGTACCTGTAAGCTCATTTGTCCAGCCTGTAGGGAACCCCCTGGATGGTAGCACAACCATCTCATTCATCAGCTGCTTCTCCCAGTTTTGTGTCATCAAGTCATTAACATAGATGTTAAATACTGCTGGTCTCAGAATGGTCTCAGAATCACAGGACTCTCATGGTTGGAAGAGACATCTAAGATCACTACACCCAACCATGAACAACCCCCACACTAAAATACAATAAATATATTTATCTGTATCACCCTGCCCACTAGAGCATGTCCTGATGTGCCACATCTACAGTTTCCTGTTCCAGCACCTCACCACTCTCAGTAAAAAGATTCTTCCTCAGATCGAGTCTAAACCTCCCCTGGTGCAACTTCAGGCCATTTCCTCTTGTCCTATCCTTGTTCACCTGAGAGAAGAGGCCAATACCCACCTCCCTACAGCCTCATTTCAGTGAGTTGTTGAGAGCAACAAGGACACAAAATATGCCCCTGCTTGTTCAGTGGCTGCCTAGCAGCTGCATGAACCTGAGGAGTTTGGTTTATTTCCGTTATCGCTCCCTAAGATAGTCCATTGGCTCAGCATGTGAATGTCTCTATGCACCAGACAAATATTTTACACCCAAAAAAAGCCAGATGCTGAGAAAAAATGTTACTTTGAAATGTCACCAGAAGCTCCGTCTTGAACTAATCAGGGTGTCAAATATCTGAACAAGACCAAAGGATGCACAGAAGGCCACATTGCTTCTGGTCTCAATCAGTTGGAGCACATATATGTACTAGGATAAAAAATTCACCTGGGCAGTGCTGTGTTTTGTAACTTGGTATCATCTCAGCTCTAGCCCTGGGGCCAGAGACTCCTTTCATGGCTTACTACACTCCTTCCAGATGAAGTAGTTCCTGAAGGTGCCCATGAACATGGCACACAGCCACAATTCTGCTCAGTCACTTCACCCTGGAGTGCAGGACATGGGGGAGCTTGGTGTACAGGAGGTGTGGGACCTCAGCATGCAGGACCTGCAGGACAGCAGGACAGACACCTTCCCAGAAGGCTGGACACCTTCCCAGCTGCAAACAGATAAAGGTCAACGGTGCAGAGCTCCTACCAAGTGCAGACTGCCAAATTTCTTCTCCATAGCCTTGTTTCCATGCAACAATTAAAAACTTTCCAGTCTGCATCCAGATGAAAAGCAAGGCAGTTCCACTTATTCCAAGGAATTCCTGGTATACACTCGGTGTTAGCTCATGCTTGGAGCAAGACGTATCACACGACGGTGCCAGAAAGCCCCAGATTTGGCTGACTCCCTACTAAAGAGCTCTGGATCCCCTGCCCCTCTTGAAATGGGTACAGTTCCTCAGAATGATCAAAGATGGACTGGTCCAAACCAAAAGAGGACATGAAAAGGTAGTGAAGGCAGAGGAAAATGAACTCTGAAAAGAAGTATTAGCCTCAAAAACAAGTTCTGTGTATTAATCTAATGGGTGAGGTAATTATGAGGTACTCCTCAACATTGAATACAAAGTCACACTGCCCCTGCAGGTTTGGGCTGATTTAACTCCCTCAGTGGAATGTCAACTGGTGAGAATCCCTAAATGCTGAAACCAACAGATCTGATATGAGAAGCTGTCCTAACACTGACAGTACTGATGAAGCTGTGCAATTACAGGCATAGAATAATAAAACCAGAATATTCCCAACAGAAACTGTAGGAAACAGAACACAGACAAGGCCTTGCACAGTGTTTTTGAACTTCAGTGCAAAGAGACACCAAACAGGGTCATTTTAGTTTTGAAAACACAAGTTTTGAAGATGGCATGGGGGAAACAAACCAAAACCTTAGTGAATTTCCCTTAAGGGAACTGAATTACCAGAAATGGTGGAGAATCTACTGCATAGTGCCTTGGGCTACCTTCCTGCATGTTGAGTTCCTGCTTTCCTGGAGCCAAGGAACCAGTTAGGAACTCTGAAACAAAAAGAAAGCATTCCAGAAATTATCTGCCCTGCAAACACAAAAGGCCACAATTCTGTATTAGAAATAAGCCAGCCCACTCACCATGTATCTATTTCCCCTGTCTCTGTAGAGCGCTGTAGAGTTCTGGTATTTTAACACATAAAATTTGGAGTCAGGTTAAAAAAGAACATGTCAAGAAATCATTTATCAGCAAGTTATCTTTCATGTTTTCATTTTTGTGAGCAAAACCACTTACTGACCTCATACCATCCATGACACCCGAGTGATTTTACTCCTCTGCTCCCTGCTCTTCATGGCAACAAACACCTACCTGACTGCCTCCTCATTCCCTGCTAATGGGAGTATGTTGCCACTGGTTGTAAATGAGAGGAGAAAACAAAACAAAACAAAACTGCAAACCAGGCAGTTGAACATCTGTGTGTAAGCCCTTCATTATGTTTCTTGCACTTTAACACACACTTGAGGAAAAATCTTTCATTACATTTTAAGGATTGCTTAATTATCATATACCATTTTACAAGACTAATTATTTCAATTGACTAAACAAATCCCATGTAGTTTACTGTGCAGAATGTTTCAGCTATTAGCCTCAAATGAAAGTAAATATACCTAAAGTGCTAAAGCTCACCTGCAGCCTAACAACTCCAGGGTGCAGCCCCTGCCAGTTTTGAGTTTTGCCTCAGTTGTATCCACCTCTGAACCCCAAATCACTGCTGACTGGGAGATTATACCTGCAAGGCATCTTTACTGTTTATCCAGATTTAATACCTTTTTACAGGGATCCCCTATGAGCTGAAAATTTTACCTGACACATCCAGTCACCATCCGTGCCATGTAGAAAGGCAATAACTACATTTGAGTAGTATTTACAGTTCATATTAAAAGTTTTGCAGCAAGTGCACACCAAGATTGCAGATGCCTATATGCAAACTGGTTGGAACAGCAAGACTTCAAATTAAATCTAGTAATAAACTCATCTAAATACAAGCTCCTTTCACTGCCATTAAAATCCTTGCCTCTTTGAAGCTCTTATCTGTAAAAAGTTGTTTACATGCTTTTCATATATTGTTTACTTTGTAAGAAATTTTGCTTTTAGCTGTATAATTTTAGCAAATTTCCAATCCTTCATATCTTTGATTATTAATACTGCAATACAGTATGGGTAAGGAGGCTTTCTAGGAGGATTAAAGTAGATGCAGATAGTTCCTATATTAGCTTTGGGCATTTAAATCATCAACTACACAACAAATGCAGTGACATTCCCTGGCTGCAACATACTTTGATTTAGGCAAAACAGTCTGAAGAACAATTAAAACACACACTTAATTTAAAAATCCCAGAGCAGTCTAGTACCATGTCAATTAAAGCAATCTCCTACTTGACTCCAAGATACTTAACACAAGTCAGTCAGTCAATAACTCTGTTTCTTCATCAAGTGAAATAACAAGAAATTGTTCTTTGACCCCCACCTTTGGAAAGGGATTGTGTCTGCTACCTATATACACTGTCCTGGTCACAATCCTTCATGTCCTTCAGGTCCTGGAGCAGGTCCAAAGTACGGTAACCAGGCTGGTGAAGGGACTTGAGCACAGATCCTATGAGAAGAGGCTGAGAGAGCTGGGGCTGTTCAGCCTGGAGGAGGCTCAGGGGAGACCTCATCACTCTCTACAACTCCCTGAAAGGAGGGTGTAGCTGGGGGGGGGGTTGGTCTCTTTTCCCAGGCAGCTCTCAGCAAGACAAGAGGGCATGGTCTCAAGTTGTGCCAGGGGAGGTTTAGGTTGGACATTAGAAAGAATTTGTTTACCAAGAGGGTGATCAGGCATTGGAATGGGCTGCCCAGGGAAGTAGTGGATTCTCCATCCCTGGAGATATTTAAAAAGAGACTGGATGTGGCACTCAGTGCCATGGGCTGGTAACTGCAGCAGTAGTGGATCAAGGGTTGGACTTGATGATCTCTGGGGTCCCTTCCAACCCAGCTGATTCTATGATTCTGCGTTACTGTGCACACTCCTCCCATGCCTCCCACCACCCATGACACCACAATCATGCTGTTCCTGAAGGGAATTTTTTTTCCCCCAGTGAGGAAGTATTTGGATTACAAAGCCATAAGCATTGCTGAAGTAACTTAAACCAACTGTCTTCCACTCCACAGGTTGTTATTTTAGTGTTGAGTGATTTGGTACATTTTGAACTCTAGTCAGCAAATTGTATACAGTCACCTTCCTATCCCACACCTCTACTTCATTGCTTGTTAAAGGAATTCTATGGGCTTCAGATTTACCCTAAAGGCAAACAGGGCTCTGTGGAAAGTCTACTACTTGTGATCACCTTACTGAGGATATCAGTATTTTACATTCCTTTCAAAGATGAAAATTACTTTGCTTTGGCTCCCTCTCCCCTGCTCACCTGCATTTAACCATTCAAATAGGGTACAAGAAAATCCTGGGCTAATAGAAGGATCCAGTTTTTCCTCCATTCTAATTCAGTGTTTGTACTAAACAACTGATTCTATTTCAAATTTTTGGCAACACCAACTCCCTTCTGTCTTACTGTTCCTCCCTCTGATTTAGAAAGGGAAAGTTTTTTAGAAAATACCCTCCTTATGAAACTAAACATTACCATTTGAGACAGATTTTCAAGTAAAAAAATAAAGCTAGCAGCAAACTGACATGCTAGAACTTAATTGTAACTTCTAGATTATTCAATGCTTAACAAAACTATTTTAATCAGTTATCTCTGCAAATCCATTCAAGGCCATTGAATAAAAGCAACTCTAAGCATACCCACAAGCCCAGTTTAGTGTGCTGGATCAACAGCACAGAGCAGCCAGCTGTGAGAGATCAACTAGGACTGAAAATAATCCAGTTAAAATCTAAAGTGGTTGAATTTTTGCTGGTCTTCTACAGTACTGTAAAAGCAAACTACTGAAATACACAATATTAAAGTTGCTTCATTTATCACCCCATATGTATGATCAACTATAAGTTTCCCCACATTTCATATGATCCTTTTAAGCCCTTAATTCATGATTATATGATTTCTCGTTTTAACATCATTTGGAAACAAAGTGGCAAATAGATCATTATCTAAATTTCAAGTTCTATGTAATATCAAAATCAACAGCATTGTGACAATAATTAATGGTTAATACTGGATTTGTTAATAAAAACAACATTTCCCCAGAAAGCAGTATTTTCCTACATATTTGTTTGTGCAGAGATCAGTTATGGCCACTTTAGTAAGATGTTATATGCATGATATCTCCAAAGTTTTTAACACAGGGTGAGTTCACATGTTTTTAACCACACAGTGACTAAGGAGGGGAAAAAATTACCCTATATGCTATAGTAAAGTTACTTCTAAAATGCTTTTAGCTTGACATCTTAAATTATGGTTTAATCCATGAGTATATGCAATTTATCAAGATGGTGACATATACAGAAAAAGACAGCACAAGCTTTGGGAGACATTTTATTAATGTACAATTTTATTAGTGATGTACAATAGACATTTTAATTCTCTATGTATTTTGTCCCCTTGAAGTCTGGTAAATTCTTGTTCATATATAAAACTACACAATGTTTTAGGTTTTGGGTTTTTTTGGGTTTTTTTTTTTGCAAGGACTGGAAATGTTGAAAATCTAAGTGCTACAGTATATTTTGTAGTGATTAAACACCTTGTCCGGAAGAGTTACCAGCCACTTCATTGAAGCACTTCCAAGAAGGTTTCTGATCAAGTTCAAATGCACCTGTTCATAAATAATGATTGGTTTGCTCGTGTCCACTATACTGCTAAGTACAACTGTCTCCAATATAAAATACCGTTTCAATACATTTCTCCACGTGGACAACTAGATCATCTAGTCATAGTTAACCCAGGCTAATACAAATTTACAAGTAAAATAACTTCAGCATTTATTCAGAATAATTACTTTTCAATCAGAAGCTTTACTTTGGACAACGCAGAAGTATATTGCAAGTGACATTCTGCAGCAGAAGCTGGAGGCTTGAGAACAACAACTAAAAAGGACTAAATATCAGCAATACATGCTTTTATAAGAACTCTGACCATTCTGAATGTTAACATTAAAGACCAGGTACTTCAGTTTGTGCGCCTGTCAAAGAATCAAAACCTCCACACAAAAAAAAAATTAATGATATCCCACAGAACACAGTATTTCAGAGAACATGTTAGACACCGGCACGACACTTCTCAGGTCAAATTGGCAACTGAAATTTAACATCCACCTGAGCTTCTTTTGCTAAGGTTACTATTTCAGAGAGTTTCACCACCTGAAAAACAGAAAACAAAGACTTAATTTCAAAACAGTTCTAACTTGAGTGAGCTGGACTAATTTTTTTAAACAAAATAATGTCAGGGAATCATCAAGATCTTAAAATAGGGGACTGCTTAGCTCACTGCTTAATTGCTTTTAAATAAAAAAATCTATTACCAAGTCTTTTAAAAAAAAAAACAGAGTTATATAATGTCTGGTTCTCACTACCAACCAAATACCTTGGTAAAAGCCTAGAAGTTTCAAACTTCATGTGCCACACCTTGTTTTATTCGAAGGTGTTGGGGCACCCACTCACAAGAGATGTGTATCCAGAAGCTATCTATCCTCCAGGTTTTTGTTGCAAGTATGTCTGGATCTAATTTTGTTACCTTATGTAGCCTCAAATTCTCTTGCATAACTCAAAAACTGTGGTTTTTTTTTTCTGCTCAGATTCAATTATAACAGAGTAATGATTCTTTAGTAGAAGAGACACAGAAATCCACCAGATGCTCTCTGATTTTCTGCAGTTAAAATCTTCATTGTTAAAAAAAGCTTCATTGTTGCTACATGTTTTTAGTATGTTTTTCCTACCCTCTATACCAAACTTCAAAAGCACCCAAAATACTAATAAGCTAGAATAGTTTACAGGCATCTGTTAACTATTTAGGCAGAAAATAAATACTTTCAACATCACTGGTGATATTCACTGCTTAATAACTCTGACCTATCCTCATCCATTTGATTATCCTACATAATGTACCTTCTTACATAAACATGTTTAGAAAGTACCTATGAGCAGCATACAAAACCAACTATAACCCTTTCAAAGAGAGCTTCTACAGATAAAAGTAATTTAAGACTACAAAACTAATTTTAATTATATTTGCATGGCTACATGATTCAGCTGAGAACTTCAGATTCAGGAGCAACTCTAGAAAATGCATTATCAGATGCAAAATAGCCTCAAGACCCATACATACTCTTAGGGAAGATTTCCACTGACCTACCCAAAGTTTGGCCAGCCTAGCAGGACTTAATGTTATTCCTTAAAACAGAGGGCTTGCATGTCAAGCTAAGCAAGTTAATTCTCCAAGTAATCCACAGCTGCTTCTAGAACTTCAACCCCAGAAAACAAAACACACACAAAAAAACCTCACAGAATCACACAGTCTGGTTGGAAAAGACCTTTAAGATCATTAAGTCCAACCATAACCTAGTTCTACCAACCATTAACCTAACTTTACCAAGCCTAAACCATGTTCCCAAGCACCCCACCTATGCATCTTTTAAAGACCTCCAGGGACAGTGACTCCACCACCTCCCTGGGCAGCCTATTCCAGTGTTTAATTACCCTTTCTGTGAAGAAGTTTCTTCTGGTATCTATCTAATCTAAACCTCCATTGGCATAATTGAGGCTATTAACAACCAACCTGTCTTATTCTCTTATTACCTTGTGAGGTAATAGGATCCTCAACTACTCTTGGTTTTAATCACACCCACTGAAATATAGTGGTGAATCAAAAAAAGTGTTACACTGCATTTTTCAGCTACCTCAATACCTCAGTATTTTCTTCCAAGGCCAGTGATTGATCTGGTTATTTACCTGTTTGGTTTATTTTTTTTAAACCTATTCCTTAATCTCTTTCCCAGTTAAAATAAGTAAATTTCAAACAGAAATTTCTGGGGTATAACAGCTTCTGACTGAGTAGTTTTTCTCCTTACTAAATATGTAATTATTCATTCATAAAATATTTGCTTCAGACCTTGATAGTACCTAGTACTGTGCTTTAACCTAAGCTACCAGCTGACTAAGTGGAGTTTCAGCTTTTTAATATTCTGCAACAGGTGCTTTGTTCTGAAAAGGATATTCATAACCAGATATCTTACCATTTTTGCAGCTTCATCTAAGTCATCACATGCCAGGATTTTGAGGCCACTTGATGTTATTAAAGCTTTGGCATCATCAACTCGTGTACCTTAAGAAACAGATAAAATGCCACTTTTTAGTGAACAGGAGACTACTACAGCCAAAGTATTCTCATATGTTCTAGGAAGCTTATTCCAAAAGAAAATTAGTGAATAAATCCAGAAGATAAACACTTCAGTAGTTTTAAAAACAGGAAATCTCTTTTTATTAACATGTCAATCCTAAATTCAAGGTTTGCCTTATTTTTCCATAGTCTTCAGCTTACAGGCTACTTGCTAAGCAACAGATAAGCTCAAGAACATTTGTCAATATGGACAGAAATACATTAAGCACACTCACCTTGCAACCGTACCACAATAGGTATTTTTAGGTCCAAATCCTTTACTGCCGCGACGATGCCTTGTGCTATCACATCACATCTCATAATGCCACCAAAAATATTTACCAGAATAGCCAGTACCTACAGAACACATCACAATAGTCACATTAAAACGGCCAGAGGCACATTAGGTAAGCACACCACTCACCCTTAAGCCTTAGAAAAATTCAGTCTCCTTTTGTGTAATAAGAGACTTGGCACCATTTCTGTTCTAGAGAGCATCAGCAACAGAAGTACAGTTCTCTGAAGTTGCATATAGCAGAACAGTTACTCCAAGACCCTACTGCAAAGCTGCCTGCCCCAGGAAGCTTCCACATCGTCCCTAAATCCAGCATAAATTGCAAGCAATAGTCATTTCTCTTACTCACAGTGTGTATTCTGTGCAGCTGCTTCTAAAGGCATACGCTCATCTTCTGTACAAAGCCAAATCTGTACATTACTTCAATTACTCCAAGCATGATTAGAAAGAGCTGTTTGATTTTCTTCAAGCAGGTCAAACAGATGAAACTCCACTAGTCAGTTTACAACCCAATTTGTCAGCTGTTTTCCATTTCTAACAGCAGAGGTACCTCCACACTAATATCTCAACGTACTGAGGAAGCCATGCTAAAAACTCCAAAGTTTACAAAACTGAAACAAGGCACTTTTTATACAGTATATGATTTATATACATTTTATTCAGGAGGAATAAGCCTCCTTAAAGGGAAGGGAAGTCTTAAAGGGAAGTCTTGTCCTACACAAGAGATGGAACAGAAGGGTAAAAAGATCATGGTTAATGGTAAAAGATGGAAAAAAGTAGGAGTAGAAATGGGTAGAAGACATCATTGGAGGAGAGAAGAAACTTGTCTCTGCTATACGGCAGAAGCTGCTTACACTAGCACCTCAGAGGGCTGTTCCAAACAGTCCCTGAACTAAACTCATCCCTCTGGGCTCATAGATCTCTTCCTCTAGTTTCAATCAATATATTATTTTAATAATATTCATGCACTTCTGACAAACTTGAGATAGGATAAAACATTAATGCCCTTCCAAGCCCACTGCCAAGTTATTTTATCCTACATTACATAAAACTAGTACCTTGGAAACTTGTCTGTGTAAGGCACTGTTAATATTCATCTCCACAACTCTATGCACAAAACAGACTCAGCTTGCAAACCAGGCCCCAAAAAAATGGAAACCCATCTGAATACTGGTTTCTGTTTAAACAGCAGTCATAGAGAGCTGCTGATTCAAAGGCTGCTGGAAAGATTCAAATGCAGCTTAACTTCAACCAGAGGACACAAAACTGCCTACTGAGTATACAGCCAAAGAGCCTATTTCTAAAAAGGAGAATAAATTCAACAGATTTTAAGGCCTCCTTCAGTTGCACCAAGCTCAAGCTAACACCACCATTTTCTTCCCTTTTTAATTTTATGTTTATAAAAGCATGTTTTTACATGCACTAAGCACTGTCTTTCAAATTATATCCTGTTTTACCACTGTGTAATACCTTGATATGCCAACACCTCCCTCACCTTCTTATCAGAGGTAATAAGCTTGAAGGCTTCTGTCACTTGCTGTGCTGTAGCACCACCACCAACATCAAGGAAGTTTGCTGGAGTTCCACCATGAAGTTTAATTATATCCATTGTGGCCATAGCTAAACCAGCACCATTGACTATATGAGAATAAAGATAACATTTAGGAATTCAATTCATAAATTCATTAGGTCATTTAAAAATCCATTAAATACAACACACCTAAGCAGCCTATGTTTCCATCCAATCCTATATAGTTGAGATCTGATTTTGCAGCATCCCTGTCTCTTTGATCCTCCTGTGTCCAATCCTGCATATCAAAGATCTTCTTCTGACGATAGGCTGAATTACTGTCAAAGTTTATCTTTGCATCCATACACAACACTGAAAGGAAAAAAAAAATCATTTAATACCAGAATAATACTTAAACTGCTAGAGATGTATGTTAATTTACATTAAGTCAAACTTGGCTGCTAGCTCATGCAGTCCAAACTTAAAAGTTTTGTTGATAACACACACTTAGCACTGCATATAAATGGAAGATTCTCTACAGTTTACCACACAATCAGCTGAGTCCCTTTAACTGCACAAAAAGCAAGGACAACCGTATTTTTTGAGACACCCTAAAACTGAAGACACTTTCTTCCAAACTGTTTGATAAATCTGGGCAAATTACACTTCAGGAAATGGCACAAAATTAATACCAACAGCTCTCTGGTTTGGATTTTTTAAATCCCTGTTTTCTGCTGTCTGCATGCACATAAGCACACAGAAACACAATAAAAAAACACCTGACTTGGGAGAAAAGGTGTCAGAAGAATACACACAAAAATAAATTTCACTTAGATGTATCAGGTGATGTGGAAAACTTCACAGAGTATTCTTTACATTAGAACTAAGTTTCTGTCTGTACAAATGTAAGAGTTCATTTCTACCCCTCACTACAGATGAGATTCAATTTTGGGGGAGAGTGGAATTGGCTGTGATTGATTATTAGCTATTCTACCACTGGATATGCTAAAACACTGACAAACATCAAGCTACCACTTAAACACCTATACTCTCAATACATCAAACTCAAATCAGTCATTCTGATGCCCAAGCACTAGAGGTAGGAGACTTCTAAAAGATGCTACTATTCTGGCAACCTTTTCACTACCAACTTTGAATACAAAAGATGGCTCAAGTTTCCATTCACTAATTTTGAAAAGACAGCTGCCAGAAATGCCTTACTCCAGGCAGCCAAACAATCAAGAGTGGAAAATGTGTTCTTTTTAAATAGCTAAAAAAAAAGGAAGCTGTTTAAAACCTAGAATCTTATTCAGTAATTAAGAGCAGATATCTGTTATGCTTACATTCTCAAATTCAGATGCTTCATTAAATTCCTTTTTCAATATACCATGTTAATTCTAAGTCCTCTTGCTCTACCCAGCCAAAGTTTTAGCAAGGCAAAGCAACTAACTCAGATTTACAGAAATGGAAACCTGCCACATGAAGAGTATGAAAAAAACATTACCAGCTCCTGATGCATCTTCCACCATAGGATTTATTTCTATCATGGTAGCATCATACTTCATGAAGAGATTATATAGTTTCATCATATTGTCAGCTGCTTCATCCACCAGATTAGAAGGAAATCCCATTTTTTGGGCAAGCTGGAAGTAAAAAATTGGTTACCAGTTAGCTGATGCTTGATTCAGTTACAATTTGGGAATGTTTTTCACACAATGAAAAAACACCTGAATCAATCTGGGAATGGGAAAGTGGGAAAAGTTTAGCTATTATTTCACAATGTCAATTGTAATTGTTTTAGAACCTCTCCCATCTTCCTGGAGAAAAATTAAGTCTTGGGTTTGAAAAGATTGCTTTTATTACAAAACACTGCACTTACTCTAACAAGGAACTAGTAAAAAGCCACCATCATATGCCTTTATGAAACTACATAAAAGATAAAGCACTTCTATGCAGAGGTTGATTTACATTGACTATCACCTAAAAATAACTGGATATCTAGTTAATATCTGTTTCAAAATGTCAAAAGGTTGAATGCACACACACTTTACAAAATTTAGAAGCACTAATGTGTACTTTTCTGCATTAACAATTACCCTAACAGCTTGCTCCTTTTTTATGCCTTCCATTATATCAATGGGCTCCTTAATTATTGCATCAGGATTCTCTGCAGCAACATCTTCAATATTAACACCACCCTGAGAACTGCCTATCAACACAGGACCCTGGAACAAAAAGGAAAAAAAGAAAAGCATAAGTAATTTTAGACCACACAATTGAAACTTAATTCTTTCCATAAGATACCTTACAGCAATGAAACTTTAGTTAGTTGGAAATTTCTTTTTTGAGGGGGGTATTTTACTTGTATGCTTTTTCTGGGGAGACTGTTACTATCTATTCAACTATATGAAGCCTTTTAATAATACTGTCCAAATGTTAAGGTGTATGTTGGGTCAAAGTTCTTTTAACAAGGAATATACTTTGTATGCAATGTAGCAACACAGCAATTAACAAAGACAGGCTAGTTTTAAATTTTGATAAACATTCAACTTTGTAATTGTATGCATTTTATGTTCTAGGTTGGTTCCAGAAAAAGAACAGCTGCCTCTTCTCCCCCTTTCTCCTCTCACCCCAACACAAACACACATCAAATACACAGCCCCTCTGCTATGCTCCAGCTCCAAGGCCAAATCTAGGTCTGCAGAACCTAGTGACAAATGACTACAAACTACTCCTGTTCAGTAAAATCTCTAAACTCAACAACTATAGACATCCCTGAAAGTAAGTCATAGAATTCTGACAGAACATCTCTCAAATATTCAATAATAAAAGAACCTAAGAAGTAGGAATTGATAAAATTTGCAGCTGAGATTTTTTTAAAAAAAAAAACAAACTACATTTCAACAAAAGCATCAAGGACTCACTACCAGGGAACCTCAAAACCCCTCCACATGGCAACAGTCCTCCAGCTTACAGTAAAAACATCCTTGTACCACCTCAAGCTACCTTCCCTTACCACAACACCCCTGCATGAATGATGACAGCTGGTGTACCATGACAGGTACATATCAGAACAAGTATTAAACCACTAAAAAGTCTTATAATTGTTAGCAATTAAAGTGTGACACTGGTTCAGAGAACAATAATCACACTGCTCCCCTCCCACCACTATCCTTCCAAATGAAAACGAAGAGATGGCAAATTATTCTACACCTAATAGGGAGCTTCAACACAATTAATGTTTCTGGATATTCGTATCTTGAACAGTCAAGAAGCTACAAACACATTATAAAAATAACACATCACTGACCAAAGTGAACAGTTTTGCTTAAAACAAACTCTTGCCCTTCTCTATGAATAACATCCAAGGAATCAAGTTCCACTTCTAACTATTTTACAAACTTTTTTTTCCTCCTTAAAGGAAGAGGTTTGCAATAACATCAGGAATACACACTCTGTGTGCTCTCCAACATTCACACTTCCTTCTTTTGAAAGGCATTTTCTCATCATAAGCATCATAGAAAAATTACAGAAATTACAAGCACACCTAAAAACATGACTTAAAGTCAGCAGAAGAAGCAAGGCATATCCCTATGAAGACAACAATCCACACAGCTATACACTAATAAAATTTATTTTTATACAAGAGTAAGAACAAATTAGAAAAATGTTTGCTTTATCTAATCTTCTTAAATCTGTTACAGTTTTAGCTTCATAAGGATGCTTGCCTGAATAGTACAAAATTTTAGGATGATAAAATCCAATCATTTACAGTATTTTAATGCCACCTTGTGGTAAATCTGGGGTGTCTACTATAACATTTGGATCTTCACAGCATTATTATAGAGTACAACAGAACGCAGGTACCCAGACCACAAAACTGTAGTAAAATCCAATACAAATGATACAGAAAGAACACTACAGGAGAAGAAGGAAAAAACATAATATTTAACTCCTAACCTTGCTATTAAAAAAAAAAAAAAAAAAGACTGGTTTCCTCATTCCTTCAGAGAAAATTCTTTCATACTCATGCCAAAGATGCTCCTCTAATTACCAAGAGTCACATCTCTGCAAACTTCTAAATATCCAGATAGACCAAACTCAGCTTTTGTTAAACTTCAGAAAATAAATGGTCCAAGATCTGCTTTACCCTGGTTTTGCTAAAGTTATTTAGAAAATTGTGCTCTGTAATGCCAGAAAATACACTGACACATTTCAGTAACTGGGTTTGAATTCTAGAATAAAAAACTACTTATCCACATGTACTGAAAACACGAGCAGTAGAGACTATGCTTTAAGTTCCTGAAAGCTCTGAAGACACCTCTAAGCCCAAATCTTCTTACTGGTTCCTGAAGGAGTATTGCACTCTCAGCACTGAGGAACACACCTGTGCACCTCTAGAAACCTTCACACACTGACTGCAGAAAAAGGATGTTTGGTTTATCCACATTGGCTCTTCCAAAGTATTTTCACTTGTATAGTTCCCAGCATTCTTAAATAGTGTGTCATGTACATGCACACACAGAGCTGTATTTTTAAACTAAACTCTGGCATGACTGCCTGGTAGAGAAGTGCAAACTAAAACCAAAATTAAAATAAACCCCTCATTGTACACATGTCCCTTTCAGCCATATGCCTCTGAATTTCAGGTGGGGCTACTGGTGTTTATTTCTTATTCCTCAAATTTAACTTGTGGCATTACATTCTTTAAAGCATTTAAACACTAAGGCAATCATATAGCAGGCATCATGGGAAACAAAATTTAGCTTATGTATATTCCTGAGTTTCAAAGTAAACCAGTACAGTAAACAGTTTTGAGGTTTTTTTAAAACTCAGCTACAACAATTAGTTTGCTTTTAGTTCTAATATTACTCACTTGAAACGACCTTTCCATTGTTATTGCAAAATAGTATTCCCTCCTGGGATATCTGCGCTCACAGATAAATACTTGATTGCATATTCTGCCCTTTTCTCCTGTCTGCTTGGTAAACAACTTCTTTCCAATCATTTTGGAGGAGATATCTTTTGCTTCTTCTGGACTAGAATAAAAGAAGCTCAGAATGTGACAAAGAAACTGCTGGAAAAAACAGAAGTAGCATGAAAAATAATCTCATCTAATTTTTGTTATTTTAAGGTTAATAATTAAAATATTGATTTTAAACTAAGCAAGAGGTTCAATTCATAATGTGAAACTTTGAAGTTTTTCCACCTGGTTGGATAATTTAGAAAGAACTTACGAAAAAACTATTTTCACTCCTCCTTTGAGGCCACCTTCAAATGTTCCTTTTCCTCTACCACCAGCTAAAACCTGTGCTTTTACCACAAGGTCCTTTGAACCTAGAATGAAAGAAAACCCAAAGTTTGTCATCTAAGACAACTAAAATGAATTGTCCCAAATAAAACAACAAAGGCTGTTACTATTTATCACCCCATTCTTCACCACCACCCCCCATTCAAAACACAAATATGTGAATCCCAGTCTGCAATTGTAACACACAAAGGTCATTCCAAAAGTCACAAATCATCCACAAATAGCACCTTCAGGCTGTTCTGTGAACAAACTTTGGTGTGCTAGTATCTGGAAGTGTTGATACATCTTTAACATGTTTGAATCACAAATCAATGTAAGGTTAGCATCTCACATACTATTAACAACACAAAACTGAGTACCTGACACAACATAAGCCAAGATTTTCCCCAATCAAGTGCAAATATCCTCTACCTGTAGCAGCTATCTTCTCAGCAATGATATGACTTACCCAAGTCAACCTGCAGATCCACTGTGGCTTCCATTCAGCAGAGCACTGATGCATAAGCCTGAGTGCTTTGCAGAAGTCAGAGGCCTCAGCAAATCCACGTTTTTCCCCACAATAGGCAGGCCAAGCCCTTTAGCTGCCTTTAACTGCCTTAAAATTCCTTTCAAAAATATTTCTCTATATAGGGGAGACTGTGTGTTTGGGTTTAAAGTGTCAAGTATGAGAATATAATCAAAATCAAGTGGGATATTCTGAACAGTCATCAAAAGGCAAAAAGCAAAGCAAAAAGTCCATCAAGTCATTTAAGGCAATTAGGGAAGAACTGAGCACACTGCAGAAAGCAGTATGTGAGTGCTGCCCCATTCACACTGGTGCAGCACATGGTGCCTTTTCTCATGCCACACTTAGCTGAGCCACTCCGGTCTTTCCAAGCAAGGAAAGGACTTCTCTTCAATGTGAAAAGGTAGCCACAGAAAAGCCTATGAAAAATTACAGTACTTGAGCAAAACAAGTCACTGTGCATACTGAAAAATAACACATCATGCAAAAATATTGTGCTGACTTCTATTTTGATCTGCATGCTGCTTGGACAGATAAAATTAAACATGCATAATATCACAAGCTAGGGTGGCATAAGCTAACAGAATGCTCAAGTTACTATTCCTAGCTAATCCTTATAGATTTAATTTCTTGACTGTCTAGCTAACAACAGATCTCTGAATTCACAACCACTATGAAGTACCTTGGCACAAGAACCATAAAGATTATAAATTTGCAGGGATATGTTGATCTAATATAGTATATTATATTAGACTTATTTTCTTGAAGATAACTTTTTTTATAGCTACTAGCAATCAAGTAAATTAACATGCTTTATAGAAGCCACACAAAACAAGACTTGGACTTTTTGTATTCATGAGACCAACCTTTATGCAATTATGTTAAGTATAAATTTGCTTTAGGAAACACTAAGCCTCATGTATGAGTAAGATTAGAAATAGCTGCTTCATGAATAAATGAACCATATACTCCAACACGCAAACTTAAAAATAAAGCTCCATCCATTTGAACATATTTTACCTTGCGCATGCACACAAATACAAAATTTGGAGTAGCTTGATTACTTCCTAGCACTACAAAAGAGAGGAAAATACTTTCTTCTCTGTGAAGAGCTTAAAAAAATAATCCACAACACACTCGCACTCACTCACTCCCTTGATCACAGAGGATCCACCTGGGCTCCTTTACAAGGATTTGAACTGACTCGAATATTAAAGATTTTAATATTCAGTGTTATTTAATTTATTGTTTTGAGCTTTCTACAGAAGCTTTATCTGACAAAGATTTAAACCAGATAGATATACTTAGTAACCAAGACTAAGAAATTTAACTTACAATTCCCTAGGACGTTCAGACAGAAGAATCCTATTTCTCCACCCTACTTTTCATTTCCTACACTAAGTCCAGAAGGTAAAAATTGCATCTACACAGAAGTCAAAAAGTTCACCCACGGGCACCTTCAGGAGAAGCAATTACTCCTCCTAGCAATAAAGACCAGAGCCTGAGCAAGTCAGAATCTCTCATCTGGAACATTAAGTTTAGCTCTAGGGATGATCATAAAAGTAATTACTAATGCAAAAATGGTCACTAGAATGACCACTACAAATGACTAAATGACTAAAAGAGGTTGGTACTTCTTTAAATCTATCAAAGGAGAACAAAGCAGGACCACACCTATAGTCTTTAGCCATATCTGGGGAAGGACAGAGCAAGACACAACTGCAATTCATACTGTCTGCACCAGCCAAAACCAAGCCACTAAAGGAAAGGAAGGTCTAAAAAGGTACAAGAAAAAAAAGCACTTATTTACATAGAAGATAGGAAAGCCAACCAGGAGGCATGAGGGAAAAACAGGAGATTTAGAAGAAACTAGGCAGAGATGTTCCCTCTGATGTTCTTAAGACAAAATTCAATTAAGATTGTTGGAAGGATACATGGGGTATGGACTGCAAAAAATAGCAAGGCTAACAATCTCCCTAAGTGGCATGCTCTTCTACCACCATGAGAAGCAGAGTACTGGAACAGAGACACCACTGCTGGTCCCATAAGTTATTTCTTAAGAATTTAACGATTTTGCATGATTACACTTTGGCAACACATCAAGACAGAAAAAAAATGTGTAACAACTTTCAACTTTTTGCAATCAGTTTTGGCCACAGGAAAGTTGTCACTGGACTATCCCTTTTGCAACAACTGAGCATTACATGAGCAGGATATTAATGATTTTTGTCTTCCTACAGCACTGCAAGCAAACTAGCTGCTTGTTCATAGAAACACATAACACTTCAAGGGTTATTTGACCATCTATGTTTAGAAGCAATTAAGTTGCACAGATGTACCTGAAACAAAATGTAAGATAACATGTCTCAGGAAAACCTTAACCCATGCAGAAAGTTTTTTGTTCAATAAATTTTTTCCCTACAGCTCCTAATTGAAGTGACCCTAAAACTAAAGGAGAAATGTTTGGTCGCACACCTCATCTGCAGTACTCTCAGACAATGTGACACAGCAGAGAACTGCTGATACACTGTGAGCCAAGAAAAGAAAAAATTTGGAAACCAGCAGCCAACAGTCTGACTCAGTATCAAGACTTTGGCCCTTCTATTTGGTTTACGTTGTGTTCAAGTACAGCTAGACCTTTGTTTCCATGAAAAAAAATAGCAGTTTCTGCCCTAGAGCAGGTATCCATATACAAACTTAGGGTAGTTTATGCCAGCCAACACTACACCACAGCAGCAGACCTACCCTGCCTCCTGTCCACAGCTTTTCACTCATGTCTTTTATTGTGCATTTGTGAGATGATCATGCCTTGAAGCATATCAGAAAAGCAACTCCTCTGAAGGCAAAATCTAGTCCAGCAGGCAGTACTTTTGCAAGCCTGTCCACCTTGTAACAAGGACATGCACATGGACACTGAAGCTAAGGGGTCAGAGAGCAGGGCACCTGATTTCAGCAGCAGTAAATAAACACAGGGCACTAGAACAAACCAAACCTTTAGTACAGTTACTGTCTCAGGTAAGCAACCTACACACCAACACACGGAACTCAGAACAAGCACTTGTTAAGAACTGCATTTCCAAATTAGTGGCAGTTACAGCTAAAAGCATATGTACGTATAACAGGCTGAAAAGAATCAGGAAATGTTTAGAAAGTTAGGAGTAGAATGAGAACAGGTGCCTGAAATCATCAGAACGCTGACTTAGCATCTATCTCTTCAACAAAGATCTATACAGTACTGACACTACAGGTTTCAGCTTCAACAACAGTTTATTAACTAGACAGTGAAAGAGTAATACAGCCAGGAAAGAGATTGTCACTTCTAGCAGTAGTGGTATCTATTGATTGGAAGGAATAATTTCTGATTCCATAACCTATGCTTTCAAACCAGGAGAAAGGTCTCCTTCCCTTACATGCATCCATCGATCTATGTAAAATACAATCTCTTGATATGCTTCTTAAGAGGTTAGGATGACTTTTTGTTCCAGTGTGTAGCTGAAGTTTTCTGTGTAAGAAGAAAGTCTGATAATTAGGGTAATCAATCTTTATTAAAATGTTGTGCTTTACAAGTTTCCATTCTAACTTTAGTCAAATTGCTGTAATTACCACTTCTATGCCCAGTATTGACTGTGGCAGCAATACTGCTTTACTCCTATTACAAACACCTTCCTTATAACTATGCAAGTCTCATGCATTCTGACATAACAGGCAACAGGAAAAGGCAGTAACAGGTTAATAACACAAGCACCAATGAAGTTTTCGACTATAATTTAACAGCAAACCTACCTCAGGAGAGACAGAGACCCATAACTTGCCTCAGTTACTCAAAAGCTTTTTGTTTCAGAAGACTGTTTCTCCATTTGTAATGCAAACTACCTTTTTTTCTTGCTGTAACTCTTAATTTTAAACACATTGTTATATATACTGGAATTATGGAGGGAAAAAAATGGTCCTGTAACTAACAATGTATTATTGATAGAACTCTCAAAGACTATGCCCACCCTAACCCTGACAACACAGGCAGGGAAATCTCAGTATATTACCTGTATTTCGTTAGTAACTATAGTTATTTAGAATTTAACTTTGAACTTGCATTCTTTTTAGCATTTTAAACTTTTGAGTGTTACAAGAATCACTGCATGCAAATCAAAAGTATGATTACCAAAATAATTACATGCCAGGAATTTCACCAAAATAATAATTTCACCAAAAGGACTGTTCCAGCCAGAAGAGTGAACAAAGTGTTTCACACCTATCACAAAATACTATTTTTCACACAAGTACTTCCTGACACTAACCAACTGCATCAAGTTTTACATCAGCTCACGAGACAGGTTTGGTTTTGGCAATAGCTTAACTTAAGCAATTAAAATACAGCCATCAAAATCTGAATCTGCCAGTTAGACAAGTTATTTGAGTTAGTGAATTATCAACAACATACTTTGACATTAGAACTTGAAAGACATTAGGTGCTAAAGCAGAAAGCAAAGGCTGAAGCAAAATATAAGCTTTGAGTACCAACAATGTAGTGTTTGCCAGAATTCAAGTAAATATTGGGTTTCTAGACTACCAGTGCTTGTTATCTAGAGATTTTTACCAGGTAAGGAAAGAACACAATTGGAAAAAACAGTACCTAGCACTGACCACTACAGCATGGAGTTTTTTAACACCTGGGGGATTTCTGCACAAATTTGCTATCACAGTTCATCATCCACATCCTACAGAATCTGAATAAACAATCTGCAGCTTCAGACTTCACAGACAACCTAAAAGACATCAGTTAAAATAGTCAAGCAGATTAATTCACAAACTGTGAAAACGGATGATAGCAAAACAACCAAAAAGCCTTATGTACAAAAAAATAGATGTGAGCTTTCAGTGTAAAATAGAACAATTTAGAAAACCTAACACAGACTACCAAGGAAGGCCTGGCATATACAGAGAAAATCACTCCAGCTTTTGTGCCACTGTGTCTGGCATACCTATTCTCCTGAAGAGCTAATAAAGAAAAAACCAGTGCTTCACCTAAGAAAATCGTTGCATACATTGTATTAAACTTTGGTTTCTGATCTAAATAAAGCTCCAGATCTACAAAATTCTTTATAATAAAATAATAAATAAGTGTATACATTACTTTTTTTAAAAAACAGATACAGGTTGTATGTTTAACCAATAGACAGAAAAATAACTACTTCAAAGATCTGAAAATAAACTCTCTATCACAGAACTGTCTGCAGGAATACAGCCAAGCCAATCACATCAGCCATTCTGGAGAAGGCATACCAAAAAAGACCATTCCTGATAAGACAACCACACCTCTTAAGCTGCAAGGGCAAACGTAGCAGCTGACTCCATTGCTTTCAGTGTTCTTTCAAGATCTCTGGTGTAGAAAGTTGAAATATTATGCACTCAGTTTCTCAACACCTCCTATTCAGTACAGCTTCCTTTTCAGCCTGCCATGAGTATAAAGATGTGGAATTCACAATCTTAAAAACCCACAAAACTACCAGAACACAAAAGCTGCTTCTAATTTTTCATCACTGCAGAAGTCTTCCCTCTCAAATAATCATGAATAAATATAAGCTTTACATAAAAAAAACCCCAGACTTCTCTACAGGCATATAGTATGTCACTCCCTTCCACCCAACTGCTAATAGAGGAAGGTGTCAGGAAGCATCAAAACTTTGGTTACAGCAATACACATACTCTCATAGGTGCTGACTTAACATAAAACAGCAATACTCTACATTTCAAAGACTGCTCTACTGAGCTGCCTGCTATCACATTGATAAGGCACCTGTTCTTCAACAGCCATCAGGCTCATCAGTCATGGTCTTGGTAACAAGTGCATATCAGCTTTTACACCAGCACTGGTCACAGTGCTAGCTGGAATGCACACAGGCTGAGTAAACCATGAACTTAGAGGCAATCATCAAAATGTACTCTAACCTCTTACTAACATTGCAACAGAATTTATTCAGCTCACTTTTTCAAAGCCCCAGTTTTTCATGTAACATATCATAGAATCATAGAATTGGCTGGGTTGGAAGGGACCTCAGAAATCACCAAGTCCAACCCTTAATATGAAAAGACATTGCAAAACCCAGGAATGACTTTCTATTTTTCTTTTAAATCAGTAAACTCTTTAAAGACATCATTAGATAAAAGTCCTCTCAGTTCTGAGCAGGCTACATTCTTTCAGATAAGATCTGGAGGTCCTGATTGGGGACAGTGAAGGACTGGAGGAAAATTAAGTGAGCAGTGACATTTACAGGAGGTCCAAACCTATGGGACTGAATTACTCAGTAGGAGTTATTTTAAAATAGTAATAGTTTCATGAACCAGTATGTGGTAACAATTGCCTTGAAATGAGATGGAAGGCTCATTACAGGGAAAATCTTCTTGTGATAAGTAACAAACTCCAATGATGACTCCCAACAGCCAGATAAATATGGAAAAAAAAAGTGTATGCCAAACAATACTGTATTAATTACAATGGCAAACTTTCCCATGACACAACAGAAAATATTTTTTAAATAGAAGCAAATCCATAATCATTTGCAGAATCTAGCTGGAACAGAAATCTGAGTTGAAAACTGCACTTAGAAGAAATCTGATAGCTGCAGCAGAAATCAAAGTATTTTAAAATAGAAAAAATTCAGGTTTTGGTTTGGTTTTTTTCCCCTGAGACTTGAACCATAAGTGATCTGTCACCACTGCTAAAAAGTTGCTCACAGCATCTAACTTCATCTCAATTTGTTTTAAAAATACTAGAAAAATGTTACAGGAAAAAAACAATGCTAACTCAAGTATTATACTTCAATACACATGCATTTCAAAATTACATACAAGTAAAAACTTTGCTTTCTTTAGGATACTTTGGTCTTAAGCAGAAAAAATACCTAGTAGAAGAAATACTGGGAGACTGGAGAGAAAGCAAACGTTCCAGATTCCAGACTACTTAATCTAACTTCAGAACTCATAATAAGCATACCTTAGAATGAAATTCTAACAAATTTAAATATTTTTGTTAAGGAATATTTACTGCAATCTTTAATTCTGCTTTAAGACACACTGCAACATTCATATTCCCCAGCTTGATTTTACCATTTATCTTGCAGTGATAATCCCTTCTAGTTAGTAGGGATTACCAGTTACCAGTTACTAATAATAGTTCTACTAGTTATCTTGCAGTGATAATCCCTGGTATGGGTAAACTTTGTCTTTGTTCATACAACAGGGTTACCCTGATTTGGCTACAACCACAGCTAAACTACGATCACCTCTCTTAATGAGAAGGTTCTGTTATGCACTAGGATAAAAAGTTACCCATATCTGACCTGAGTGAGTTATCTGCTAAAGGAAAGAAATCCAATGCCAAACTCAAGTCTAGAGAGAGCAAGTTTCTGACTAAAGGTTATCAGGAGCATAGGGACCAACACTAAGGAGAAAGCAAGCAGAGTTACTGACTATCTTTGTAACAGCTTAGACAAACGTTTGTAAAACCAGTTTAACACATTTAAAACCGAGAAGATAATGCCTTATCTACAGGCAATAGCCCTTACACAACAAAAAATAAACCAGGAGCAGGTGGACAGAAACAGTGAGATTTTTTTTTTCACTCTACTAGAGATTTGGTGTTTGGTTTGGGGTTGTTTGGGGGGAGGGGTTTGGGGGTTTTTTTAGAGATACTAAATGAAAACTAGGGTGGAAATGGCAACAATAACAAGGAAATACAAAAGGATTATCTGTCACCATTCTGAACAAGTTCTGGACAATGTCTGGCAAAGCCTCAAAATCTCAAGCTCCTCAAGAGTGTTTTCCTTTTGAGAAGTCTTATATCCACCAGGCACCAATTTAAACCAAGTGTACAGCTGAATGTGAGAAGCTCTGAATTCTTTTATTCTAGCTTCCTAAAAGGATGCTAACTTGTACAACCCACAGCTTCATTTTTCTGACCTCCAATAAATGGCACAGGGCCACATATTCCAGCTACGAGACACACCTATGATGTTCACATGAATGAGACAAAGCTACAAACCAGCTGCCAAACATCACCTGTTTTGCCAAAGGACTCCTCTCAAAAAGAGGAACAAAACAAAAGAAACCTGACCTGCAAGATCTCCTGCTGTCTATTAAAAAGCCACAGGCAAAGATTCTCTCGCTGACCAGTAGCATGAGGTCTGCGGAACTATTAGCATAAGCAAAGGGGTACAGCCCAATCTGTGATATTTAATTCACATTACATGCTCACCCTTAGCAGAAGGTGAGAGTCTGAATTTTAAACCATTCTCAAGAAGTACTGAAACACCTTTGATTTTACTGAAGTTCTACTTTTGTGTATTTCACTCTCTAAGGAGAGCAAGACAAAGAAGGCAGGCAAAGAATATCTGAATTTCTGTCAAATCAGATGTGAAGGAAAAGCAACTTTTTCATTCCTTTCTACATTACAAAGCAGAAAAAAATTCTCTTCTTTTTCAAATCTCATATTTTGCATTAAATGTACACTTGAAACTGAAAAGAATCTAACAAAACCTATAGCCCCAGGAATCACTACAAATACATCTACTGGGAAGTGAAAAGAGATTTAAATATTTGCATGAGAGTAGAATGCAACACAATTAATCAAAACGGTGTGACTAGCTTGTTAATTTTTTCCAGGGAGGGGGAAAGCTTTAAAAATTAAAAAATAAACTAGTGTAACACCTCAAACAGTAGAAGCTGAATTATATCCAAACGAAAACAAAAAAAAAAAAATTAGTATGACACAAAGTGGTAAACTGGCAAATTAACACGTAGTCCTGTCCAAAACTCAACTCTAAACACAAGTATTTAAGCACCAGACAAAGAATACTGGATGTTTTTTCACCAACAACTCAGGAACTCAGCATATAACTACAAGTCACCAAAGTCCCCCCATACTGCATGAAGTAGCTGCATCCTGGCAGAGCAGCATGTTCATAGAAGACTGGATTTCACTCTTCCTGTGCAGCCTAAAAGTAAGTACCCTTTGCATCTTCTGTTCTGAGATGAGATCTCAGACAACAGAAGCCTTTACCTCCTACCATCACTAAAGATCTTCACAACAGATTTCCTCTAACCTTGCTCAAGAGCAAAAACAAATCCAGGATTTGGACAAAGTAGAGTGTATTACTCATCTCAAAGAAGTTTAGGTGGCTATATTAGTCTAGGCTAATACAATTTATGCCTGTCCCCTTCCTTCTAAATAAGACTCACAGGTTACAGGAAAAGTATCTGCAGACTTTGGGATAGGGAACTGACAATGCCTGAAATACTATGTTCACAGCCTTCAACAGAAGCAGGATCAAGTCCTTCACCACTGGAATTTCAGGGACACAGTTTAGCTTAAACAAGTTTCAACACACAACCGAGAGTGTCTTTAAAAAACTAGGTCACCTAACTGATCTCACTGCATGTTTGTGCACTGAGCAATCTTGAGCATTAGAAGACTTCAAATTAAGAGAATGTCAGCTGCAAGGTAGAGACTCAAATCTGCAAGAAAGTTGCTTCACAGGAAATGCTGTCCCCTAAAGAGAGGGTATAATCAGAACTCCAATAAATATCTTCCCAGGAAAGACAGAAGAAGTAGTTACAACTCGTATCAATCCCATGCCCATATTGTATAGGTTCTCTTTAATATTATACCTATTTCTTTTGCTATTTTGTAAGCTTCATCAGGTGTCTTGGCAACTAGTCCATGTGGAACAGAAATGCCAGCTTCCTTCAACAGTCCCATGCTCAGGTATTCATGTAGTGACAGCCTCCTCTGTTGCTGCTGTTGCACCTGAAATCCATGATTATTGAGTATTCCTGAACTTCCACCAAGTACCTGAAAAAACAGAAAAAAAAGGAATAAAAAAGAACAAAGAATGTGACTGTTTTGAAATTCTGGCCTCTTTATTTAGACTTTAAAAGAAATCTCTATGTTAAACATGTTCAGTTTAGTGCACCAGTGCAAACACCTGGACACTTAATCCTATGTAGTTGCACATCACCCTTCCACATCAGTCATTCATGTCAGGTTTTGGGGGGTTTTACTGGAGCAGGAGGAAAAAGCTGGGGAGGTTGCTAGCAGTGACAAGGGTCAGCAGGGTTAAAACGCTCTTGAGTATTTAGCTAACTTTTTTTTTTTAAGGAACAGATCTGCAGTGAAAATAACCTTGAGGAATACTAGAAGCATAAAAGAGCAAAGCATTCAGAATAAGCAGACTGTCTCTCTCTGCCACACAAAGAATGAAGCCCTGGGTAGAGGAGCAGCAAAAACAAAGTTACATTATCTTCAGTGGTTGTACAGGGTCAATTTCATTTGCTACTGAACAGACTACTCAGCCTCCATATGACTATCCTGAAACAGAAAAAAAAAGCTATGACCCATTTCAAACACCTACACTGAATCAAAGGGTTGTCAAAAGTGCAAAATAACTTTAATATTTCAAATACTGAGTAAAATCTAAAATGCCTGATGCTCAATCCAAATAGTTCCAGTGTAGAGTAAGTCTTAATCTAATCAGCAAATGTGATGTACACAACTCCAAGAGCTTCCAAAAGATACTTTGTATAGAGTAATGCAGGGACAAACCTGGCTTGATTATAAAACAATAGAAGTGGTACTACATGAGCAATGCCTTTAAAAAAAAACAAAAACCAGCTACTCATGAACTTGATGACACTATAGATTTTGAAAGGGTATCTTGTAAAGTAACTACTTCATAACAAAATGTATTAACAAGTAAAAAATGTTTGCTGTACTTTTCATATTTCACTATAAACAGGACCTTAATTATATCCACACACAAAACAGCAAACCTACCATGAACAGAGAATAGCACTGAAAAATTCAAGAGATTACAAAACCAAACTTAGAAACAATCAAAAATTTTGCATTTGTTTCTGCTTTTTTAGCACATACAACTGGCATAAGTGCCACAAAAATCAGTTTGTATCAGGAAGCTTCTAATAGACGGGATTTTTATGGGTTTTGCTTCATTTAAGATGAACAACACAGGAGCACTACTACGGCATTTCATGCTAGAGAACTGCCAACATCTATTTAAACTCCAAAGGATTCCTTCTGCAAACAGGAGGCCTTTTCCCTTGGCATGAAACCCAAGTGAGAGATGCTGCCTGCTGCTGTTTCTGGCGCCGGGCAGGCCCTGGGAGGCTGCGTGTAACACGAGAGGGGAACTCAACGCGACCTTCCCTCCGTATGTGGAAGGAGAAGAAAGTCGCAGGGAAGAGTTCCACACTTCTGACGCCAGAGCTGGCTTGCCTGCACTGCTTCCCAGGGGTTCTGCAGCCATGAACAAGGCTACACCCCAAAAACACGGGTAACAAGGGCAAAAGACCTGGGAGATGCGAGCCGGAGGTAGAGCTGACTGGCACAGCCCAAACCCTCCTGCGAGTAGGATGCAAAAGGGAAGACGGAAAAGGGGGAAGGAAAGCAAGGGAAAGCAAATTAGGGGAAGGGGAGTTTGGAAAGGAAGGAAAAGGGAAGCAGGCCGGGAAGACCTGCCGCAACCAGGAACAGCAACCGCGGCAGAACGTACGCCAGAGGTGGGCACAGAACTGCCAGCGCCGCCGCCGCCACCGGGCAGAGCAGGGCCCGGCGGGAGCAGGACGGGACGGCCGCTCTCCTCCCGCCGGCACTTCGCAAGGAGAGACCCCGGCCCAGCCATGCCCTGCCCTGCCCCACCCATGCCAGCTCCGTCCCGTCCCGTCTGCGCTCCCCAGAGGCCGCTACCTTCGCCGTGGCGGTGCCCAGCGTGGCACGGAGACCGCTGCCCCTCATCCCGGCCGAGACCCGGCTGCAGATGATGGAGGCGGCCATGGCTGAGCCCCTTCGCCCTCAGCTGCCCCCTCACAGCGCGCACGCGCTACCACCGAGACAGGGCGAGGGGGGAGCGGAGGGAACGGGGCGGAGCCGGAAGCGATCGGGCAACTCTGCTCCCTCAATGACAACGGCCCGCGGGGGCGACTCTATGGTGTCCGAGGGCCCTGCCCGTCCCCCTATCTGCCGTGCTGCCCCCTGCTGGGGAGGACTGAGGCGGGGGGGGACGCGGAGGTCGCCGCCTCCCCGGGCTCTCGAGTTTTCAGCGACTTTGGTTTAATAAAATGTTGTTTTTCCGACCCACACAACCATCCCTCACACGTCTCGGGAGGAGAGAGCCGCAGCTTTGCTCTGCCATCCCTGCCCTGGTTCTGCTCCAAAGTGGAAAATTTCCTGGTATTTTTAGTCTGAGGAATTTTTTGTTTTTGTATTTCAGGAATGCCTTGGTGCAATAACTCAGGCATGCTGAGTATCAAACTGAACGGGATTGGCAGGAAGCTGAACATGAGCCAGCAGTGTGCCCAGGTGGCCAAGAAGGCCAATGGCATCCTGGCCTGATTCAGGAACAGTGTGGCCAGCAGGTCCAAGGAAGTGATTCTGCCCCTGTACTCAGCCCTGGTGAAGCCACACCTCGAGTACTGTGTCCAGTTCTGGGCCCCTCAGTTCAGGAAGGATATCGAGGTCCTGGAGCAGGTCCAAAGGAGGGCAACCAGGCTGGTGAAGGGACTCGAGCACAGATCCTATGAGGAGAGGCTGAGGGAGCTGGGGGTGTTCAGCCTGGAGAAGAGGAGGCTCAGGGGAGACCTCATCACTCTCTACAACTACCTGAAAGGAGGCTGTAGCCAGGGGGGGGTTGGTCTCTTCTCCCAGGCAGCTGCCAGTGAGACAAGAGGGCATGGACTTAAGCTCTGCCAGAGGAGGCTTAGGTTGGATATTAGGAAAAAATTCTTGACCGAGAGGTTGATCAGGCATTGGAATGGGCTGCCCAGGAAAGTAGTGGATTCTCCATCCCTGGAGGTTTTTAAAAAGAGACTGGATGTGGCACTCAGTGCCATGGTCTGGGAAGCACAGTGGTAGTGGATCAAGGGTTGGGCTTGATTATCTCAGAGGTTCTTTCCAACCTGGATGGTTCTGTGAACTGAAGAGTCACTATTTTTAGGTACTCAGTTTGCTGCCCACCTCCAGTCCCCCTCTCTGGGTTCCCCCACCATGGAGGCCGTGGTTCAGCCCCTGGCAGCTGTGTCTCCACCTCCACACCTCAGTGCCTGTGCATTCACTGAGGTCACCTTGAACCACATCACTGAAAAAACCTCAGTAAGGGAACAGAGGTCTCTGCAGAAAACAGGGGGCAGACCTTGTGAGCCACAAGGAGGCAAAGTCTTCACCTTTCAAAGACAGGGGCCAGTTCTGAAGCCCTCAACATAAGGACATGGAGCTGTTGGACTGAGGCCAGAGGGCCAGGGAGAGGATGAGAGGGCTGGAGCACCTCTCCTTTGAAGACAAGCTGAGAAAGTTGTTCAGCCTGGAGAAGAGCAGGCTCAAGGGAGACCTTATAGCAGCTTTGCAGTTAATGAAGGTGACTACCCTACAGGAAGGCTGGGGAGGGACACTTCACAAGGATATGTAGTGATAGGACAAGGGGGGAATGGTCTCAAGATGAAATATAGTAGATTTTGGTTACATATAAGGAAGAAATTCTTTAGAGTGAGGGTGGTGAGACGCTGGCACAGGTTGTCCAGAGAAGTTGTGGCTGCCCCCTCCCTGGAAGTGTTCAAGGCCAGGTTGGATGGGGCTTTAAACAAGATGGGGGGGAGGGGGGGTTTCCCAGCCCACACATGAAGGTTGGAACTAGATCATCTTTAAGATTCCTTCCAACCCAAACCATTCTTTGATTCTATGGAAACTGTAATTAGGAAAAGAGTATTAGGATGGGAAAACGAAGCAAATTGTCCTCTACCAATAATAAGAAAATATGCAGTTACTTCCATACATCCCAGATGTCAAAGCTAGATCTGATCTGAAGAAAAGCCATGCTGGAGCTATGATTCTTGAGCTTTATAACTGGAATTACCCAATAACTGGAAAAGGTGCATTTTTTTTGCTCTGAAATTGAAAGTACACTATCATTGCTTCTCCTTGGGCAAGTATTGCAGAAGACAGAGGAGCCATGGTTCAACAATTTTACTTCTGGTTCTTTTCTGTCCTAGTGTTATTGTCACCTGTTAACAATGCAGCAAGCTCAACAGAATGTGTAGACCTGCACCTATGGTACTCAGACATGCAAGGTAGGAGTACATGTCACTGAACCTGTAACATTTTGATAGACCATCCAAATTTTCCACCACAGCTGATAAAAGACTTCCTGTGCCACAAGGGGAAAGAAAAAGGAGAAGAAAAAAAGCACATTTAAACTTCTTGCTCTTTCTTTACCAGGTTACCTCTTCACTGTACACACAGTGGTGCTTTACTTGTCACTAGACCCACCTGTGGGTCCATCACAGGACAGTACTTGTATGTCATTTCCACATACAAATCCGTGGCAAAATTTAAATTCTTAGGTTTAAAAGCCCAAAGCTACTGTTCAGAGACCAGTACAAGCTGCAGGTCAGAAAACCAGGCTTACATCCTCATTCAGTTGATTGCTACTTCAAGATAGTTGGACCAATCTGTAGTGAAATGAGGCAACCAGGTGCCACTAATTGCCTTTATTGGCCCCCTGGTCCTGCTCATGCGCAGTGGGGGCCCACCCTAATTAGGCACAGGTGGGCTTGACACAAGCTCATGCTCACTCCCTGGCAATTAGTGGCACCTGGCTGCCTCATTTCACTACACCAATCTCTCTGGGTTTAGGTATCATTCTTGCCTTTGCCAAGAGCTGTAAGATAGTCAAAGTACAAATACTATTGGATCATCTTCACACTGTGGGTGACTTCTTCCAGTTTTAAGATGAAGAAGATTTGTCTTGTACAAGTCAAAACAAGAAATGTTATATGGTCTTGAAAAATTGAAGGACTTCTAGAAATACTGTGGCAGCTGCTGCTGCCATCAATAGTCTGATAAGCACCTATATGAAGAGATTTAATTATTTTGATGTTGCATCGTCTGATTTCCTTCTCAGCTGTAAGAACTGTTCTAACAGATTTTATTGTAAAAACATGTGAATTTATCTGACACCAGAGCCACCATCCAGCTCAGACTGTCAGAACAAGCTGGTTGAAAGTTAACAAAACTCAGGCCTTAAAAACACCAGTTCTTGGAAATTACACATTCCATTTTATATGCTTTCTTAGATAAAGAGGAGAAGATAATGATCTTGGCTACCATGAAGCAAATTCCTGCAGAGCCTGGGTAAAGTAACTCAGGTTTGTGTAGGCTCAGCCTATTCAATACCAGACATATATGGAAAGGAAATTGCACTGTAGAATTCTTATAGATATTTAGGTCTTCTGCTAAATCTCCAGAAACTTATATAAATTCCTTCCTTCTTGAAATTTGAAGTTGTGAGATTTCCTGTTTATGTCACAATAAACTTTTTAACACAGGATCAAGGCCTCCTCTGAATCTGTATTTAAAGTTATGAAGGAGAAAAAAGGTACATTGCAAATGAGGTAGAAGGAGCAAAGATGTTTTAACAGACTGGCAGCTGTTTGAAGCCAAATAAAGCATCCCAGAAGGCTTGGGCATTATGAAATAGATATGAATTTGTTTTATTATGGATTTACCACAGACAATGATAAAATCTGACTTACTTCCCAAACCGTGTAAGCTCCACTGAATGCTATGTAAGTTGAAAAACATTAGGACAGAGGGTCCTGCCAACAAAAACATATGAGTGTGAAAGCCAAAGCCTCTGCCAAGGCTTTAGAGGTAGAGGGTAGAAATGTCCCAAGATAAAAAGCCATATATATATATATGTATATATTTAGCAGGGGCTTAGAAAGCAACCCAGAAGCAATCTAGAAAATTTCACTGAGCTTTCCAGAACAGTTTTAGTGGAAGAGAGGGGCAAGGAATCCCCTTTTTCAGTATGGTAAGTGAGTAAAATGCTTTAGCTGACAGGCCAGCCAAGATCAGAGCCAAAAAAACCCTGACTTGAAGCAAAGTGAGAATAATCCTTCAGTGGTGTCTACATTGTTTTACATAGCATATCCTGCAGGCAGTGAATTCTCTGCATTTGCTTGTCTGCAGGATTCCTGCCATGATTGAGTCTGGACAAACTGCAGGTTGCTAAGTGGAACTTCAGGGGCATCTAATCACATGAAATTATCCACTGCACCCATCTGCAATAATAATCAGGTTATAATCAGCTCTTCTTCCAATGACCAGCATACAGAAAAGGCAATCCAGAGTATTCCCTGAAGGTGCTCCAGTGTTAGTCCCTGCAAGGGTTCTGACATCTTCACTTGTCCTTGCAACAGGGTTTTATATGCAGTTTCAGGCCTGGATGGGTGCCCTATTTCCTTCAGGGTACAGTAGTAGCACCAGCATTTTTCCCAGTACAAGAACTGGAGAACATCATAGAAGGCTGGTAGGTGAAAGCTTCAGTGTAAGCACAAGAATTTTGCTTGGAAAAGTGATTCTTTATGTAGTTTGTAGTTAAGCTGTGGAGCACCTTGCCATAGATGCTGCAAATGGTGGAAGTTTACATAGGCTTAAGAGGAGTCTTGGTAAGTTTAAAGAGAAATGAGAAGAGAGTTAGGAAATACACAGAAGGCACCTTTGCCTTGAGAAGTCACTGAGCCACAGATAGCTGTTCAAGAGCTGTCAAAAGGCCTGTCATGATTTCTTGCCTATTACACTCCAGGCACCCACTCTGGACCACCAGGTAGTGTCCTTATGGATTTTTGTCCTCAGCTAATGGACACCTTTACATTTTTCTGTCTTAGGCTGTCCTGGGATTGAATATGACCAGAAGTTTCTTAGAAGATGAAGCACAGTCTCTCTTTGCCAGCATATGGGTTGCCCAAGGTCACTTAAATTGTTAATGGCAGAGCTACAAATAAAACAGAATTGTCTCACCACCTACATTCATTCTGATGACTCAATCTCATCTTTAGAGAGCAGAGCAAAGAAATAATTAACATGCAATGAAGGCAGTAAGACTCTCTTGTGGCAGTACAGTTCTCATTTGTCCTTTTGCTCTTGTATATGCATACCATGAATCTCTATGAATTATTATGAACTCAGTGACCACTTCCAGGCTGACAGTACCTATTGATGACAAAAGGTACTCTTAATGGAACCAGCTATGAATAAAAATTCCATCACTGATATATAAAAAATGCTGCTTTAAAAAAGTACAGGAGTTCATGATAGTCAGTGAAGGTTATAGGAATCAAACTTTTTTTTTTTTTCATCTAGGCTCTTTCTTAAGTGTGATACCAAAAGCAAGGATTTTCTGTTCTGTGATAAGGAACTACTTAATGTAGAAAATCTTTTAGGTCTCATCAATTCTGATATTAAAAAGTAATGAAAAATCATTGTTTGGAGTTTAATGTGAAGCCAGGATTATGGAAAATTATGTAGATCACAAATTTATCATAAAAACCAATGTCCAGGCACAGGCAAAGTAGACCAAGTTCTTCAAAATTTCCCTTCTGTTATATGGAAACTCTTAAGCTGAACACTCTTCTGTGAAAATTCCAGTATTTCAGCTGGAGGTGAGCAGTCTTTCATTCTTTTCTTTGCTCCATAGCTCTACTGTTGGTCACTCCATCAAATCAGTAATTACCCTGACAGGTGGGCCGGTGGCACACAGATTATAAAATGAGCCCTTGCCTGATTTTTATGGCACAGATTTCCTGATAAGAAGTTTCTCTAGCAGTGAAACTCTAGTCTCTGCCTGACAGCTGTGGAGAGAGAAGAGACCAAGTTTAGATGCAAAGCCTGGAAAGGAAGTCAGGCCACCAGGGAGCTAACCAGTGACCCTGTCACATCATCAAGTCTTTCTTTTCCTCCACTTTTTGAGTTCTGGGAGGCAGATCAAGTTCATTTCTTTTCCTTCAGTGAAATTTGGATAAACACTGCAGCACTGAACCATGAAGCTGTTCTTTATCATCACAGTGCACTGACTGCATCTTTAGGTTTGAATCCTAACCGAGCTTTGGAAATCAGATCAGAGCTACATAGCTCAGGGTAAATGTCCAAAAGCTTATTATTCAGGCTTAAGTACACTGTCTAATGGCAGGTAAAAATCAGTGCAAGATGTTATCACAGAGGACCTGCACAAGTTATAAAAATGAAAATTATTACTTCCTAAGTGTTTTGGCTATTTTTTAAAGATAAATTTATGGGATAATACTTATGGCTTAGTTAGTAAACTTACTAAACCCAAGGAATTAGAAACTACTAAGCAACTTCAACTGTATCTGGTGTCTCCACAAGAAAAAATCATCTCCACATTTTTATTTCTGTAGCACTGTACATCCCAGGATCAACAGATCCAGGCCTCTGTGGTTTAAAAACTGTCATCCTTTCTTGTCTTTAAGGAGATAAATGGACTTCAAATTAGTGTAGCTGCTTGTATCAGAGCTAGGAGATATTTGCTTCCATGAAATTGAAAAGTAAAATCATTATTTAAATCAAAAAATGCAGACCTTTTGATTATTTTCTGTATTTTTGCAAATACTGAGTACTTAATTTTGTCAGAAGAGATCTTACCTGCTGCCAGAGCAGAATCGTAGAATAGTTGAGGCTGGAAGGGGTTTCTGAGGGCCATCTGCTCCAACCTCTCCTCCTCTCCTCATGCCAGCCCTTGCTCAAAGCTGGGCCAGCTGCCAGCAGGTCACTTCCAGCTCTGTCCAGTCCCTGCCTCTCCAGGGATTTGGGTTCCACAGCCTCTCCAAGCAACCTCCTCCAGTGCTCTGCACAAGCAGGTAAAAGTCAATCTCCAGGAGATTCACTGCAGCTCCCAAATCAAGGGAGTCCTGGCACTGCTTTCTTAGGTGAGGCTCAGCTCTTTGCACAGTAATAGATAAGGGCAGAAATGCACTTTCTAGCCAACTAAAATCGCAGCAGGACATTACTGATTTACATAAAAAAAATAAAGCATTGCAGGATTTTATTATGTCTGTGATCAGATCTTATTTACATGTGAACATAAAAACAACATATGTACTTATTTCTATCAGCTGTAACATTACAGCAAGGGATCATTTATGCTATGAGACATGGCAATTTAGTGGAAGCAGAGGGTGTCATGGAAATCTTTATACTAAAACACAAATGAGGAAACAGTAAACAATTTCAGTATTAGAGTTCAGGATAACAACCACCTGCTTGGATTCAAGGGAGGGGAAATCCATACAAGCTGCAAGCTCCTGCTTCATTCAGCCTGCTGGCAAGGCTTTGGTACCAGGCACTGCTGTCACGTTCCACCCAGCTTCTGAATGCCAGGTTTGCAATGTAAAATACTTAAACATAATCCTTACCTCTTCCAGTTCATAATTCTGCCAAGCAAATGTGAATATGGAGTAAATTCCAGAGTGAGGGAACCGTGTTCTCAGAGAAACTGATGTGTTCCGGTTGTGTAGCTGCATTTCAAGCAGCATTTGCACACAGTGCTTTTCTGTCCCCATTTCTCTATGTGTGTTGTTGAGGAATGTCTGCAGTAGTTTTAATCTGACATAAATCTGGCCTGTCATTGGCATGGTTTAGTCCCATCACTCTTGTTCCCTTCTCCCTTGTACCAACTCTTATCAGTCATGTACCTGAGCTGTTAATTCCATCAGTGAATACATCCTATTGAAAAAAAAAATATAATTCCCCATTTGCTTAGTCAGGTTTAGCTTCATGCTGTGTTTAATCTGCTCTAGCTCTGCCTCATCCCCTCCCTGCACTGCCCACAGCATGCTAGAGAACAAATTCATTGGCATTTTTCATTTTTCTTCTGAGCCAGATCAGTTCACTGATCCAGTTCACTGCACAGCCACTCCAGTAACAGGGCAAGCATGAGGAACAAGTGGTTGGGTCTGAAAAGCAGGTGCCTCTCTTCCAATAGCAGCCTAGACATATGTTGGTTTAAATGTCCTGTTTGAGCTGTTTCTCTCACAGAACTTTGACAAATGAAATGTAAATAAACACGTTTACAAGGATATAAACCTGCAAGCTTTTCAACATACAACCATAGTAGAATACGGACTTGTAGTTTGTCACTTTTTGCTTGTTGTAATCTCTTTTCTCAGTGGAGTCACCATCACATTAAAAAAAACCCCACATGTATTTACTTCATGATCTATACAAAACCTCTGAGCACATGCCCAGAGCCAAAATAAATCCTGAAGAGAAACAGATTAGAATAATTCAGTCAACAAAACTGTTTTAGTTTCACAGATTAGTCTTTAATAACCACAAACATAAAGTGAAGAAATTGAGACAATTAAATATATTAAACTTCAAAACATTACTAGGAAAGCTCATTTTAAGTTTTATAAAGGAACAATACTTCATGTCTTTGTTGTGACAAAGCAAAAATCCTGATTTCTTCTCCACCAGCCAGACTGTTATTCTGCCTCTTGATCTATGCTTAGCTAAGGTTTATTTTTAAATTATTTTTTAATGAGAACGAGTTTAATGATTTCTGAGTGGCACTTCAGTCAAGACTCTTCCTCCAGCAGGACCTGTAGGTTAACCCAAAGAAGGGCCACTTTTCAAGTTCTGAACAGATCTACAGCCAGAGGCCAACCAGCACCCTGCCCTCCAAGAAACCGAGTGCTTTCAAGCCCCCTCCACTTGCACAAATGCTTTTTCAGTTCTCCGTGTCCTCAGCAGCCCTTTGCATTGAGGCAAACAGAAGCAGAAAAAGCCCTTTCTCCTTGCAAGCGGGATGTCTGCCTCTTGGGAGCCTTCCTGGAAAGCTGCTTCCCTCACAAGTGACACCCGGAGCCGTCAAACCCCGAGCCCTGCCTCCCTCCCCGGCCCGCCTGTGGGCACACACCCGGGTGAGGAGAGGAGCCATGGCTCCCCCTAAGCTGCTCCGCGGGGAGGGACAGGCGGGAAAAGCCGAGAGAAGTCCCCTCATTCCCTGACAGGCACCTGTCCCCGACGGGACATCACCACCGCCACCGCAGCGCGCATGCGCATCTCCCGCCCTCCCAAATCCCGTCCCCACTCCGGGTACCGGTCCCCATAACCCAACTCTCGGTCTTATCGGAGGAGCCGCCTCCGCCCGCTGTGTTCCTGACACAACGGGACCTCCCCGGGCAGCTCTCATGGCCGAGGCGGCGAAGCCCCCGCGGCCCGGGATCGGCGTGGGGGTGGTGGTCACCAGCTCCGCGCACCCCAACTGCGTCCTCCTGGGCAAGAGGAAAGGCGCGCTGGGGGCCGGCACCTACCAGCTGCCCGGAGGACACCTGGAGTTCGGGTAGGAGCCCCGAGCAACATCCCTAAAACCCCCACCCCCTTCCCGTCACCCACGGAACCGGAGCCCGGTCCGGGTCCTGTCCTCCCGCTGCTCTGCTCTGCTCCGCTGAGGCGGCCGCGCCGTGCCCCCCCCTTTCCCCGCCCGCAGGGAGAGCCTGGCGGACTGCGCCGCGCGGGAGACGCTGGAGGAGGCGGCGCTGCCGCTGCGCAACTTGCGCTTCGCCTCCGCCGTCAACTCAGTGTGCACCGCGGCGCGGTACCACTACGTCACTGTCCTCATGAAGGGCGAGGCCGAGCCAGGGGCGGAACCGCGCAACTGCGAACCCGAGAAGAACGAGGGTGAGGAGGGTCCGCGGAGGGAGGAGGTGGGGGGGAGGAGGAGGGCCACCCCCTGCCCAGAGGGGTGGCACTCGAGGATGGGTGGAACGGGGAGTGGAGCCGTGGTCCGGGTTCCTCGGGACGGAGAGCTGCGCTACGGCGGTTCTCGTCCCCGGCTGCGTCAACATACGCGTCTGAGCGCGTTTCAGCTTCATTTATTTCCCATTTCTCTTTCTTGCCTCACGCTTATTGACATGATGAGGCCGGGGAGCGGCCACGGGTACATTTTTTCTAGAGTTGTGAGGAAAAGGCAGTGGAACGGGCTCCTCAGGGAAGCAGTTACGGCACCGCGCTTGGATGATGCTCTCAGGCACATGGGGTGGTTCTTGGGGTGCCCTACGCAGGGACAGGAGTTGGACTTGATGGTCCTGATAGGTCCCTTCCAACTCGGCAGATTCTCCGATTGTATTTTAAAACGCTAATTTCGAGCAGAGCCAAGACTTGAGGGGAGGAGAATCATAGAATGGCATCGGTTGGAAGGGTGGAAGGGACCTCAGAGATCCAAGCAAATAATACATTTAACTATAATAAACTTAATAATAAGAATATTAATTTTAAATACTTACATTAAATTCAAATGTTTAACGTATTAAATAATACATTTCAAATGACTGCAAAAGATACTTTGAATCTGCATTGGCAATTTATGCTCAATTCACCCAGGATTGCAGAGGGACAATTGTGGCATCATTATTTTTACACTCTGCCATTTTTTTTCTCCCTGCAGGTTGGGAATGGGTGAAGTGGGATGAATTTCCTCCAGCAGACCAACTGTTCTGGGCCTTACGCTGTTTAAGAGAGCAGGGTTACAATCCCTTTACAGAAGAGCTCGATCATCTCAAGGGTTACACAGGAAGCCACCAACTGGGGTAAAAACTAATTGTACATTATGGAACACACCAAAGGACAGAGATGCCTTTTAGGTGTAAAAGAGAACAAGATACATAAGGCTCATTCTGCCCGTGTGGAAATGCTACGCTTCCCACAGCCAAAAAGATGCCAAATGTTTCAGTGCTTCCACTGTATCTCATGTAACAGTTGTCTCTCCTTCCAGACCTATTTCTGGCTTTAGTGGTTAACAATGTCTTCTTTTACAGAAAACCTAGTGTTTTGTCTGGTTAATCTTTTTATGGATAAATAGCCCTTTTGAAGTTTAGTTTACAAGCTGACTCATTTGGAAACAGTTGCTGCATTAGGCCCAAGAGAAACTGATTTATTTAGGCCCCCTTCCTGCTTCCAATCTAAAACTACCTTGTACATCATGCTGCTTTCCTTTCATTGTAACTCTTGGACCAATTTTTAGCCTTGTCTCTTAGCTTCAGTAAAGATATTATCATGAACAAAAGTCACATTTTCCAGATTAGGCCTTGTTCTCCTGCAGACAGTAATATATACTTGAAAATTGGGGGATTATAAACATGAAAGAGTCACAGGGGCCTGTAGGGAATGAAAATTCCTGCTTGCTTCCCCCTTCATTTCAGTTCTGTTTGCAGCCTCGGTTACATTAGAATTTATCTGCAGAAGCAGTTCAGGTGTCTGCAGCTGATGCCAATTCCTGATCATGTTACTGAACTCTTAATGGTTTACAGCAAAGATGGGTGTAATTCTGTATGGCTACTGGGATATGACAGCATAATAAATTTTCAGTTTGATATGATCAGATGACTGAATTGGTAGAAAATGAAATCACAGTATACAAGGATATATAAAAAACCAATGAGTTTATACTTTTAATTTTTCTAGAATCTAACCAAATTTAATTCTGTTCCATCTGTAGTCATTAAGATACCAGCAATTAATTTTAGGATAAGACTTTTTTTAAAAATCACAAATTGGCTCATTTTTTCTCTTCAGGGTTCTTTTACCTGTTAGGGCATACCCATTGTTCAAAATGTTCTGAAATACCTTTAATTTCTTTTAAATAAAGCAGAAACAATATTGAAAGATTAAAATTGTCTGAAATTATTAATCGACTTGTCAGTTCTTATAATAGTTTGAAGGGTTTAAAGTTCTTTGCACATACATTTTCTTAAATGAAAATGGTATTTTGCAGAGGAGAGTGATACTGACCATCAGAAGCCTTCTGCTTAGAATCTGAAGTACTATCTGTGCAACTTTCCTTAGGACAGATATTCTTTGAAGTGAAGAAGAGAATGTTGTAAAGCAGTTTTGCAATGGAAATATCACTGAAAATTCCTTTACTACTAGATCTTTGTAGAGAGCTTATTTTTTCTATTCAAAAGTGGAGATTTTCTTCCTGAGTGCAGCTTTATGTACACTGAAAATTATTCCGTTCAGCTGTCAATAAAAAGGCTGTAGAAAGAGTTGACAGATGTCCTCTCCATCTGCCCCATACAATAATTAATTTTTTTTATTAATTTTTTTTAAAATTAAAACAGTTTGGTACAATTTTAACTTTTAAAAGGCATCTAGCTCCTGATGGAAAATGGGCATCCCTGTAAAATGATCTGTCATGCAATAAATATTTTGTTACTGTTAATGGTAATATTCATTCTGTCTTTTGTAAATAGACAGGTCATTACTGAAATGAGGACATGAACAGTATCTCCATATGTCAGGGTTTCAGTATCCTTTCTAAGTGCATTGATTAAATGACTACAGTGCATTTACTGCAATCTGCTGTCAGCAATCCCTAACTTAACTTGTTTTGAAAGTGTCACACATTTGTACTTCTCCCTCTCTCCACCCAAAAGTCTGATTCTCACTATTTTTTGGCTGCTAAGACTGAGTCCTTTCAACTAAATGTTATTTGTTTTGATTTTCAGTACTTTTACTAAACAGGAATATTATGTACACATATAAGCCCTGAATAACAGAACACACAGTTAAAACTTTGTGGGTTGCAAAATTGCATGTATGAGACAGAATTCACCTAAAAGGACATTACAGTTCTCCAGCACTCAGAAAGATACTGAGGAACAGTGTATTGTTTGGAGCACTGATTAGGGCGCATCTTATATCCAGAGTCTGAACAGTGGGCAGAGCTGTCTTCTTACCTGTTTCTTAGATGCAACACATTGGTCCCCTTTAACCCTTTAGCAGCCTACCAAACAATCCAGAAAAAGCAGTCATTGCTTCTGAACAATATGTGTCTGGAAACAATCACCCACCTTCATAATATTTTGGTTAATAATACTGATACAACTATGTAAGAATTTTGGGTAGATTGTACATCTCACTTTCCATCACTTAATTATTTCCATTTGTATTTCCTTCCAAGAAAAGTACTCGGTCCTGCACTTTGGCCACAACAACCCCAAGCAGCGCTACAGGCTGGGCACAGAGTGGCTGAGAGCAGCCAGGCAGAAAGGGACCTGGGAGTCTGGATTGACAGGAAGCTGAACATGAGCCAGCAGTGTGCCCAGGTGGCCAAGAAGGCCAATGGCATCCTGGCCTGTATCCGGAACAGCGTGGCCAGCAGGTCCAGGGAAGGGATTCTGCCCATGTACTCAGCCCTGGTGAGGCCACACCTCGAGTACTGTGTCCAGTTCTGGGCCCCTCAGTTCAGGAAGGAGATTGAGGTGCTGGAGCAGGTCCAAAGAAGAGCAAGGAGGCTGTGAAGGGATCCAGCACAAGTCCTGGAGGTGAGGCTGAGGGAGCTGGGGGTGTTCAGCCTGGAGAAGAGGAGGCTCAGGGGAGACCTCATCACTCTCTACAACTCCCTGAAAGGAGGGGGTAGCGGGGGGGGGGTTGGTCTCTTTTCCCAGGCAACTCTCAGCAAGACAAGAGGGCACAGTGTCAAGCTGTGCCAGGGGAGGTTTAGGTTGGATATTAGAAAGAATTTCTTTACGGAGAGGGTGATCAGACATTGGAATGGGCTGCCCAGGGAAGTAGTGGATTCTCCATCCCTGGAGATATTTAAAAAGAGACTGGATGTGGCACTCAGTGCCATGGGCTGGTAACTGCAGCGGTAGTGGATCAAGGCTTGGACTTGATGATCTCTGAGGTCCCTTCCAAACCAGCCAATTCTATGATTCTATGAAAAGCATGTCCTTACAAATGAGAAGACAAAAGAGACCAGTGAGCTGTGTCATAACGTGTTAAGGGAAACACATGTAGGGAAGAAAATACTAATCCCATGGTAGAAGGCATTAAGAAACTGCATTTTGTGATACTGTGTGTCAGTCTGATCACATATGTTTAAGAAAAAACAATGTGAACTAGAACAGGAGTAGGCAAGGATGACTGGGCAGGTGTATTGGGATTGAGTTGTACAGGAAATATAATTGTCTATAAAGAGATTTGGGGTAAACACTGAAAAATAAGATTATACCAAAAAAATGGTTAAAATATGTAAGGATATGAGTAACTTGAAACTGAAAAATAGAGGTGAAATTTTAATAACACTGAACATACTTCCAAAAGAAACGCCTGAGACAAAACCAAATTCCCCATTTCTTTTAAAAAAACACTTCCCTGTGTTATGTGTCCTTTTCATTTCTACATCTTTAGGGGACTTCTGTCTATGTTGGTCACATGTGGCAGTGCTACTGCCAGCAATATTATTTGAAAGATTGAGCAAATGAAGAAGGATCTGATTTATCAGACACTTCCTATGAGGAAACTACGGAATAGAAAAGTGGAGAGAACAATCATCTGTTCTTCAGGAAGCCTCTTTGCAGAGCAGAAACCTGTAACTGCCGTGATCAACAGATCACATTAGTTTTCTAGTTTGATCAGAGGGCAACTTAAGGGAAGAGTAGCTATCATAAAATTAATCCTTAAGAAAAAAAAAAACGAAAGGAAAGGGAGGGGGAAAGGGAGGGGGAAAGGGAGGGGAAAGGGAGGGGGAAAGGGAGGGGGAAAGGGAGGGGGAAAGGAGGGGAAGGGGGGGAAAGGGAGGGGGAAAGGGAGGGGGAAAGGGAGGGGAAGGGAGGGGGAAAGGGAGGGGGAAAGGGAGGGGAAAGGGAGGGGAAAGGGAGGGGAAAGGGAGGGGGAAAGGGAGGGGGAAAGGGAGGGGGAAAGGGAGGGGGAAAGGGAGGGGGAAAGGGAGGGGGAAAGGGAGGGGGAAAGGGAGGGGGAAAGGGAGGGGGAAAGGGAGGGGGAAAGGGAGGGGAAAGGGAGGGGGAAAGGGAGGGGGAAAGGGAGGGGGAAAGGGAGGGGGAAAGGGAGGGGGAAAGGGAGGGGGAAAGGGAGGGGGAAAGGGAGGGGGAAAGGGAGGGGGAAAGGGAGGGGGAAAGGGAGGGGGAAAGGGAGGGGGAAAGGGAGGGGAAGGAGGGAAGGGGGAAAGGGAGGGGGAAAGGGAGGGGGAAAGGGAGGGGGAAAGGGAGGGGGAAAGGGAGGGGGGAAAGGGAGGGGGAAAGGGAGGGGGAAAGGGAAAGGAAAGGAAAAGGAAAAGGAAAAGGAAAAGGAAAAGGAAAAGGAAAAGGAAAAGGAAAAGGAAAGGAAAAGGAAAAGGAAAAGGAAAAGGAAAAGGAAAAGGAAAAGGAAAAGGAAAAGACCTTTGGAAAGATGAAAGAACATTTTATCTGAGGCAGGAAATGCAACAGCTGAAGTGAACAAATCACCAGGTTCAAAGAACTGAAAAGAATACTGATGACAAGAATAAAGAATCTGTGAGCACTTTGAACAGAAAGGAGCTGAACCTGGAGCATACCCCAAAGCATGTCATCTTCAGGATTCCAGGATGCTTAACCAAAGTACTGGTGAAGTTTAACCAAAGTACTGGTGAAGTCTTGTGAACAGGCAGTCCATGTTTCTGCCTCAGGGTCTGCCTAGTTATGTATGTACCTGATAAAGCTCAGCTGAGAAGGACAGACTCCCAGTTCCTGACTGCTCAGCTACTTCTAATACTGACTTAGAATTCTGCAAAGGGAAACTTGGAGTGCAAACTTCACTGAATTTAAATTAGAATTCAACCCCATACCAAGATAAAATGTACTGAATACTAAAATTACACAGTAACTCAGGTAGCTTAAGTTTGCTAAATGAAACAAAGTTACATCAAAGCTGAGTTTATTTATGACAAATAATTCACGATATATTACAATAATTACAAACAATTTTTTACATCTTATTGCTGTATTTTTGTCTCAGCACACAGATGATAAAGAACATAAGATTTAGGCAGTAACAAAAAAGATATTAAAATTACAAATTTCATGTCTCATTTCTGTGCCATAAAAAAAGGTTATCCTCAAAAGAGTAAGTTTAGTAACATACATAACAAGGGGATTCCCCTTACACCTTTTTTCCCAGGAACTTTTGTCATCTAATGTATAGTAAATATATACACACACGTCTCTTGCAAACATACACATTCACACATATACATAATCACTGGAAATTTGACATTTCTCCAGCAGAAAGCTCCCAGTCACTTTATTTGAACAATGGAAAAAAATATCTAAAGGCCATGGGTTTATATCAGTCACCCTATTTCTAAGCCAGCTGTTATCCTACCTGTACAGAGGCCACCAGAAGAGCAAAAAATTGTAGTCTGTGGCAAACAGCATCGACCCTACCTTCACCACAGGAAAGGTTTGCTAAGGATACTGCCCCTCCCTCTCGAGCCTAGTCTGAGTCACTGCTGCTGCTTGAAGAGTCTGTGGACATAACTTCTACATCATCTTCGTTCTCTTTATTGTGTCCTGGAGGCTCCAACAGGAAGTCATTACTATGGTTAGGAGGTAGCATGTTCATTGACATATCACTGGACTGCCAAGGATACTGAGGAGCGAGCACATCTGGAGAAAAGGGGCATAATCAGTCAACTGTTGGCTTTGTATATTGATAAAATCAAGAAGACAGATCATAGAATCATAGAATTGGCTGGGTTGGAAGGGACCTCAGAGATCATCAAGTCCAACCCTTGAACCACGACAGATCTTAAAAATCCTTCCTAAATTTTGGATGGATTAAATCCTCCAGTAACAGCTGGAAAACATCTCATGATGGAGCCATTCTGTCACTGCAAAAGCCTGCTCTGCCTGAAAGGCACATTTATGTAGGTAGCTTGTAATCTCTCATCACTCCACTTCAAAACCCTGTATATGCCTACAGAGCTTTTCCCTTCAAAGCACAGTTTGAGCTGACTTAACATTCACAACTACTGTTAGAAATTAAAATGGTCATCCCCTGGTCAGTATGAAAAAAATAGATGAAAATATTAGATAAAGAAATACTTAAGGTAGACCACAAACATTCCAAGTTAAAGGTTTTCTCCAAATTAGAACTCTCTAAAAGGACTACATCCCATAATTGGCATTCTCAGGACATGCCTCCATGCAGTAACAGATTCAGGATACATAATTTAGTCTTATCATAGTAGAGTAATGCTCCACTGAATTCTTGATTTGAGTTCTGATAATTTACTGCTAAATTCTATTTAGCATTAATGAATGAATCCCACTAAAGTTAAGGGAAGTGTCCATTTCACTAGGCAATTAAGAGATTAAAGCTCAACTCCTACACTCAAGGTACTACCCTACCAGCTTTGCAATGTCTTATCCATCCAGAACTTCAAAGCAAACAGCCTGGCTATAGAGTGTAGGGTCCAAGGAAGGTAGGGATTGACAAACTTATTCCAAATACAGCTTTCACAATTACATACATTTGTCATCTTCACTAAAAAACGTTTGCTTTGAAAATGCTTCTTTGTAATATGATTCAGCAGCACTAATTTACAGCAATTTACAGCAAGTGAAGGGTAACAAAATAAGTGTTACTTATATGGGCTCAGTTGTAGTGTCTGCAGTATGATTTACTATACAATTTCTAGTTTTAAATTTATTTACTAGAACTTCATTACTAGGCAACAAATGTTAGCCATAATATTCATTATTTAACTCTGATTTGCCTTTGCTAAGGGAAATGTGTAACTGCTATGAAAAGGAATACAGAAAAGCAAAAAAAACCACCCAAGTTTCTCTTACCTGGCAGTCTGCCCGCTGCAAGTGCATCCCCTGGCAAGTGTCCATTAACTCCATTGGTGGAGGGGTTGTTCATCTGACCCAAGAGACCACTCCTCATTTCCAGATCTGTAGGATAAGGCCTACGTGGGTCCCCTTTAAAAACAAAAACACAACACATAAATGTTTATAAATAAACAATTGACTGGCAAATACTTTTTTTTCAGTGCCCAGTTTCTTGAAAAAAAAAAGCAACCCACCATACAGTGATTGCTTGGGTCAGCAATGAGCATCACAATTGTTTTGTTAAAACTCAAGGGTATTTTTTGTTTAGGCTTTCTTTGTTTATTCAAACTTGGCAGAAAAAACATGTTAAAAAACATCACCACAAAACCTACTATCTTTAGAAGATGGTATTTTTTTCTCTCCCTGCTATTTCACAACAAATCAGCATGGACAGGAATTTCAAAACACCCAATTCTTATTTTATACAAGAAGAATAGTTTCCATAATTGAAACCTGACATGCTGAAAGCCCTGCTTGACTCCACTGATTACTAACACCCCCTGTAAAGAATATTGTAAAGGGCAGACAGCAATCCGACTGAGCACATGGAAAAGTCTTAAATATACTTGGTTTTTACCTATTGCTGGGACCAACATTTAGGGGAAAAACAAAGAAGAGCAAAGGAGGCCAGTCAGTAATGGAAGCAGTTTCATAGCCTTTTGAAGATGTACCTGAAGTCAACAGGACTCTGGATATCCATTTTTGTTGAAAACAGGAGATACAGATGCTTAAAAGAATGTTACTCTAATAAACCACATCATTTTTCACTATATAAGAGGATTATAAGATAAGATACTGATGATGCTTTACTATTAAAAAAAATAAATGTTTATTGATGTGAGCATGGTAGTTACCTGGTACCCATGTCAGAGGGGCACAAACAGCATTGCTAGCACTGATCCTATGGGCATATTTAATTATTTCTTCAGAGGAAATGGCACCTGAAAGAAAAGGAGGAAAGTCCTCAATTACTTCAGAATACTGGGCATCAATATTACAAAGACTGGTAATGTCTTTTTGTCAAATATTAAATGCAGTGACTGCTTTGAGGACTCCTAGATGATGCAAGGACAAGCTTCCAAGTGAATGAGCTTGGTACACTTTCAACAGCAACAGTTCTTCAACTGAACTGCAACTTGAAACAAAAACAACCAATCTTTTAAGCAGTGTACTTGACCAGCATAAACTGTATGAAAACCTCAGCACCTGCTTTACTATGTAACTTTCTGTAGTAAAGAATTTTTTTGTTTACTTATTGTAGAGCACACACGTTGCAGCCCTTCTAAATATGTGCCTGCCAACAGAAAGTGAGATTCCTCAATTTTGATTAAGGAAGTGCAACAAAATGACAAAAGACACTAAAACAAACACTAAGAAAATGCTTAAAAAAAATAATTCAGTTTAGTTTCATAAGTGCCACAGAGTAAAAGCATGAATTGCTACAAATACAAACTGGTATCACCACCAGTCAGTCATTCAAATACAAGGCACTTGCACACAGACATTCTCTCCCTTTCCTCAATAGATCTAAGGAGGCAATTTGTTGACACTTGTAATCAGATCTACTAATACCAGTTCAAGAAGAGTGCTGAATACTTGAATTTAAATTTAATATTATGCTTGCCACAAAAAAATAATGAATTCCTAACTTTATTCTGAAGAAATGGCTATAGGTAAGTTCATAATGAAATGCATACTTGTTTACACCCAAAGCATCCAAAATATGTGATGGTAGAACTTTAAAAAAAAACCAAATAATAATCCTAACTTGAGCTGTGTTTATGTAGTATGTACAATCGTGATGATACTCACCTTTTCTTGCCTTTTCAATTGATTTCAGTTTTTCCTTTGCTTGATAAACAGCTGTTGCCTAGTTGTAAAAAAATGACAAATAAGCTAAACCAAACCTTCAACGCACCTTTAATTTGTATATGTTGACATAAAGTCATCTCTGTGAATAAAACCCTGCATTTAGTTGCATTTTAAGAGAGAAAACTTTTCACTGAACATTTTTGAAATGAAAAGAAATAAAGTAGGTTTGGAAGAAAATGAGCATTATAAACCAAAACTAAATACTGTAACTAATAACTGTAACTAGGATTTGACTCCAAAAAGAAAAAAAAGAAAAACAAAACAAAACCACACTGAGGTTTTATGAGGTTTTAAATATTAAAATCTTCTCAAACTAACAAAATATCTGTTTATCCAGAACCACCTTTTTCACAAGTAAATGCTCAAATACATCATTATGAACTTACCAGTATGTGCTCTGCTTCTTTTAGTTGTTTCTGCAGCTGCTGAATATCATTATCCCTCTTTTCTACTACCTTTTCTAAAAGCTGCATTTCATGATGGATTTTCCCCTGATCAACTGCCAGCTTCATTAGCTCTTGAAACTCTCCATCTCTCTGAATCAGCAGTTCCAGGATCTATTGAACAAGAGTTTTGTTAGACTTTTAATTTAACTAGCCCCAATAATGTTCCCTCAACCCTGCTGCAAAGAACACCTCTCAGATCCACTGGAATATTTTGCATGGAAAATGAAACTATTTCTTCCTCTGTTTGTAGAAACGGCCTAAGCAGCATACAATAAATGAACAAACAAACAAAATGAAAACCAAGAATGCCTTTGTAGCAGAGCCAAAGTCTGAGTATAGGCAAGGATAAAGGGAGATGGAAAGTAAAAAAGAAAAGAGTAGAAGTAAAGCATTGTGCTTGACCAAAGAAATACAGTTTAGAAATTCAGCTTACCTGACTCTCCTCTCCTGGTTGTGGAAGCTTCTGGTTTCTTGAAATTGCCAAAATTTCAATTAGTTCCCTGAAAGAAAAACTCTGTGCAATTTTCTAAGGCATTGTTTGTAAATCATACCAAGTAATCTCAAAGTTGTGAGAGTACTGTTATTATTAAGGAAGTATTCATGTATTTTATAGTAGAGTGTTGTCAGAGCTTTCTCCCCTGAAGAGTAATTCTGTGAGTAATCTCATAATTGGAGCACATTTCCTTTTTTGAGCTCATGAAGTGCTCATCTGTATTTGTACTCATGAAATGTGCTAAGTTTCTGCCAAACTGAACTACACAAATCTAAGCAGAAACTGAAAAAAGAACCAGCATAACGAAATGCATTCACATCCTATTTCTACTGCCTTTGTTGCAAGAAGGCATGAAAGTTGCATTCACTATTCTACTTCTCCATTTTTTCCAACAGAGCACATTTCACGTTGAGTTTAGGACAATTAAATCTATGCTTTCTTGAAGAGTTTTTTGCGACAGTATTTCTGTAACAACATGTATTTCCACAGTCGTATATTAGTTGCATAACACACAAAAATAATAAAAAGCCCATATTCTGGTGCTAGGTTATAAGTCCTTCTCAAATAAACATATTGATCAATGCTTCTAGGTACTCATCTACCTTGCCACCATTCTGAAAAGCCACCTAAAACCTCAGCAGTGACTCACTAAACAAGACCACAATACAAAGAAGCATTTTCTGTAAATTTAGCAAACTTATTTGGCTTCTAGGGCTAAGGATGGCAGTGCAACACTATGTGTGAGTAACTGTCTATCTGAAGGGACTGTACTTAAAAGAGTACTGATCCTCTGCTTAGTCCAGTGCAAGCAGCTCAAGTAGGAGGAGGTACAGCTGAGCCAGAACCTTAAAATGAGAACAGGCACTTTCCAAAATGTGTGAAAAAGCCTCTCACCAGCAAAGCTCTAAATAGCACTTCTACCTATATCTCTTAATGTCTCCTGAACACTAGAATAATTTAAAATAATTAGAGAATAAAGAAACTTGTCATTATCATCAAAGCTTCATTCTACCTGACCAATACTGAGCAGTTGCAAATAAAGCAGTTGCTTTAGGTAGGGCAACTATCACCACCAAGACTGATGTCATGGAGGTCTGTCATTCTGTCCTCTGTTTGCTGAATAATGCAGAGATGAAGACCAAACAAAGGCCACAGATTAAACATGTTGCTTAGTTTTTCCCCTACCACCAAAGCTATACCATGACTGTGAAAGGCCTCATTCCACAGTGCTACAGCACTTTGATGATCAACAGGAAGATTCACTAAACAAAGTTGCTCTGGATTCATTATGCCAGAATACTAGTTCAGATAAAGAGCAAAAGTGCTTTTCTTTCTTTTTGTTTTCTTTTTGTTTGTTTGTTTTTCAAAAACACATGTTCTCCAGCAATCCATATGTCCCAACAAAATCTAAAAATGGGAATAAAACCTAGCCAGAAACAACAAAAGCAACTGACCAACATATTATCCCTGTTCTACCAGTAGTAATCATACAGAGCAAGCCAGCCACCTTACCAGTATGGGTTATTTATTTCCTTTGAAAAAGTCTTCCTAAGCTCCTGCTCTCCTCTAGAGGAGGAAAATATTTAGGAACCAGTTCAGCTGCACTGCCAGCTGTGCCTCCAGAACACGGTGGGCAACAGGGACGAGGGTTAGCAGTCATAGAATCATAGAACTGGCTAGGTTGGAAGGGACCATCGAGTCCAACCCTTGAACCACCGTTGCGGTCCAATCTCAAGAGCATGGACTAAGTGAGCACGAGTGAGTGAGCACTCCCAAGACAAGCTCTGCATTCGGCTTTGAGTGAGTTTAACACCAACACCGGCAATGGTCCAAACAGCTTCAATCATGCGAAACCACTGACAAATTTTCTGACTTGGGCATGACTTTTAACGAATAATAAAAAGCCAAAAAAAAGGTTTCACAAGAAGCGCAGATGTCAACCAAGAAAGAAACGCCAAGTGGGAGTACGAGGAAGCTCTCCTTCTGCTCTGGAACAGGAGCTCAAGTGCCCCCGATGCTCTCCCACCCGCTGAGAGCTGCCGAGCAGGGCCGGGCCGAGCCCCGGGGCGCAGCTCCGGCCCCTCTCCCACAGGAGCCGGCATGGGGACGGCCCCAGAGGAGGAAAAATCCCACACTCGGTCCGGGCCCTCCTCCCGCCCCGCAGCCGCACGGGAGACGCGGTCAGGCCGCTCCTCCCTCACCCCGATCCCGGGGGCACCCGCTCCTGCCGCCGCACCCCGTCACAGGCTCTGCCATCCCGTTCCCCGGGGTGCGGGGGTGCGGAGCGGGCGGAACGCGGTACCTGGCCAAGAGCTCCAGATCCTCCAGCGCCGCCAGGAGCCGGTCCCGGGTGCTGCTCCGCTCCCCACCTCCCGCGGCCACCGCGGCCACTGCCGCCGCCGCCGCCATCATCATCCGGGAACCGCCCCCCCCACCCCCACGCCCGCCAGGGACGGCCCCGCGCGGGGAGGCGGCAGCGCCCCCTAGCGCCGGAGGGGCTCTCGGCAAGGGCCCGGCGGGCTGCGCATGCGCAGTGAGGGGAAGGGAGGGGGGCGGCTCTTCCCTCGCTTCCTCCGCCCTCGTTCTTGGGGCGGGAAGGGCTGAGGGGCAGCGGCCCGGAGGGAGGGAAGGAGGATGGGGACGGGTTCGGCGTGGAGAGCCGTGGGTGTGAGGGGAAAGGAGGTCACAGCTGCCTCGGCGAGGCCAGATGCGTGTTTGTAAAGGCTCTCTACGGGAGCCCGGTGCTCACCCAAGGGTTTGCGGTGGTTGCTGTGGTGAATGCGTTCCCAGTGCCCGGGTTCCCCGCGAAGAGCCCCCAAATGGGATTCAGGTGGACGCTAAAGACAGAAAACAAACTGCCGGGGAAGGGCTGGTGACTGAATTACGTCCCAAAGCCTTTTAACACATTTTTTTTTCAGCGTCCTGGTGTCCTAAAATCCCTGGTGTGATTTTTAGCGTGTGGCGGATGAGATGGTGCTTTAGTAATGGCTGAAGAAAGCTTAAGTGCACGATCCTGACAACGTAACAAAACCCCTGAGCTTTAAGTCAGGTTCGAGAGCCGGGAGCTCCTCCGAGCTGGGCTGTCAGTCAGAGGCGCTGGCAGAGCCCCCCCTGTCCTGCCCCTCTGGAAGCGGAGGCCACAGGCAGCTTTGCATCCTTTGCAGAGCTCTGCACATGGTGTTCCCAGCAGGTAACAGATGCAAATCCTACCCCCGAGCCTGCCAGCAGCCGAGCTGTAATTAAAAAAAAATAAAAAAAAAAAACCCAGAACGCTGCTGTGGATTTTTAAAATGTTGCTGGTGCTGTAAGCAGGCAGCCTCTGGCTCAGGGTGGGGTCACAGTGGAGCCAGTGGAATTTTTTATATTGATGAATGTTCCAGTAATGGGAAGAGACTCAGAAAGAAAGAAAGGGTGGAGGGCAGATGAGGGAGCATCGAGTGAAAGCTGATATGAGGGCAGGATTTATAACCAGGGCGAGCATGGCCACTGAAGAGCAGAGTCACCCAGCCCAGCATCCTTCTGCTGTCAGCAGGCAGCAGCAAAACCCGCCAGCAAAGAGGGATTCTCTTCTCTCCTGATTAGAGAAAGCACTAGATGAATGATAACATCCCTGACTGTTCTGGCATTTATTCTGATTATCTTTTTACCTTCTGCAATGAGTATGTCCCTGAGAAATTCACACTTATTTTATAAAAAAAAAAAAAAAAAAAAAAAGGCAAGAAACTCATTAGTGATTCTTTGAGTTGTGGTTTAAATAAGCAATTCAGCATTATGAGATTTGAGATAAAGCAATGAGATCTGGCAACCCTGAGAAGAAGATAACTCTGTCAACAGGAGTTATTTAAAATTAATTTACAATATACAACAACCCTCAACGTTCTCACTCTAGCTAGTTTGGGAATTCTCTTTAAACTACATAGCAGATAAAATCTCATCATATAGTTCTGCCCTTTAAATAACTTTGCTTACTTTTGTTTTTCCTCTACATTTCCATGATTTTGTTCCAGGAAAGATGTAATCAGTGATGCTGCCTGGTTGTGCATCCAGTTCACTGATTTGTTAGTGTCTGTATGGCTGCATAAACAGAAAGAAAAAGCAGCTTTGAAAACAAAGCAATTTCCTCTCATACTGATTTTGACATCTGAATTATTTAGACCTGAAGTGCTTCTGGTGTGTTACAGGACCATAACACTAGTTTCACTAGACCTAAAAGCTTGTGGCACTAAGAGGACACCCAAAGTGGCAGGCCAAGGAGTCACTATTGGTTACAGGAGGTTCCTACAGGCTGATCCTTCCCTCGCCTGTGCCCAGGGGCCTGTCACCTCCCTTCCTTTTGACAGCAGGACTTCTCCCACCCAACCAGGCCAGTAGTTCCCTTCCTTTCTCTCTGCACTTCTCAAACTTCTCTTCAAGGCAATATGGACATCCATCTGCTTCCTGCTGCCCAGCCCTACCCCAGCAGTGACTGGGAAGTGCTGGGCCAAAGGCAGAGACTTGCTTGTGCTTCTGCCTCTGTGTGGGAGGACAGGGTGAGACCAGAGGCATCAGGGAATGCCTGACTCTGTGAAGGCACAGAAAGTCATTCAGTCAATGTCAGAGAGGCCATCCCCTGCAGGACAATGAGAAAAGCTGGGTCAAATGGGCTCATGCCCCAAATTTGCCCTCCGGACCTATTGCTTTAAGACTGAGTGGATAATTTGCTGAATAGATTCCTGAAACACCCATACAAAACAGCCTCTGTTTCCCCAATGGTGGTTTCTTCAGTTCTTCAGTGCTTTTGGCCTTCTTTCTTCTGAGTAAACTTTTTTTATAGTTGTGTTGGTTCTGAGCCAGATCTGCTTCTTTAAAGCTCATGTCCCTCCTGAATAACTAAGCATTGTTTCCTTTTTTTTTTTTTTTTTTCTTCAGTAGTCTGAGAACATTTTAGGTTGTGTGGCCATGGACGTGTCTTTCCATTCACAGTGAGAGTATCAGACATTTCAGAGCTCTTTCATTTCAGATTGTCTTTTCAATGGTATTGAAGATTATTCTTAACAATATTTCTTAGCACAAGCAAAAATTAATTATTTTATCCTATTCAGTTGAGTTTTGTCTGTTCCAGAGTTGATCTTAAAGTGATGATATGCAGAGCACACTGATTCCTATAGACAGATCCACAAGCAGCTGTGCTGATCTAATGGATCACCAATGCTGAGAAGCTGATATGTTGGTGACTTCTCACCTCTATAGCTTCTTGTTGGTGTTTGCTATATGCTTCCATGAGCCACTTTGGCTTAATAACAAGACTGAGGAATATTTAATTTGTGTGTTCATTTCTCTCTGGGTTAGTGAGTGAAACCTAAACTCACTCTATGGAACCATGGCTTCAGAGTGCTTTTTATATAACAACTTATTTAGTATGACTGTGGGCTAATGCTGAAAAGTGCAGCCTTCTCCATCTCTCTCCAACCATGTATTCCATCTCAACCCCCTTTCGTGAGGTCCAGTGAACTGCAGAATGGATCAGGTGAACAAATGCCTTCAATCAAAAGCCATCATTTTCCTGGTGGATTTGTTCTGTCAAATGAGCTCATTGAAGTAGCTGACTTTAGGGCCAGACATTGCTAGGTCACTAGACACAAGGACCTATGTGGCTAGGGGAGGGGCAAGAGGGCTACTGCTTTCATTCCCAGTAAAGTGAAATTCAGGACTAGGATTCCTCTGTTGCAAAGCCTTTTCTTCCAAGATACTGTTGTGACTTCTTAACTCCTGTTGCTATCACCTCATTTTTCATGAACGAGAGCATCACTTGGAAGTTGAAGTCGAGCTGTGAAAAGACTCGTGTAAGAAGTCCAAAGCAGATCCATGTTTCAGTTTCAGTCTGTATCTTTTCCAGGCTACAGTGCTTTTCAGCTGTCTTCTTATTTATGTGTTCCAGCCACTAAACATCAAGTGCTGGTAAGTGTTCAGCATACCACACTTTAAATAATAATGGAAAACACTGAGTACATAAAATCTGTAACTCCTGAAGACTCTCAGGTGTCTGACCCAGTTTAATAAAACATTGCAAACACTAAAAATAAAAAGGCAGGAGGATAAGCCAGAAGAACAAGTAGGAAAAAGGACAAACACATTTCCACTTCCCTTAGATAATGGAAAACTAAAATCCTTTCTGTCATATATCAACTAAAATAGAAATCAAACATCTTGAATGCTGCTTGGAAGGATGCCATAGCTGTACTTTGGCCTGTGGAGATGAGAAGAATCATCCCTTACTTGTCAAGCTGTCTTTACACCATTAATATTTTTACATGCCTCTGATAAATCATCCATTTCTCATTTCAATTTTAAAAATAAATCTTTATTTCCCTGCTCACTTGTGTTGGATAGCAATTTTAAACCAATGAGATGAGAAAGGGAAAAAAGGATGGCTTTGCTTAGCCAGTGAAATTCTAGAATAAGTTAAATATGAGGTAAAAATAAAAAATACTATGAGCCTTTTTTTTTCTTTTTTTTTTTTTGAGTGTGAAACAGTAGTACATATGGCCAAAACCAGAGTTTGGTACACCATTCCAGACTGCTCCAGCACAAGTTAGCTCTGCTTTGAGCTCTATTAAACCTGAGTTGCACTGATTTTTTGCTGGTGTAAACCTGGGCACAGAGCCCCCAAGTCAAGAAGTCACCCAGGCAGAAAGCAGTCACAGCTTTCAGTCTGCTGCAGGGCTTGTTGGGACCAGTGCTGCCTATGAAGCAGGAGGTGTTGAGTGAGAGAGAGAATCAAAACTGGCCCTGGCTAGTGAGGGGGAAAAAATAAAAGTTTGTCCTTTGAAAAGGGAAATCTTGTTTGACAGCTTGGCCACTAGAGATATTCACAATCCTGCCAAATGTTCCCAGGAATAAAGGAAAATTCGGGGGCAATCAAATATGAGATCTTTTTCCTCACCAAGCTAAAAGTTAATGAGCTAATGCTGACTACTTCATGAAATAAAACATCCATTTAGGGATAATGAAACTCCTGGGCAACTCCCCAACATATATTAATTTTGAGCCTTCATTAAGATATATTTGTTTATTTGGGGCAAAAAAAAATCTTATTTTCCTTGTGGCTTCTGCTGTAATCTGTTTACCAAACACTACTGGGACACCCACACAAGCTTCTAGAGGAGCCAGGCTGAAATTCAGAGTTGTTTACTTCCTCTCACACAAAAAATTTCAAGGGCAGTGATGACAGCAGCACTCCCTGCTCTCCCACATGCTAGGCTGATAGGAGTTGTAATTCACTTCGGATCAATCTCTTCCCCCACCTCCCTCATCCTTTTATTGTGCCCCCCTGCCTGCTACAGATAAAGCTCTCATCTCTTCCCATTTAAACGAGGCCCCCTGACTTTGAACTGGGCGAGTTCACCTTACAACCTCTAGGGTGCTACTGAGGTTTTCACCTGCTTCACAGTAATCCAGTTTCCAGACAGGTTTTCAAATACCTGCAAGTAACATCAGCTTCTGCCAGTGAGCTTCAGAAAGAGCAGAACACCACCTGGAAACAGGGGCAGCTGGCTTAAACCAGCTGTGAGGACTGAGTTCTAAGGTGCAGATAAAAAGGAAGATTTTTTTTTGAGAAACAGCTACAAGAGCAAAAATGAAAGAGGCTGTTTCTCTCCTAGCAGTCAAAGATGGGTAGAGGTAAAACTCCTTGTGAAAGATGAGTCTTGAGAAAAGGGAGGCAAGCTTTTATTGGCAGCTGAGAAAACAGCATGATAAACTATTCCAAAAGCAATTACAGCATGACTTGTACTCTGCAGCCAAGCAGGATCCCTTGGGAGATGCTGAAATCTAACAAACTACTAACAATGCTGGTTCCATGTGAAATGAGGGGAAAGTTCACAGCTATTAAGCCTGGGAAAGACTGTTACAATCAGTAGTGGTCTGTCCCATGAGAAGCAGGCTGCTCAATGAATGGATCTCTACTTCAGGACTGTGCCATTTATTTGTACATTAACATCAATGCACCATGTGGAACAGAACTGTGCTCTTCATTTAAGTGCTGGCAGATTTGTTGTGTCTGTAGATAAATTGTTCAAGGGTTAGTGGTAGGGCCACGTGAGGAGTTCTTTCTGTAGTTTTTATCACCCACAAATACAGATATTGCGAGCACTCTGAATGCTTATGCTTCATTAGTGACTTATGTGGTTACTTTCAAGTGGCCAAGAGAGGCCTTTAGAGCATCACCTCATCTGCTTCCAGAACAGGTGAAGCTATTCAGCAGCACTGTCAATGCAGAATCAGGGACTGCATCTCAAATTCACACCAAACCTCACTCTGCTAGACAAATTCTAGCTATAGTTCATGTTTGCTCATGTCATGTCTCATTTTTAGCTCAAGCTGCAATAGAGTAGTGACGTGAGGTCACTAAAAGCCACGCATCCTTATCATGCCACCTTATGCTAGATAAGTGGCAGCCAAAGAAAACAGCCTGCCAATAGTTAATTCATATTTAAAATTATTGTTTCACTGATATCCAGGGCATTTTGAAATTATCCCAGGTGTTTTGCTTCTTAAATCTAAGCTTCTTGTGCCAGTAATTGTCTCTTGTGCTCTGCAAGGACATAGAATCTTGCTCCAATCCAAGCCACTTGCCAGATTTGCATATATTATACATATGGCAATGATAGCCTTGGAAAATACTTCCTTAAGAGCCACTTCATAGGCATGGACTTGGGGGACATAAAGCATATATGCAAAACTCACTGTGGAATACAGAATATGAAAAGCAACCATCACAATGTCATGTTTCTAAAGACCTTGAAAAGTGTCATGACAGGAGAATAATTTACATGTCTTTGTTTCTCTTAACCTCACCAAATTCCTTTCATAATCCCTCACCTGGCCTGCCCTCCCCCTCCCCACCCCCTTGTAGGAGAAACAGGCATTGCAATAGGAGGGAAGGTGGCCAGGATGGGATCATATGTAATTCTTGTCCCCAGGTGCTTCATAAATCACATTTAGATTATCTGGCAATAAACTTGGCAATGAAAAGGATGACATAGCAGTGAATTACAGGCATTTACAGGTAGTGTGGCAAGGAGTGCACCCCAGGGAACTCTCTTACTCAGTCGTCTGCTTTTTCCCCTACAGTATCCCTTGTGCTTCTAATTCCCCCTTGTCTCTGACTTTGTTCTGGTTACTCACAGCCTGAGTCAGACACCTTGAAGGAACAGTCACCTTCATTTCCAAACTCAAGCCTCAAAGACACACGAACAAGTAGGGTACTTGAAGAAATTCAGGTTCAGTTCTGCCAAGGGTTGACCTGGTGACGTGCTGAGCTTTTCTGCCCTCAGTTCAACACCAAGCCTCTCCCCGTGTTCAGCTTTAAGCTTTGGACTCGTGGCTTGCAATTAAGCACATATCTAAGCTGTCTGGTAGATTGTGGCCTCAATATACAGTACCTGGCAGATTCCAGTCTTGCAGGACTGGGACACAGTACCCAGGGACATATCTGTGCTAGAGCTGCACAAGTATATTTATTCTAGGTTCTGATTAACTATGCCAAGTGCTTCTATATATCCTGCCATCCAAGCTGTGACATTCTGTCCTGTAAAAGTCGTGCTACTGTTCCTGGAACATTGCCACCAGCATGGAATTGCATCCAGCATGGATGCAGGCAGGATGCTTATAGAATTGTGGGCAGTTGTACAGACTCTCTGTGTTGGTTCTAATATGACCACTCGACTGTCACAGAAGAGTGTTCTTCCACATTCACCCAGCAGCTTAAGCTCCCTCCAGAGCCAGCACGGATCAGATGTCAGTGCTGGAAATGGCTCTGTGCTGTCCTCACCCTGCCAGCTCTGACTGTATCTCTGTTACATGCAGCTGCAAGCAAAATCAAAGAATCTCATGGGGTTTGTCTAAATGCCAGCACCCAGGAGTGCCTCCACAGCAGTCCAAAGTCCAGACACATGTCTCTGGTATGTCAGGGTAAGCCTTGGGTGTACACCAACTTATCCTTTTGCCTCACCCACTTATTCACACTTTGGTTTCATAGGAAATAAACTCAGGCCAAAAGACAACCAAGACACATTCTTCCAGACTCCCAAGCAAGGAACATACTCTTAGGTATTCCAGCCCTGCATTCTGCATGTAGCCACCTGCCCCAGATTTTTTTAGGGACTTAAGGTCTTCTCTTTCTGTTAACTCACACCACCTCTCTTGGAATACAGTTTTTCATATTTATTTTTTATGAAAAATAGGTATTTCATAAACAAACTTGCTATTATCTCTGTGAAAAGGCAATCCTATCCCTATGGGATTTCTACCTCTTTCAGGTTATCAGATGATTTGCAAAGATGTCCCTTGCTCATTAGGGACCCAGATACAACTCCTCTCCTGTGAATTCATAGGAGCCTTTGCTTCTGTCATCTTTGCACACAGACAGCTGCCCCTCTCTCACCAAAATACACAACCCAAGTACCAAGGCAAGGTCTGACAAAAAAGGACCGTGCCAGGAGAAAATCCTAAGTCCAAAACCCTCCTTCTCATCCAGTTCCCCTTCCTGGCCTGAACCCACGTGCCAAGAAAACAAGAAATGCAGAATTTGAGGGAGGGAACTGTGCTTTTATAAATAGTAGCCTAATGCTGCAGAGTTTTGTAAACAAGAAGAAGATTCAGTACAAGCTTTTAAGATTATTTTTGTAAGGAAATAATGCAGCAATTCTGTTCTGACACAAGCAGTTAGAAAAAGGCTTCAGACTTTGATAAATGCTGTCCTTAAAATCTTTAAACCTTTAAGCTTTAGCACAGAGACCTTTATTTTTGCTTTTTAGCATTATTTTGGTGTCTGTTTCTTGCAGTCCTTATGCAGGTATTTGCTTTTAATTCCATGTACCCGATTACCTCAAGGCTTGTTTTTATCAAAACAAAACTCTGTGGTTTGTTTCAACATCTGAACATTAGAGGCAGGCTAGCTGGAGAAGCCATGCAACATCCATAATTTCAGACTGACCTCTGGCAATCCTACCTCTTGGTGAAATAAAAACATCGTGTGTTCACTTTCAAACACCTGATACAGTGGTTTTCCAGAAGTAACAATATGTAGGAGGGGAACCTAACCCTCAGCCAAATCCCACTGCCTCTCTCTGTTGTAGAGATGGCAAACTTCTATTAACAGAAGGAGAATTGAAAAAAAGTCCTTTCCAATTTGAGTTTTCACACTTTTGCAGGAATATGCTAACCCAAGTTTGCTGAAAATAACATGGAAAGTGATGCCGAAGGGAAGTAACTTCACGTGCTATATTCCAAGCCAGACTGTCAATGGATTTCTTGAAATATCAAATTTCAACTGTAAAAAACCTGTCAGGATGCATCACATATGAACACAGAAAGAAATTACAGACTGCAGGGAGAGGAGTATCTGTGAGGACAAAAAAAAAACCCAACTGGAATGTAGAGAAATGCTTGAAGCCTCCTTTATTATGACAACAGTAAAATAGACATTTTTTTTCCTCAAATAGCAAAGCATTCATTCTTTCTTCTGCTTGGAGCTGCTGGGCTCCAAGCCCAACATTTACAAGATGTTATTACCTGCTGTACAAGTGTCTTGTGTTTTAAAAATCAAAGGAATTAGTGAGCAAGGAGAATTAATACCTTCCCTATAGCTCTGCCCATAGATATGCTTATGGGTTTTACTTTAAGGAGTTGCTGCTTAAAAAAAATGTAATTATGCTGGAATCAAGGACTGGTGTCCAAGACCTCCATCTCTCAGGGAGCACCTCTATAATTAAGGCACAGAGTTGGGCTTCCTATTTTTGCTTGTGCTTTTCCTGGCTTTGTGATTCTTCAGTGCTTTTTTCTCCAGTGGTCTTGACTGTGGGAAGGAAGAAGAAGATCCCCCTTGAGAAGAAGGGAGCTGCATATTTAAACACCAACCCTTTGAGAAGTGCAATCTCTTTTTCCTTTGGGTAGATATTCAAACTATTACGTATTTCTCCTCAGAGACCATTTGTTCCCCAGGACAAGAGCTAGCTACTTAAATCTAGAAGTGAATGAGAGGAAGGAGGGCTCAAAGGATATTCCAGTCTCACACACTCAAAGTCTAAATCTGAGAAGAGGAAGAATCTCAGCTCTCCTCTGCCCTCCCATTTCCCACTGACTGCTTTCAGCAGATGCTTCTCTGCCTTATTCAGGGGTTTTGTTGCTAGGAAAAGGATGCACCACTGCCTAACTCCCACTTTTCCTGAAAGAGGAGAGAACTGCCTACATCAAGCTCATGAATTTACAGTCCTTGAGTACCTGCCTAGAGACAAATACTTTGTCTGAGTCCCTTGTGAGTCTTCCTCTATTGTTCCTAGTGCCTAAGCTTAAAAACGTCTTTCACGCATATTATGAAAAAAAAAAGATTATTCAAAAGGCAAAGTATCTTTCTCCCCTTTGTTTATGCCAACAGCTAAATGTTTGTACTCTTTCCCTTGCATGAGATGGACTTGTGCAGTGGTTAATTCAGAAAACATATTCCTGAGGAAACAAACCACTTTCTGACAGGTTAAATTTTAGCTAGATCAGCTCCCTGAGTTTGACTTGTCTTCTGGTTCCATGGGCACCAATGCCATGCAAGACACAAGGCCAAAACATGTAAAGGAAGAAATAAGAAATGTATGAGTGAGGAGGGAGGGGAATCAGGCAGGAGTTGCCCAAATTTAGGGCAGTGTATGCTGTGGCTGAATCATACTCCAAGGTATGGTTTGGGCTGTTATCTGCCCAGGGGGTTGCCATCATCCATATCTCCTGTAAAATAAATCTATTAGAACTGCACACTGAGTCTCAAAATAGAGTAGATACCACCCACTGTAGGGTTTTGCAATTCAATAAAAAAAAAAAAAAAAAAAAAAAAAAAAGAAAAGAATAAAAAAAAAAAAAGACTTGGCAATGAGCAAGGCCCAAGGGTGGAGTTTCATGTGATGCTGGATGCAGTTTAACAGCTTGCTGCTGCTAAGAGGTGGCTGCTCATCTTTTTTTCTCCTGCCTTTCTTCCCCCACAGGAACATGCAGCTAATGCTTGCCTTGCACCATCTCCAACATTTGTCTTGCACTTAGTTTAAGAGTGGGTCAGTTTGTCTTGCTAATCACATCAAAAAGAAAGCCAGCAAAAAAAGTGAGTGTTCTACTGGGGTTAGCAGCTGAGTTAGCTTTCTTGTTCACCTGGCTTGGTTGGGTGAGCACCACACCTAGTGAGTGATTCAAGGGAAGGAGCAGGAGGCCCTGCTGAGAGTAGGAGGTGATGGGGGGTGAAGAGGTGAAGGAGGTTTAGGTTCACCAGTCTGCTGGCTTGGCTCAATTTGCTGCCACATTGCAGCCTAGCTCTTCTTTGCTATCCAAAGCACATTATTAAACACATGCAACTCTTGTGTCAGAGCCCTGCCAAACTTCTACTGCTACACACTGTGGGCCAAATGAATGTCCAGATCCTTGTAGATTCAAGGACCAGCTTTGTTCTTGGCTATTGCTGGCATCTTGGGCAAGCTGTGGAACAGTGGTGCAATGTGCTTCCCCTCCAGGAAATACTCCTTGCTTAGGGAGCAATTTCATTATGTGCTTGAAGCTTTTGGAGAATTTATATCTCCAGCCCCCTGGAGGGGAGCTGCAGTAATCCAGATGCTAGGCAACAATAGTAGGAAATGCTCTGATGAAGCCCACATTCAGTAGGGAAGAATGTTACTTAAATGACAAAATACCTACTTGAGAACTTCCTCTCTTTGAGCAGCAGTCTCTCAATTCCTTTGTTAAGAGGAGTTGACATTTTGTTTGCTGTCAGGTCAGGTTTTTAGAGGCAGCTATGAGCCCAGCCCTTCTCTGCTGGCATTTATAAGCCAAGAGATTCACAGATCTGTTTCACAGGTCACAGCTCTGGCCTTTCCCCATTCCCCAGACAAAAGTGATTTGAGTTGGCCGCTAGTCCAGCAAAAAGAAAAGATCTTTCACCACTAAGGAGAAGCAAGATCCAGTTTGAGTGGTCATAATCTCAGAGAGAAAAACAATTAGCTCTGTCCCTGAACCTCAAACACACAGGCAGCAGGATCCACTCAGAGCAGTGGAGACCTGCTGAGATTTGGCAGAAGCTGTGCTGGAAACATGGGAACCTTTCTTCCCCTCCCACACGATGAACAACATGAGCTTTCCAACATCCCTCACACTGCAGTCAATTTTCCTCAGTAAAGATTCCTCTGTGTGGTAAATACACCGAGTTCCTCCCAACAGCATCTGTTGCTGAGCTATTGTTGTGTATGTAATGGAGCCATAGGAGTCCCAGACTCCAAATTATTCCTCACAGAGTAATTTAATTTCTGTGCTTTTAAGCTGCCAAGATCTGGAGAGAGGATGTGTGTACTTTCTGACAGGATTTGGGAAGTGCATGTGTTTCACTAACATGGCCAAGAATTTCTGAAGAAGAGGTGTCCCGAGTTTCTAGGAAGGGGTGAAAGAAATAGGTCTAAATCACCAGCAGTCCAGATTTTCTTTAGGGATAGCGATTGCATTTTCTGCTTTTCCACACTTTTGCCACAGTGTTCATGGTCTTTGAGCCCCATTATGGGACCAAGTTGTGCAAAGAAAGATGATTTGTTGTGGCTGCAGTCAGTGCCTGCTGTGGAGCCTTTCTGAGAGCACACTTGCCTTAGGCTTGCAGCATGAATCTTCAGATTTATGCTTAGCATTAAAATGTGGTTAACTCAGTTTCTAGCCCAGCTGAACTTTTATCATTAAGGAAGACATCGCACAGTGAAATCAGACTTTTCTGTTTATTTCTTTTTGGCCTCTATGAAAATTACAATGATGCAGTCATGCTCTAAGCATATGCACGCTGTTGTCTGTCTGTCTGTCCTCCCTTTGAAAGTAACTTCTGGACATTCTGAGCCCAGTTTCACTTAAAGCTAACAGTTTCAAAACGAGTCTCTACATATTTCATGAAGACCAACAGTTAAAGATAGCAGAGGGAAAGCCCACAGCCTTATACAGAGGAAAATGTGTACCACCAACTCAAGCCATGTCAGGCATAAAAGAATCTACAGAGGAGAGCAATATATGTCCCAACCTCCTGAAAAATTTTAATCAGAGGCATCACTACCAGAGGATCACACCAGCAGATGAAAATGATTTGGAAACCAGGTTTCATTTGCTGTGTGGCATATGGAAATACTTGATTACTTAGGAGAGCACAAAATAAATACTAATTTTGTCTCCCACTCCTGCTTGCTCCCTTGCTTTGCCTTCTTTGCCACAGGCCTGTAATATGCAACCAGATTCTCTGTGACCAGGAAGTGAAGGTTGATAACTGTGCAGAGAAGGCTTAAAATTAAGAGGATGCTCATGAAACATCCTTTGAATTTGAACAAAGAGCCTTTTACTTCCCATAGTCTTGTATGTCTTTTCCTTCTATATCACAGAATGGGTTTGGGTTAGAAGGGACCTTAAAGATCACCTGGTTCCAAGCCTCCTGCATAGGCAGGGACACCTCCCACCAGACCAGGTTGCTCAAAGCCCCATCCAACCTGGCCTTGAACACTTCCAGGCAGGGAGCAGCCACAAATTCCTTGGGCAACCTATTCCAGTGTCTCACCACCCTCAAATTAAAGAATTTCTTCCAAATGTTCAACCTAACCTAAATCTCCCCCACTCAAGTTTGAAACCACCTCCCCTTGTCCTCTCACTACACACCTGTGTAAAAACCCAGCTTTCTTGTAGGCCTCCTTCAGATATTGGAAAGTTGCTATAAGGTCCCCTTGAAGCCTCCTTTTCTCCAGGCTGAACAACTCTGTTTTCACAGGGAGGTGCTCCAGCCCTCTGATCTTTAACCCCACGTTGGTTAGGTCTTAACAGGTCACTGCATGTTTGGCATGTCCATCACTGAAACCATAAAATACACTATCCCCAGAGGTGAATGAAAAGGCTTTATTGGAGAAAAACTCAATAAAGCTGTGAGAGCTTAAAAATTCTGGTAGGCTTCTAGTTACTTTCAACAATTCACACATCTCCTATCTTGTGGTGAGGGCCTTACCTTCCCAAAATGGTCTGATTGACAACAAATTTTCTGAATCAGGACATAGTGAAGAACTAACAGAAATACATATATTAATTTCAAAGCAAATAACAGAAATGTAAATCTCAGTTTCCAAAAGAAATAAACTAAATGCTTTAATGTATATTTCTGGTGGCTTCTACTGTCTTTGTCTAGGCCACAGTGTCACAAACCCTTAAGCACACAAGTAACTCTACACAGATAAATAGCACCAGATCTTCTCAAGTATTTGGAGATTTGTTGCTTCACAGGACAAATCCTTATGAGCGTGCAGAGACTGATAAAGTAACCATATTTTAATTTAACATATATAATACAACATACTAGCACTACACTTTCAATATTATGAGTTATTCTATTGACTTAAGGACATTTATTCATGTTAGCAGACAAATGCAGTGTCCTCCCTATATTGGTGAAATAAACAGTGAGTATTCCCTGGAATTACACTTGAAACATCCAGGCTATTGAAGTAGAAATGCCCTGGCAAGGGACACTGTCAGAAAGCTCTGACACTCAGCCTAGGATGTGTAGCCCTTCCCCACACAGTTCCTTGGTGTGGCCACCAGTGAGGCACCATTCTCAATAAGCAGTTTGGAAGCAGCCACCCCATTTTGGGAGATCAGAGAGTTTAAAAAATGTGTGGTCACAGTGGGCAGGGTCATCTGCACATTTAATTTACTGGCAGGCAGAGCTTTACTGTCCTGCAGTTGCTAACACGGATACAGCTAATGTGAATTTGTGAGTATAGAAATAACCTCCTTTAAAGTCTGACTGATTATTTGCTACTCTTGTTTCTCTGATTTGTTCTTTTTAAAATGGCTTTAACATCAGTTTCTCCTTCACCTTTGAAGCCCAGCTGTCAGCATTTTACATTTCCACAGCTCACCCTTAAATTGAGGTAGAGTCCTTATACTCCCCAAAGTAGCAGTGATGTCAGCAAGTATTGCAGAAGCAATGCAGAGCCAGAAAGGCCTGAACTCATCTTTGGCAGATTTAAAAGCCTGTCATCTCTCAATGCAAGAACAAGCCTGTGAGGATTAGCTTAGAATGCATTTTACATTAAAATTCCTTGTCCTAGGAGAAAGATGCTTTTCTTTCTTTTTTCTTTTTTCTCTTTTCTTTTTTTTTTTTTAATTTCAAAGGGAAACATTTCAGTGCAGATTTTGATCATTGTTATTCTGCTTCTGTTAAAAGTCTGCAGAGGAAGAGTCAAATAATAAAATACTGTTTAAATACGGCAAAATTCCAGTAAATAAAAAGCCAATATATGCTTTTTATTAGTCAGAGATGTATATTAGTCAACAGTTTAACATGCTAAAACCTGCTGTTTCATTCACAATTACTTTCCATTCCCTTTTCTTACTGCTATTTTTTTAAATTGTGAAATCCTCTAAAGGCCCAGTCCCGGATGAGGACTAAGGTCCCCATTCTGCTCACACAAAGAACTTAGATTTGATGGGGGGTTTATCTTTCATTCAAAATTTTTGTTCAACTGTGGTTATTACTCAAACGATGCAACACTATGAATATATACTTAGGATTACCATGGACAGATGGTCTTGAATCAGTTCATCGTGTTTTGTTGTTTTAATAAATTATATGCTTTAATTAACAGAAAACTCAGACAGATATTTATGTTTCAATTTTCCATAGGCTTCCTTTGCCCACTTAATTGTAACAGCAGCCATTTTGCATTTTGGTGTGCAGAATATCTGCATTAACACAATCTTTCATCAATATTTTTCAAGCCACAAATAATTATTCTCTCAGTGCACTCATCTGATCATGAAAAGTGCTGACATCATCATTCCTTGCTTTGCTATAAACTATTATTCCTATTTTACAGAGGAGGGCAGAAAGATTCCTAATTTTTGACAGCTACCATCAGGCAATTTTTTCCCTCTGGGTGCATCTAAAATTGTGGCACCAAAGACTCGTCAGTTCCCAAAATGTACCCTGGCCAAATTGTAACTGCATTTGGGGATAAGGTTCTGATGCAGAGTTTTCTTCTTCCTTTCTCCTTTGGGCATCCTGGTTTACACTGGAAGGAAACTCAGGGGTATGGAAAAGAAGGATCTACTGTGTCTTTTGAGTGGTCTCCACCTGAACAGACTCAAGGTCACAATAGGGGTGAGGACAGGTGAAGGACAGCAGAGGGACACACTCTGAAACCCATAATATCCCAGACATTGCCTCTTATCAGGGATTAGAAAATATATCAGATGAAAAATTTCCATTAGCTTTTGGGGTCCAGATGAAAGAACTGCCTTGCAAAAATGTGACTGGGGCACATTTTTTTATTCAGGTTTTGATTTTATTCCTGCATCATTCTTTCCCCCATTTCTCTTTGCTGCTGTAGAACCACTCTGGATATTCAGATATTACATCTTCATATTACAGTTAGGAAAGAAGGCTCTTTGCAATTTAAACTCTCCTTTTTAGAAAGAAAGTAAAACAAAGTAAACAAAGTAAAAGTAAAGTAAGCAAAGTAAAGTTTGTAAAGCTAAAAACCAACAGTTTTCCTTCCTATGATGGCTTCTGCTGTAACTTCTCTCCACAGCCACATTTTTCCTCTTCCTGATGCTAACCTATAGATCACAGGTTTTTCTGAGGTTTTTATTTCAGTTATTACTCTTCACTTATGCAAAGTATTTCAGTATCTGCAGCAGACTGGTATTTTTTTCTCTGGGATGTTTCAAGGGGAGATAATTTACATCAGGAAATTGTTTCCAGGTGAGCTATCTGGGACAGTCAAAAAGTTTGCATACCCTGTATGTGCTATGTAGACCTATTTTACTATTCCTTTTGTACTTCAAACATCACCTCTGGCTCACAAGCATCTCCCCACCATAACTAGTGTTTTCCCTTTGCATAGTAAGTGGGCAATATAAATGTGGTTGCCGAGCATGGCATGCCAAGAAAACTTGGAAGGAAGAGTTCATCCAAGCTTAATCAACAGCTGGAGACCAGAGAGGGCTCCCAGGGGTCAAGGATGGCTTCCAGCTCTGAGGGAAAAAAGTGCTGAGGGATGAAAATATATCCCTTCTTTTCCTGGAGACACTTTGAAAGGAGTACTCAGAATGTCCTTCCTTCTTGCAGAAGGCTGTTTGTTGTTCTTTGGTTTATTTTTTTCTAAATAGAACAACTTTTTGTTTTCTGCCATATCTCAAGTTAGAAATGCAAAATTGTTGATTTACCACAGAGCCACTCAGCACCAAGCCAGTGGGTGCTATGCAAGAACTTGAACAACATTAAATAAAAGCAGTTCCAGAGGGCAATTTAGTGACACATCCTACTTTGCTGACTGACACTACTCAGATTCAGAGCTATATATGTGACTGGTCACAAGTCAGGCAAAACACTGCAGTGGTCTATTTCTCTGTCCCCATCCAGATTTGATCTCAGCCAGAGAGCAAAAAAAAAAAATTCCTTCAAAGTTGGGAATAATGTGTACTTAAAATAATCTGCCACATTTCTAACCAGCCCATGGCCTGACTCTGATTACAGAGCAGATGTGGCTTTTCTTCTTTCTCTTTACTCCCTCTTCTCTCCATCCTACTATTTTTATATCACTTGAACTGATTAAGTCAAATACAAGGCAGTTCAGGTGTCCTTCAAAGAGGCTACAACAGCCATAGCAAACATAAGCACTGAACCTGCTAATGCCCTGGCTCAGTTAGACAGAGATCTCCATGCCTTTTGCCCCTGCCATCTTTCTCCTGGGAAGACTTTCTCCAGAAACATCAGTAAATTTGTCATCCTACACTGTCCCTCAAGAGCTTCATGACATTCCTCAAAACCATTCCTTTTGAAAAAAAGCTGACAACAGTGTTTAGATTGTTTTGCAGGTCTGTTGTGATGCCTGCATCACTGTCCTGTCTGGTTTGTCTGTTCTGGTCTGTTGTCTCCAGTTTTAACTTTAACTTCTCAGTTCTGAGCTGTAGGGACCTTCTGCCTTGTGTCCATACAGCACATAGCACTGAGGTGTCTTGTTTCTAAAAGTGCATGTAATCTGATTGATCTTTATGGCTCTTTTCCATTTCTGCTGTTTAGTCATATTTTGTGTAATCCTACTCCCCCTTCCTAAACGAGTATGAAATTATACTGAGAGCAATAAAATCTGCAGGAATAGAGGACAAAACCCATTTCCTTGACTTCTCAGTAATTACTGGGACTACTGTGTGTCTCCTTCTCAAGGGCTCCTACACAAGATTTTTGTGCCTCAGGCATGTGGAAGCCACACTGAAGAGACCACTGGCACCTCTCACCCCTAAAGATTTCCTCTTCTTTGCTTCACCCCCAAACAGGCAGCCTCTGACTGTAGCACATACAGGCGGCCAAAGTTCCCAGCCAGATGTGCCTGTCCCCAAGCTCAGTACAGCCATCTTGAGACCGTACCAAGACCATAGTATTGCTCCTGCACTGGTGCTTTCTGAGGCAGATATGAGGCTGTTAAGTGAAGTCAGTGGCTATAACCACAGTGTTAAAAAAAAGATCCTGTGTCTCTTGGTGGATGCTCTGTGGTGGACAGAAAGCTGTCTGAAGCTGTGCAGTTCAGGTTGTGTTTCAGTAACACTGCAAGGATGTACCCAAACTGCATGTGTTAGATTAGAAAAATGTACAAACTGTTGTGTGACATTAATCCAAAAGATTTTTGAAAAAATACTAATGCCTCTGCATTGCCAGACAGAGAAAAATGGGATATGCTGGACTATGGATGGACAGGTCATATGTGCAGGGATACTGGTTTGGTAAAGTACTGAGGAACCCTTCCCTGTAAATTTTCTTTTCATCATCTGTTCATTCTGTTGTTGCATGAATGCACTCCCAAAGTGCTGGACTGGATGAACACAATTTGCCATCATTCATAAAAAAATTGATGTTCAGGCCATCAGAATGCACTGCCTCAGGAGAACACATCCTTGCCCACCCTCTTCCAAAGTGAGGCATCTTTCCTTGGAGGAGATGGACAGCCAGGAGCCAAGGTCACTTTCCTGGTGGCTATGGAAGTGGCTGGGATTAACAGTCCTACATCAAGGTCTGCCTGAAAAAACCCAGTCACTGAAGAACCCTTTGAGGACAGGAGCTTCCCATCCCTGAGGCAATGCAGGGAATTTACAACAAAGCAAAGGAACCTCAGAGAATCACCCAGCTTGACTGGATCCCCATTTGTCTTGCCTAACTGTAAATCTCTGAGATTTGTTCTTTTTAAAACCACCTTCCATACTGTACGCAAAGAACCTCCCTATCTGACACCTCCCATTTCAGTTTCAGGCCCAGGTTTCATACTGAAGACATCACATGGCCATTACTTTACTACCTTGCTGGTAGTTCAGTGTCCCTCTTCTCCTGCTCCCTACTTAAAAAGTGCTGTAATTACTCCCACCTCCCACGCTGCAGAGACACACATGCAAGTACACCCCAGTTCTGCCAGGATCTTAATTCTCTTCCCATGCCAAAAGTTGTATAATTTTTCCTTACTATCTACCCTGCTTCCAAGTGCAAGAATTTTCCCTTTCTCTCATTCTTTCTGGCTCAGTTGACCCTTATTTCCTTATGCTAAAGGCCTTTACACCCTTTCTTTCTGTGCTGATGACTTTATGGGGTTTTTTTTCTTCATTTTCCACTCAGCCTCTCCCCCCACCTCCTTCCCTCCCTACCTCCAGGGCTGTGTTAATACCCATTCCCCCACTATTGTTATGGGTTGGTTTTTTCTGTCTGGGTGAGGAATTATTCAGTGTGGGTGTGTCTCAGCTGGATTGCAAGGACAAACTTACAGGATGGATGGGCACTGTTGTCTTGGAAGGTGTTAATGGATTTTTGGTTCACTTTAAAAAGTACCTGAGATTGTAGTTCTAATAAACACAGGAAAGAGGCTCTTTACCTTCTTCATTTTTTCCTCTTTCTTCATTATTAAATATGTACTAAAATCAAAACAGTTCTACCTACTCATGCCACGAATACTCCCTGAAACGTGAGAAATAAATGAACTTTCTGCTTCAGAGAAGACAGAGGTGTCATGAGGCTGAGTGTAGGGCTCTCAAACTCAGCCCATAACTTGTAAAAAACAGAGAAAAAACAGTCTAGTGAATATGATGTTATTTCTTCAAAGATGTTTTCACAATGAAGAACATCATTTTTAGGTCTCCTAAACCAAAACAAGGCAATAGCCCCCATGCATACTGAGGAAAGCATGGTATGCCAAAACATGTTACCAATTTCTTTTTATAAAATACTAATCACTTTCTTCTTAATTTGGGTTTAAAACTAGCATGAAAATTGCCTTCATCTCCACAATCCCAGTCTCATTGAACTGTTTATTTCTCTTGCTCTTTTTCCACTGTTTTTGGTGGGGTTTTTTGGCTCCTTCTTCATCATTCCTGGTTCACATTTATCTGTGTTTGTTCTTGTTTTTCAAATATGGGACCTGCTTCTATTGTCTTTACTCAGGCAATTCTTTATTGAAAGCAAATGGCAGTCTTAGTGGAGAAATGGCAACAGAAATGATCCATGGCTTTCATATTAGGATCTTACTTTTGTGGCAAACTGCATGCTTGGTAGAGATACTCACCAATACACAAGTAACCTCAGATTTAACAGCAGATGACCAGTTAAATACATATTTACAATCTGCATAAAGAACTTTTTGTTCATGAAGTCCCATATTTTAAACCTGTTGTTAAAATGGTTTCCACTCTGCAGAAGCAGTACTTGTGCTATGAATTATTTAAGGCTGAAGGAAAACTGTTTTGCTGGCAAGGCACATATGTAAAAACACTGACCTGTGCCTTTGACTGATGACGGCTTCTTGTCAAACCATTTGAGTGATGTAATTTCTGCAAAAGCCTTTGTATTCTTCTGTGTTGCTTTCAGAAATGGCCAGGTGTTTCTCGGTACATACATTTTATTCATCTTGAAAGGGGACTGTAAATTCCTTTTTCAGCAGAGTGAAGATTAACAGTTTATCTCTAGGACACTCAAGACTCAAAATTGCACATCTTCAGTCAATGGGAATGTTGCTCTTGACTTCAGTAACTACAGAATGAAGTCAAAGACAGGAAGACAGATGGGTTTTGTGTGTGTCTAACAGTCCCCAGAGGAGACGGTTGAGAATTTTTCTGAGACTGAGACTATGCTTTTCTCTCTGAATCCTGGCACTTCCTTACAATTTATGATTACCTTTGGTTTTCATGCCTAATTTATCACCTTAGGGCAGAGTCTGAAGTAGTCACCTTGCCAGTTTGTTTTACCCTGTGCTGCTGCAACCAATGCAGTGTTATGTTGAATACAGAGAAGGTCCTAACAATAGACCACAGAGATTTCCTGAGAAACTCAGAAGTATTTCTTACATTTCTCTCAGCTCCTTCAGTGTTTCAGCCTCATAACAATATCACTACCCCACTAACCAGTCTCAAAAATATAAAGGAAACTCAGTTTAACTCTATAGCTTTAAATAGTCCTGAAGAGAGAAATTATGGAGATTGCATGCTGTTATTTTTTTTTGTTTGTTTGTTCATTCAGGATTGTGGCCTTTTAGTAATTTTTTCTATGGAAAGTTTTAAAACAGGTTTGAATTATTGCCTAACTCTCTTGGCCCAGCAACAATGCTTAACAAGCAGTATGCTGCACCCCACTCCAAATTCTGCTGTAATTATAACCCACAGTTTTAACTCTTTTCTCATTTTCTCTCCTCCTTTCCTTTCTCTTCTTGAACTTGTGAGCAGTACTGAGAAGTCTGGGCTACATGATGTGAACAAGTAATAGGCTGGGGACACATGCTTATTGCTCTGCTTTATGAGATTTACCATAACATGAAGGAAACCTCACTCATGCTGAGCATTCCTGGAGACATCTTTTCCTGTTCTTACGAAAACACATAATCTTACTGAACTTAACAGATCTTTTAAAAAATATATATAATATGGGATGGACTACATTATAAGTGTGTAAATTGTGTAGACAGGTAACTAAGTGTCCAAGCCCCTTAAACCAGACCTGATCTCAAATGCAAAAGTAGGGATAACTCAACTGGGACAATTGGTGGACCCCATTCCCTGTTACCAGGATTCTCCTCCCATCTCTCTTAATGCATGTTGCTGCTACTTCTGTCTTTCTGGGATGCCCTAGGGCCTTTCAGGAAAAAGGGGAGAAAAAGAACTGATGAACACAGAGATCTCAACATCTGGACCATTTTACACCTCCCCCTACCAGCATGTTCATTACCAGGATGATAATGTCAGTTTTTCTGGTTTTGTGTTCCATCTAAAGCAAAGCAAGCTGTGGGCTGCTGCCTACAAGGAGCCCTTTCACTGCTCCTTTCCCCACTACCAGCAAGTCAGAGCTGCTTCCCTGGAGAAAATTCTAGGGATTGTACAGCTGATTTACAGCCTAGAGAAGGCCCAGTGCAAGCTGGAGCCACCAGTAAGTGCAGTAAGAAAAAAAAAAGTAGAAGGCAGAATTTTACTCTTGGATCCAGTTGATCCATGACCACACCAAGGCCTGAGTCACAGAAAGCAATGGGGGTGCCACTGTAGCAGATGCATCCAGTTATCCAAAATTTGGTATAACAGGAAACTTCTCCTGAAGGTATCAGGTGATGCTTCAAACAGGCACTTCCATGCAGCCTCTGACTCCTGTTGCTGGGAAGAAGGTTTGTCTTTGGTGTGGCAAAGCAGCTAGGAGAGAAATTAACCCTTCAACACAGCTTTGCTGTTCTCTGAGCAGCACTGTGAGCCAAACACACTGAAACCTGTTTAAACAGGATAGAGCCTTGCATGTTTTCTCTTGTGCAACCCATGCAGCTCTGCAGAAGTTTATCCTAAAAAACAACAGTTGTTAGTTAGAATTAATCTTACAGCACCAGGCTGGAAAGGTCAGTTCCTTACTTTTTTGCCAAATGCTGGCAAGCACAGAAGAGATCTGAACATCAACACCACCATCAAAAGCTTTAGGTAAGGAAAAAAACTGCAAGGACTTAACAGAATTTTTCACAAATTCAGTAAATGAGAATTTTGTTCCAAACAATGCCACACCCTTGACATTCCAGCCCTCTGCTTGCTTCACACCCCCAAATGCACAGAAGGGATGCTGTATGCGTGGCCTGGATCACAGGAGTGCCAAGGGGCACTGGGCTAGTCAGCTACTTGAATGCATACTGCTTGCATGCTCACACACAGGGCTGATGAAAAGATAATTGCAGGCCCAGAAAAGCCATAGCAGTATATAAAAAATTGGGGGGAAAGAGGGTGTAAAGCAATGGTAAGATGATTTGGACTAGTGAGATGAGCTGTCAGTCACTTCACTTGGCAGAGCTCTCATCTTGTCTGCACATGGGTGCACAGGAGGCTGTATCCCGAATCCCAGGATTATGGAGGAACAGTAGTAGTAGGGCCGCAGAGAGTGTGGGTCTGTCTAGGAGTATCAGTGCATCTGGCATGGCTTCATCTTCTCCTCTGTGTAGACGCTGCCTCACAGAACAGAGAAACTGTAGCATTAAGTGGAAATGTGATCTGTCTGAAGTGTGAGATGTGGGCAACTCCACTCATCTGTGGTGACCCAGCTGCCACAGATGTGGTACTTCTGTTGGGTTATGAATACATATAACTTTAGCAATGTTATGGTTTTTTGATGGACAGGACAGTTCCTTTCATATGTGGGTGACCAAGGATCAAGGAAAAGGAAGTTTGCACCAGTAACAATCTAGGATGAGCCATGAGATCCAACAACCTGGGGCATGGAAGGTCAAGTGAGGAAGTCTGCACTTGATGCAGCAAAAAAGGACACAAAAGGACAGGTACAAAAATTCCTCCTGAGGCCAAAACAGAAAACTGAGATTATGACACTCTCTGCTAGGATGCTTGGTAATGGAACAAGCTGAATGGGTCTTTAACCTCCCAAAGCAGATGTAAATTAATCACTTCCACCAAACAATTATGGCACTCTTGGGTGCTAATGGAGAAAGCAAAGAAAAAGAGTGACAAAGCTCACTAAAGCCTAAAAGACAAAAGATATTTGCAGCATGTATTTTATGTATAAAAAAGGGGAAAGTGGTATTTGTTGGGCTCGTAAGGAGAAGGTAGCAGCTGCTAGGATACTAGGGGACAAAGTCTTGCACACAATTTATATTTCTTTGAACAGAAATGAGAGAAGGAAAAGCGCTTAAGGGGAGAGTGAGCCTTCCAAGTTATTCTGTGTCCTTAGCTTCCCTAAGAATTATTTCTTTTTCTATCTGATTTAGATTATAAAATCCCTGGGGCAGCAATACTCTTTAATTTGAGTCTTCTCCAGTGCTGGCCAAATCATTGATGCTTGATGAAGAAATAAAATGTTGATAAATTAATATAAAGGTTGCCTTCCTGCAGTCTGGCAGGATGACACCCAGTTAGAAGTGAAGCAAAAACACTTGTTTTGAACCTGAGTGCAGGATCAGCTCTAAAAGAACAGCTTGAAATTCCTTCCACTGACTTCAAACAAGGAAGGACCTGGCTCATGTTGCAAACAATTCTTTGAAATTAAGAGCATGCAACTGCACACACTGCATATTGCATATGGTAATGTCCCAGCAGACAAACTACAGACCTGGAGAGGCCAAGTGCTGTGTCTTGGTGGACTCCAGGGTTCCACGTGGGTGCAGGAGCCAGCCATGCAAAACAGCTTGCTGGTTTATGGCATAATTCATTGCTGTGGTGCCACTTAAGCACTCTGGATGGGCTTTATTCATAGCAGGGATGACTGAAGTGCCAGGAGGCACAAGCCAAGCTGAAATTGATTTGTTAAATTTATTTTCTGCGTTGTTGTAGCCGCTACATTTTAGACAGATCGTGAAAATTGTTGTTTTTAAGATTTAGATTACAATACTGCCTAGAAACTAATAAAAATTGGGGATTTTTCTGTGGTGGTTGGGTTCCAAAATATGTGAGAACACCAACAGCCTGAAATCCTAACCTTCTGCAAGCTAAAGAATGGCAAGGATTTATGTACCATTCAGTTTGCCAGCATCAGTGAGCTCTGGGATAATACAAATATAGAGGCTGATAAACAGACTCATATGCCTTTTGGTACATTTTCTTATCCTACTTACAATATTAAGTGCCATCTTCTCCCTTCTGCTTTAGCCATCAGAAATTTACATTGGCCATTTTGTTTGGAGTTCTTACAGGAAAGGTAGATTTGGAGGTGGCAGCAGAATTAATTCAGGAGAAAACTAAAAAAAAAATGCTCCCATGGCCATATTTCTCCATCCAACCAAAATAATCAATCTGCAAAAAATTCCCCGTATCAACACATCAAGCAATGACAAAAAAATATTCCTTTTGCTGGTAAAGTGGCACTCCCAGTACAGGGTTTTGTCACTAGAATTAGACAAAAAAAATACTGGTCTCACCTGTGTACTAATGCATCGAAGATTTAGTAAAAGTCCTTGCAGATTAGTTCAGAGATCACACAAAATGGACAGTGTGGCAGAAAGGGGGTTTTGCAGGCCATTCGGGTAAGAAACTGGCAGATGAGACTTCTCTCAAGTGGAGCTGAGGTGATTGTGTCGAGAAGAGGGGGGATGGAAGGCAGAACAGGACAAGCCATGGTGTGAAAAGCTTTGAAAGAGTGTAAATGGATTTTGGCTCCTGGCTAACAAAGCCAGCTGAAGAGATGTCTGTCACAGAGGCAACTTCTGCTTGTCTCCTCCCACCCTCTGCCCCCAAAAATGACAGTGATAAACACAGTGAGACAGAGATAGATACAGACAAAAAACTGGGAAGGGTGGTTGAGGGAAAAGTAAGACACACCATAGCAAAACATCATAATGTTAATGAGGAACAAGGAATAGAAAAAAACAATTAAAAATACCGTGACACCATATGAAACTTTCTACATTCCATTGCAGTTAAAAGCTTTATTAAAGAAACTTTAAAAATAACTACATTTTCCTCCTCTCAAAATAGTGTCCTTTGTTGGAAGACAATAGCATTACTTAACAACCCCCAGTTTTACATGTTTGAATTCACAGCTTGTCTAGTACAAGCAGTAGTAGAAACTTATGATCCCAGTGTAAGAGAAAGCATGTAGGCTGATTCTGAATTGTGGATGGGCAAGCAGAGGCACGGCTTGAAACATCGTGGCATGTTAAGAGAGGCACTAAAAAGCAACTGCCAGTCCTGATGGATGTAATAGCCATTTTCCACTCAGGGTAAACAAGGAATCAATGAAATAGCCCCTTTTTAGTGTCAGCTGAAACAATGGAAAACCTCTGCCCAAGGACACAAATACACAGATGTAAACGGTGTAGGTCATCTGTCCCTAGGGGGATTCCTGATCTGATGAACAATGGGATGGGGGACTGAAGGAAATGAAGACTTGTACAAGAGAGAAGGAGCAGAAATGTGAGTGAGAACAAGAGTCAACTGATGTAACTGAGATGCACCTACTTGCCTGAGAAAAAATGAGGCTGTGGTTTTGAGAGATGTGATGGGCTGATTTAATACTTGCACCCTTGCAGAAGTGGGGAGGCTTTCCTCCCCTCTTCCCCCACTCCTTCCTGTTCTTGGCCTTGCAGTTCCACTCATTATGCTGATAAACACACAAGGTGGCCCTTGTATTTCTCTGAACTGACATAAGCCACCCACCTTGCAGGAAACCAGCAAGCAAAAACTTAACATATGCACAGGTCATACATGTAGCACAGTCATGTGAGATTGCTGGTGGATGGAGGGAGCAAGAAGAGTGGGATGAGGGAGATGAAGGGCAGGAGGAGGAAGAAAATGAGACAAGATTTCCTTTTGGAGGTATGGAGCCATCCAATCAACTCAGCATCCTGCTGCCCACAGCCTGAAAGCAAGAACATCAAAGCAAAGCCGTGCTTGGAAGTAAGCCAAGAGGTTCTCCCAGTGCTTTATTCTTACTTTGTTCTCTAATAGAAAGAACCCCAAGTATCCTAAATTCTCAAGAATCAAAAGGTCAGAAGTGGCAACACCATAAAGGTGCTGCTCTAATCTGGCTGTGGTAAGCCACCATCATTTGTAAACATGACTCAAGAAGCAGACAGAGTATATTTGATCTGGAATGATAAGAGTGGATGGCGCCTGGGGAAAGAATTAGATATACTTTGACACAGATAATAAATACCATGATCTAGCCTTAACTGTCTTTTGCATACCCATCTTTCTGTAAGGAATATCTGAACATGTCATTAAGGAGGACAAAGCAAAGGAAAACTCAGAACTGTAGCCTTTGCATGCTAAATATTATCCTGAATATACAATGCACCTGGCATGGATTTCCACTGTAATGGGACCAGAGCTGTCTAAATCTGGGAGTGGGACAAGAAAGTCACACTTATAAATATAAAATTAAAAAATAAACCATAGTAGTAGCCTGGGAAACTGTAGTTAATGATAGTTCATGGTTTTCATGTAAAATGCTCAAATATGTTTTATGGAAGTTCCTACTAAAGCAAAACCCCCAGGATCATGCCAAATATGGTTGAAAATGCTTAGAGAAATCTCTGTATTCTCTCTTTCTTGGCACCCATGACTTTTTATACTTCAGTGAAATATCTGCAAGTGATTCAGTTAACCTCTCTTGAATTTCAAGGTAGTTAGACTGAGTTATTGGAATACCTGCAATATGACAACTTGCAGTCTTGGGTGCAAGGTCAGCTTTTTTATTTTAAGACCATGTAAAATTATCATGGTTTGCCTTGTGCGTTGTACATCTGTATCAGAAAAAAAAAATCCTTAAATTATCCATAGAGCTTTGGGTGAAAATACTTTAGGATGATTAAGGTTAGGTGAGGTTAGCTTTTCTGTCAGCCATTTTAGGTCAAAAATTTTAAAGGACACAGATGATCAGGCACACAGCATAAAGGCAATGCAGTCGTGGTGCCATCTAACGCCCTAGGGAGAAAGACCAGATTTTGCTGAAGTCAGCAGCAGAGTGCCCACTGAGCTCAAGGACTACATTTTGCTTGCCAGGTATCTTACTGAGAGTGACAAAAACTTTATTCTGCCATGCTCCTGCCAAGAAATCAACTCTACCCAGGTGAGCAGACCATAACCATATCCACAACACAACTGCATGCATTCCAGTGTTTTACTGAAGAGCACCTTACTCAGGAGAGTGTGTTGGGTTTGCTCAGTATCTTACACCCAGTGCCAAAGAGGAAGGGGGAAGACAGACACCTCCACATTCATAGGCTCACAGAATGGGTTTGGGCTGGAAGGGTCTTTAAAGATCACTTACTTCCAAGCCCCCTGCCATGCGCAGGGACATCTACCACTAGACCAGGCTGCTCAAAGCCTCATCCAACCTGGCCTTGAACAATTTGAGGGAAGGGGCAGCCACAACATCCCTGGGCAACCTGTGCCAGTGTTTCACCACCCTGACAAAGTGAAAGGGTAGAGAAGTAGAATCCTCTCCCTTGAGCTTCTGGTTACACTTCTTTTGATGCAGCCCAGGATACAGCTGACTTTGAGACTCTTCCTGTCCTTCCTTAGATTTTTAACAACTGATGGACTTCACCTTCACAATGGCTAATACAGCACTTCGGGGATTTCCTTCCTGACTGCAACACCGATACACTTTCCCCTAATAAAAATCCAACAAAAATGGCAACATGGGAAATGCAGACACTGCACCAGGTGAACCCAACTGCTTGTGCCGCCCACCCCTGTCCCTCTGGGGAAGGTGGCACCCCCATGGGAGCCCACAATCCAAGACAAGGGACAGCGGCGCGACAGCGAGCCGGGGGCAAGACGCGGGCCGGCCCCGGAGGCCTCGCAGAGGAGCCGGGCCCGGGGCTGAGAGGGCCGGGCCGCCGCGGGGCTCCCCGGCGAGGCCAGGGCGGGGGCACCAGGCGGCTGCAGGCGATGCCTCCCGGGAGCACCAGTCAGCTACAGGCGATGCCTCCCGGGGGCACAGCCAGGCGCCGGCAGAGAGGCGGGACCCGCGGGGCACCGAGCCCTCAGCCGCCGTGAGGGGAGCTGCGGGGGTTACCAGCTCCGCCCCGCAGACCCCCGCCACACCGCGCCGGGCCCAGAAGGCGGAGGGCGAACCCGCGTCGTCCCCACATCCCCCATCTCCTCCCTTCCCGCCCGCCCTTTCAGTGAACCGCCTTCTCCTCTCCCCGCCCCATCCCAAGCCGTGGTCCGCCTCTCCTCCTCCTCCACCGCCGCTGCCTGACAAGGGGACGGGGGCGGCAGCAGCGGTGAGGAGGCAGAGGAGGGTACGAGAAGGCAGGAGGCAGCGCTCGAAGCTCCGCTGGTCCGGGCTCCTTCTCCTGTGTGCGGGGCATTGAGGAGCAGCCATGGTGAAGGTGTCGTTTAATTCCGCGTTGGCGCAGAAGGAGGCAGCGAAGAAGGAGGAGGAGAATAGCCAGGTGCTGATCCTGCCGCCGGACGCCAAGGTGAGGGCGGCGGGGGACCGAGCCACTGGGGCCGGCCCAGCTGCGCGGCAGTGGCCAGCGCTCGGCTGGGCTGCGCTGAGCTGAGCGGCTTGGTGATGCCGAGGAAAGGCGCTGGGGACGATTTTATTCTTTATATGCTCTTCCCCAACCCCCCCGGCGATAAACCGCAGCCGGGCCAGCAGGGAAAGCTGCGCAGCGGTGTGCCCTGCCGCCCCTCTCAGCTCATGCTTCTAAAATGGCTGACGGGAGAAGGAGCGTTAAAAGCCCCAGTTCTCCCTACTTTGAGGATTTTTGTGGTAGTTTGGTTTATTTTTATTTATTTATTTATTTTTAGCTCCACAGCACTTGGATCGCGACCAACTCAGCTTTTAAAGGCGCTTTCGTCTCCTTTGCGGCGTCCCGTCTGGACCCGCCGGTCGCGCCTCCATGAGGGGGGTCGGCCCGGGCCAGGGGCTACCCGGGAAGGGGCTGCCCTCGCCCGCCCGCCGCGGTTGTTCGTGGCCGGGCCGATGGCGTCGAGCCCGTCTGCCTGCCCGCTCCCGCAGCGTGTCCCCAGCAGCTGCTTTGCGGTGGGAAGGTCGGGGTGTTCGGGTCAGTGGCGGGAGTTGGCTTTTGTGTAGAAGGCTGTATCGGCTCTGGTCTTCCCACCGGGTTTAAATTCTCTCTTGGCCCCACGGGAAAGTCCGGCAAGCTGCTAGCGAGCTCGCAAACCTCAGACGCTTCAGGGCAAGGATCGCTTGGCCAGGGGTGATGGTTGGAGGTTTGGCCGTGCTTGAACCACAGCGTGTTTTTGCAGAGCTCTGGTGCTTGTGTGTTGCGGCGAACTTCGCCTTGAAACTTGGGTAGGTTTAAAGAAAGGAACAAAGAGCTGCCTCCCCCCGCCCCAAAACAGCACCCAAACTCCAGTCGCGGTCGCCGTCCCTCCGCGTCTCCAAACAGCAACAAAGAACACGTCTTTTAAAGTTTTTGAAGTGCAAAACTGCCTAGAATATAAAGGGGTTTTTTTGTTGTTGTTGCAGCTTCTCTGCTCCCGTAATCAACACCAGTTTTTAATTAGGAGTAGCGTAATTTGTTCTAAGCTCTTTGAAGAGAGAATGAAAACTTGGAGAAGGGCCAGCTGCACATAAACAACATGCCGTGCTGTTTTCATTTGCTTTCACAGTCTTTTGTGCATCGGGCCTCTGAATTACCAGAGTGGATCTACAAAAAAGATAGTGTTTTTGTGATTTCCTGAATCTTTGTGATGAATTTCTGCCTGGGAGGACAGTATTTGTTGAATATTTATCATGAACCAGTGTCCCAGTTAAGGTTTTGCCATGGTTTTGATGGGGACGCGTTTTTCACCTGCAGAACCTGCCGTCTTTTCAAAGCCAAGGGGGATCACAAGATGTTTTCTAGTGACATCTTCCTGGTACAGCAAGTAGTGAAACTTCACACTTCTACTCTGTTTATAAAACTCGGACCGAAGTGTTTAAGTCCTTAGAACACTGTGCCACAACAAAGGAGACGGTATCATTACTCAAGTTACCTGCAATGTCAGGAAATCTGTTAGGTGATCTGTGTGCCTAGCGCTGTTCTCTAGAAGGTAATGGGTTCCCCAAGCCCATTATCAGCAGTAGGGTTCCTTTTGACCCCAGGTTTGGGGAGCAGTTTGACATTGAAGATGTTAACGAGACACAAACTACAAGTCTCAGAAAACGTAGTCCCTCAGAATCCAGATCTGCCCTGAATGATGTTTCCAGATAGCCTACCAGTATGAGCTTGTTGTTCCCACTGCTAAACAAACAAAATACATCTGGCTAATTGTACACTGGGGAGCAAATCTTCCTGACCCTGTCCAGAGACTGACGGAAGTGTGTTACTTGACTATGATTTCCTTAATGCAGAGCTGTAAATTTTTGCAGCTGAGGATGAGATACAGGATCTGCCTTAACTTTGACCCGGTCTTCGTACTGCTTTCCTTGCCTAGATATGAGACTTGCCAACACTTATTAACCAGGTCAAAAGGTGATCTGGTCTCACGGTATCTACTCATAAATGCTTGCACTGTTATCGGGGGATGTACATGCCTGGAGAAGGCTTAAAACAGTCCTCAAATAGCATGCTAGGAGCGGATGCTCTGTACAGATGAAAATTCCAAAAGTGAACAAGCAGTTTTAAGGCACATAAAGCATTTGACATTCTCCTTTACACATATCCATCTTTTCTCAGCAAAACTGCAGACCTACATCTACCAGCATGCAAAATTCTCTTCTATAAGGCTTTTTTTGAGCTTGCATGTTTAAAAGCATAAATAAAAGCAGAGCTGAGTATGGTAGCATTATCTGCAGTTATAGTAGAAAAGTGTATGAAATCCATGCATATTATATCAGCTAGCTGTAGAGGTATTTGGTTCTCTGAATCTGGGAGTTTATTCTCACATCTCAGACAAAAAAAAACCTGAGGGCTGCTGTGTAACTTAATTAATACCTTTGAGGTAAGTGCAAGATCTACTTTTTGAACTTTGCCTTCTCTAATATAAGTGCATGAAAAATTAATGTTTTTCCCCCTCTGCAGGGAACTTCTACCCCCCATGCAGTTCTGTGGAGGGCAGGGGGATAATAAACCCCATCTGGCAAATGTATTATTCATATCGCTTCATTGCTGAAAAACTCTTAGCTTCAAGTGATGTTTGGAGCCAATGAGAACATATCAAGGAGAGTGAGTTCTCGTAGGTTGAAAAAAGGTCATATCTCCAAAACAGTGTAGATGGGACACTTGTTTTCACCTCTCCAGTGTCTTTACAGACTTTGTTTCTGGAGGACAATAAATAGCTCTGGATAATAAGCATGAATATGAAAAATACTGTGAAGCTTTCTTCTATGAAGAAAGTCCTGGGAGGAGTTCTGGGCTTGAACTAAACAGAAACACTTTGGAAGAGGATCAGCACGATTGCACATTCAGAATTTTAGTCAAGAATTCCCAAAGATTTAAGCAAGAGGTATTAGTAAAGCAGTATATGATATTAATGAATACAGCCAAATAGTCTAAAACATCCAGAAAATAAAGATTTGTGGAATCAGTTTTTGGGCTAGTACTTTGATGGCCTTGTTATGCTTTCCCAGTGTGCTGTCATGAAGACTCCCACTCTGTCTGCCATGACAGGATTACTTTCGAGTAGATAATCTTCCTAGGGATTATTAGAAAGTGTTTGCAGCCAAAATATGCTTATGATGCAGCATAGAGATACTCTATCTCATCAGTACTTGCCCAGTAACCTCTAGGTTCCTAAGTAATAGGAAATTAAGTGGCTAAGGGAGGAGAGGAAGATGTGAGAAGAGTAGGGGATGTATCACAGAACAACTTAAAAAAAAGCTTTTGCAGGAGACAATGGTCTTACGTATTGGAGTATATGGAAAAGAGTTAAAAAGGAGTTAAAAAATGAAGACTGCTAATTTCAGTCTCTGCAAAAATCATGTGTCAGTATTATTGGGGGTTGTGAGAGTGGCTCCATACTTACTGTGTGCAACTGTTACCACTCTGCTACCACTATTGGGATGACACTTCTAATTCTTGGCCAAAATACAGAATCCCCTTAGTGAAGGTTCTCAGGCCACATGAATTTTTCAACTTTGCTCACTCTCTGTACAGTAAAGCATTTTATGACCCAGTTTCCCAACAAACAAACAATGTGTGGCATTTTAATATTTCTCCTTACAATAGATGCTTACAGAGTCTGAGGTGGTCCTGAGCGTAGTTGAAGTCTTCAGACACTTTGTAGAGTCTGTTCAAGAGATTAAATTAATTCCTGCCCTAGATTTTTCAGGCCCTCAGAAGCTCTCAAGCAGTTGTTCCTTTGCAGGGCAGGTGGCAACTTTTTTTTTTGGGGGTGCTCATCTCAGGGCATCTTTACCAAATAGAGATTTGTGTATGGAAGCTGTGGATTCACACATGTATCATAGCTGACCTTTGTATATCTGTAGAGAAATTAAAATGTATACATTTTAATGTGTGATTGTTAATGTGTATATTTTAAGAACTTTAAAAGCAGCAGGTTTCTGATGTATTCCTTATGAGAATACTATTACTCAGCACTTTAGAATTAATATATTTTTTTTTGTCTTCAGTTTAGCTTTATCTTCTCTAAAGCATACTATAGTGGCCACTTTGAACAGAGTAGGAGTGTTCGCCTGAGAAATACTGTTGAGAATTTAATGAGCACTATTTTTCCATTTGGAAAAACCCTTAGAATTTGTGTAATGGGTGTTACATGTTTCTGAAATAAAAGTGCTAGCTTTGCAGTTGCTACCCTGTATGTGTGTAAATATGTATAAATATATAATGTATAAATATAATGTGCTATATATACGTTAGTACACACATTAATAAAATAGTCACTTGCTTATGCTGTCAGGAGAGTAGGTTCTTCCGCTTTATGAGACATGTCTATAGATGGGTGTTTTGAGGTTGCTTTGTTTTTTATTTTTTTCTTGGAGGAGGTTTCTTTATTTCCATCCTAGACTTCCTCCAGCCAAATTTTATGTAGGCCTTTCACTAGTTACTATTGGGGAAGGAGCAGTCTCTATTTTCCTCTATTTTCTGCAGTGCAAGTAAGTAATTAAAACAGCCAGCTCCTGCTATATGTCACAGCATTCTGGATTAAGGTATGATTATTTATAAGAGGATCAGCAGTGAAAAAAAATCCTAGCAAAGGGGGAATTTTCTTCCTCCATCTTCTTCCTTACTTCATTAAGACTTTAAGGAAAAGCCACCAAACCTTAGATGAAAACTCTTCAGTTTCAGGCATAAAGGGCACCCAGAATCCTGTTACTTGTTTGGCTTTATGGATACCTGCAAACATAAATTCAGGCAAAATGAGTTTATGGAAATAAGATTTGTGGTTGTTCCTAAGAAAAGAAGCCTTGTGGCTGATAACCATCCCTTCCATCCTTTTACATGGCAAATCTGTGCTACTGGTTAAGTAGTGCAGCTTCCTGAAAACAAGATCACTGTGGTCTGGAGGCATTTGGCTCTCAAGCTGTTCTGTAGAGGTTGCCAACAACTGGGAGAACAATACTAGAAAAACAAGGTCTTAAAAGTTTGTGATGGTCCTCTGAAAAGCTCTCACTATTGAGATATCACATGTGAGTTTAGGAATTTGGAAAGAAATATTAGAAGATTCAAAAAGTGATCTGGAAGAGATAGTGTTGTCCTCATCCTCCCTGGTGATGGAAATGAACCTGTGGGACAGGCGAGTTCTGTCAGTGGTCTGTAGGTCACTTCCGTTCTTCTGCTCATCGCTTCCTGACCTGAATACCAAACAAAGCTTTGGTTTGGAAATCGTACCATTTCCCAGAAGAATTATATTTAATATTTCAAACAGGATGCATTCTGGCAGGCTTCTGTGTTAACTGCTTCCTCAGTTGTTTGTGTCATTTATGTTGTTGGCTCTCTGAGCAAGAGCCAATGTCTACACGGACCATTACAGCTTAAATTAATTCACTGGAGGGATGAGTATAGAGACAATGCAAACACTTTTCACACTTCTAAATAGTTCCACTTTTCAAATTAACAAATTTGTTAATTTACATATTTGGATGACTTATTTTAGTTTGGGGGTTTTTGGTTTTTTTTGGGTTGTGGGTTTTGATTTTGGTGGGGGTTTTTTTGTTTGTTTGTTTTTTGGGCTTAACATTGTCTTGTAGAAAAATTCATAATTAGTTGGAAGTTTCATATAATGCAACATCTAGAAAAACTACCCTGTGCTGTAGTGCATTGTTACAGTTAATGCCGTAAGTACTTTTCTTATGTTCACTTCTGTCTTTCTGTGATGCAATACTCTTTTTTTCTGATAAGCTTCAAGGAACTAGTTTGGATCTTAACATTGCGTAGTGGTATCAAAAGTACCACTGAAATAGAGACTGTTGGAACCAGAAGTTCTGTTGGGAAAAGAAAGTGGGAAAAGCTAAAGATAACTTAGGTGGTTTGTGAAAATGTGTATCAAGAAGAAAGACTGAACTTTCCTGTTTTTTACATTTGAAACAAAAATAGAATCAGTTATATTTTCAAGGGAAATGGTTTAGGATCCTTTGTTATAATGAACTTTACTATAATGAATCTACTGTCATTATAGTAAATAGTCAACCCAAAATTGGAATGTCTATTTCAAGAAAAGATAAATTTCAAAAGACAATTTACATATGAGTTTTTCCTATTAAGTATTTTAGTGAAGTGTTGACAGTTGCAAATATATTCCAACAGCTGTTACTTTATAGACTCAAATCAATTTTCTTTGCTATTTTCATCTGGTTTCCATTTTCTTTCTTATCAGTAATTTAATAAATTTTGATATTAATTGTTATTTGAAGAGAGTTTACAAGAACAGTAAACATACTTACCTTCAGTAATGTTTTCAGTTAACTCTCCCACAGTTGAGATTTTGGAATATTTGTCAGCTTTATACAAATTTTGTATCTAGGGGTCACTAGCTCCAGGCATCAAATAGCTTACATACAAAGGAAATAGTTCTGTCTGATGCTCAGGAAATATCTTTAGAAGCAAATACTGCATTTTAAGTGATATTAATTTGAAATATTCTTTATCCCAAAACCATTGTGAAGTTTTCAAAACATGAGAACTACAGCTAGGATAAGTAATAGTGTGTTCTGTTAGCTAATGCATAATTCCTTTTTATTCTTTCCCCCCCCTCCCATTTATGCTGTGATTGACAAAGGTTGGCATTATCTGGTTTTAGTCTCCTGATCCATATGAATAATACAGCATTCATTTTCTTACTATTTATGTACTGCTTTTTATCCTCAGTTGAAATTACTTTGAATCTACAGATGAAAAGCATGCTAATTTATAAAACTCCCATATCTGTCCTGATTTTACAGATGTGGTTAAACCAAAGGAATGAAATAATTAGTAAGATTGAGCTGAAGTCAGAAATGGTTTTGCAGCAGACATGGCCTAAGGTTAAGACCACAGTGGACATAGAGGGAGACTCCACCTCCTGCCTCAGTGATCCACTCAGCATCAACAAGCACGGGGCCTTTCTGCAGCTGCCTAAAAAACTTAACATGAAAAAAACCCAGCAAAGTAATATTTGCCCAGGAGTTATTACAGAGGTTGTGAGGAAAATAAGCTGGTATTTTGTCTGCAGTTTTCAAATAGTGTGTCTCTGTGTGTATACAAGTATTTTTAGATAGTTTATATATTAATAAGCATATATATTTTTTTATATATATATATCTCCACACATAAAAATAAAACCCACAGGCATTTTAAGAGCAGAGTTCCTTGAATGCAAATCCTTGTATAATTTGTGGTTGTCTTCCTCCTAGGTTTCAGCAAACTCCTACTTTTGATGGTGGCTTTCTGCTGTTTTGAGGGTAGAATGAGACAGTGGTAGGACTGTGGAAGAAGAGTGCACTGGGGAGGTCATTACTGGGAGGGGACAGTGATGTCTGGGTTGGATCTTACACTGTTGCTCAAGCATGAAGGTCTATTTATTTATTTTAGAAGTTACAGTCTATATAGAAACTCGCTACATTTACATCTATGTATGTTTACAATATATAGAACCCCACTGCCTTGCAGGGCTGGCAGCTGAACATGGCTTTTTGAGGCTGCTGCTCAGGGTACTGAGTTGTCCTGTCTGTGGGCTGCCATTTTGGGAAGCTCTGTTGCTGCTTGGTGAGGTGTTTGAGTGCTGACCAGTATCTGTGTTTCTGCAGAGTGTGATGTACTTAGGTCCTGGCTACCAGAGTGTTTGCTCCACTTCAGGCTTTGAATAGTCTAATAGCAGTGAAGTCCTTCAGATTGTTGAAACAGTTTTTACTAAAAAAGGTGTTGTAGTTAAAGGTAAGCCTTTCTACATCAGCTTTTCCCTGCTGAAAATGCTGCAGTTAAATGCTGTTCAGTATTTGCATGTAGAATGGCTTCTACATGGAGAATTCTGCTTGCTGTATGGTACTATGCATTGTAACTCACTAATACATGTATGAGCAAGATATGTTTCTTCAAGGACAGGGCTGTCATTCAGAGAGACCCCAAGCGGCCACAGCAATGGGCTTAACAAAACTTGAGTTTCAGAAATAAATGGAAATTCCTGTGCCCTGTAACAGATTTACCCTTCTATTAGGACAACCTGGGGAATACCTGAGTAGGAAGGTGGTCTGCTTGAGAAAAACTTAGAGCTTCTGGTGGACAGCCAGCTGGAAGTGAGTCACAGCATTGCTGAAGGCTGAGAGCTTTCTGATAAAAAAAAAAGGATATTGTTGTGAGTCCAGCAGGGACCACCATAATGTTTTGGGGCTGGAGTACATGCCCTGATAGGAGTGGCCAGGGGAGTGGGGCTGGTTAAACCTGGAGATGAAATGGCTCTGGCTGGGACTTGACAGCAGCTTCCTGGCATCTGGGAGGTAACAGTGATAGTGTTTATGACAGTGGCCCTAAACTGAAAAAGGAGAGCTTTCAATTGGGTATAAGCAAAACTTTTGCAGTCTGAGGAGAATGGAATGCTGAGTGGGCTGCCCATAGAAGCTTTGAAGTCACAGTCCTTGGAGGTTTTCAAAACCTGACTGGACAAGAGCCCTGAGCAACCAGGACAGGCTTGAGAGTCCACTCAGCTTTTGAGCAAGAGGCTGGACTGGAGACCTCCCCAGTGGTTTCTGTGATGCTGGATTTTACTTCTGAGAGAAACTGAGACAAGGTGGTTTTTACTTGCTTAAGATGATATACCATCTGTGGCTGAACTGGGAATAGACTTATTAAAATCTGAGGCTCAGTGGTGCATATGTGCATGCTAATGAGATCTCTTGGGTGAAAGAGCCATCATCGCTTGGGAAAATAGCCTTGTGAGAAATCTAGGCTAAATCCACATGGCTTTCCACGATAGTGATGTCTGAGATTCAGTCAGTCCTAAGAAAAAAGCAGAGAAATTTCAGGCATAAGATGTGAGCAGGATAAGGAAGAGACAGGAACTGGGAACAGTCAAGGTCAAAAAGATAATTTAGTATTGATCCATTTCAAGTGGAATAGGAACCTTCTAAGTTCCTGTTTTCAAACACTGATCTAATTAAAGATAAAGTTGAGAGAAATATTGCACTTAAAACTATAGATTGACTTACAGTAGTTTTTATGAGTATGGTAGAATGCAAGTCAACTATAACACAAAGAATGCAGTTGGGGAGGAGGGTTTGTTCTGGCAATGTGTAAAAATCAAGCATTTTTAAAATTTGGGACAGTTTTATGAAATGCCATGTTTGACATGTTGTAACCATAAATTACATACTGATTTAGTTTTCTATTAGCAAATGGATTTCTAAAGACTGTCCCATCTAGACTCTTAGGTTTGGAGTTTCTTTTCTTAAAAAATAACCATCCCTGAGGAATCTCTTGCCAGCTACCTGTATAAACTTTAATCTGTGTGTTTTGGTCTATGAGTTCCAAACTGTTGCATCAGATCACTTTTCTTAAAATACTTGAGAGAAGTAGGTGAGGAATGCAGGACAAGTTTCCATCATTCTGATCTGTCAAAATGTACAGGTAAATTCATCAGCATTTATGTATCACATAAAAACCCCTGGCTTCTACCAGCTCTTCACTAGGCAGGCTTAGGAAAACTTTCTGTTTTCAGTACAGTAGAGTGGTGTTTGCAGATCTCTGTGGCTGTCACTGGAACAAGATCTTTTGAATTCAGTATCCAGACATCTTAAGACAACATAATGTTCCAAGTGGTGTAGGCTTTGTTGAAGTTTCCTGTTGTGGGCAAAGGAGGGGAAGGCAAAAGAATCATAAAGCCCCAAAGCAAAGGAAATAAAGGGTACATGGGTCTTCATAACTTATCTAGCACAGACCCAGCACTCCTGGGTTTCTTACTTTTAAAAAAATTATTCATAAATCTTCCTGCATAGTATTACTTAAAAACTGCAGCTGTGTGTTACAGAGTGGTTGAAGTTGGAAGGGACCTCTGGAGTTCTTCTGGTACAAGCCCCCAGCTCAAGCAGGGCCACCTAGAGCTTGTTGCCCATGGACCATGTCCAGACAGCTTTTGAGTATCTCCAAGGATGGAAACTTCACAACCTCGCTGGGCAGCCAGTTCCAGTGCTCAGTCACCCTCACAGTAAAGTACTTCCTGATGTTCAAAAGGAATATAAATAGTATTAAGCTCCTGATGTGCTAATTGCTGCACAGAAAAAGAAAGGAGGGCAGTCCTTGGCCCTGAGTGTTTACAGTGAAAATGCAGGACAAGGCACAGGAATGTTGGTTGGTGGGGCAGGCTAAAGGCATAGTCCTGTGGCCATTAGCCCAGCTCCTCTTCTCCGGAGGGTATGGCACTGGTGTAGTGAATGGTTTATCTTTTAGCAGTGATGAAGGGAGGAAATGAAAATAAGGTGTGCCCAGTACTGCTCCTGTGGCTGTGACCAGAGGACTCTGCTCTGAGGCAGGGAAAGGTGCAGGGGAGGCATAGACAAGGGATAAGGAAATTACAGGAAGACTTGAAAGCACTGGGTTTGGTGGTGAGGAAGGAAATGGGGGGAATCTTGGAACTGTACAGAGACAAAAGGGGCTATTTGGGGAACACAGTTTGGAGAAAACTGTATAATACAGTCTGGGATTAGTTATATAATAGCTGTAGACAGCCTGGGATGAAGATGTAGCCAGAAGCTGTGAATGTGCATCACCTGAAGAAAGTCTTGCTGCCTGGCCTACAAAGACAGAACTTTTAGGACATTTAAATAAGAGTGTTCTTATTGTTTGTTGTTTTGTTTTGTTTTGTTTTGTTTTTTAATTCCCTGCTTTCTAATCCAGGTAACACCAAAGCTAACAATAAAAATAACCAGTCTTAACAATACTGCTTCCAAATTTAATCAAAGCAGCAAGCTAAGTAGTTACAGGCTTCTTCCTTCTATACCTGTCCTCTTTAATTCTTGGCTGCTATCAAGTTTTGTAATCTCTTATCTCAGAATTTGAAGGCAGTGATTCAGTAAATGAGGATTACTCTTCAAGAAAGGTTCTTCTATTGTCCCTTTATTGTGAAGTTGTGGGTGAACTGCTGAATCACATCGTCTGCATTCATTTTGCTGTTGTAATTCTCTTTGGTTTCTTGCAGAGAAATCGAACTCTTTGTGTTTCATCGTGTTTTTGTGTAGTTTCATTTTCTGGTCCCTTTTTCTTGCCTTTTTTCTCCTTTGTTTTTGTTCTCCTTTCACCTCCATCTTTCCTGATACATGTAACTTCCTTACCATCTGCCAGCACTGATTCCCTTTTTAAGATGGTCTTGTGCTGGCTGCTTATATTAATGTTGGGGTTTTTTCATCATGGTTTATGACTTTTGAACCATGAAATGAGTTATTTGACAGGCACCTCAGTTTTTAATAAAACACCTCCATTATTGGGTGAAAGGCAGCATTCAAGTAAAACAAAAATCACCCCTTACTTTGAACCTTGGAAATCTCTTAGGATGTATACAGCAAGCAACACCAAGGTCTGGTTTTCATGTTGTTCTTTAGGCAGAGAGCGTTTGGCAAGATGGAGAAATCCACGTCCATCTCGACAGATGAGGAGCTGGCAGTGCTGCCACAGAAGGGTTGCACTGTAGAGATATCAACTGCACATAAACAACCATAGCTTGTTTTCAGGCTTCATCATCTGCATAGAAAGAATACGTCACTCCTTGTGATAAGTGAGAGATCTCTGAAGCATCTATTGTATATAGAGTCTGTTTTTCTAACTAGCAAGTTAAAGGATCATTGTACTTAAAATTTAAATTTAACTTTATTAGGAAGCATAAAATCGCTGCTTGAAAGTTAGATCAGTACGATGGCCTTCCAGATTCACAGCATCTGCCAAGTAAGAAGTCTTGTGAAAGCCTGCCTTAATTTCCCATCTGCAAAAAGTAATAAATAGAATACCAGGCTTGAAGCAGTCTTCAGGCAGGAATACCATGGGAGGAATGCAGAGCTTTTTCTAAATTAAGTTCGTTTTAAATTGACTGTCTTTTGGGAGTATTTTCTATGGATTTACAAGTCAGAGCAGGCAAGCCTGACCAACAGAATTCAGTTTCTACAGCTGTTGGTCAGTATTTTATGTCAAGACTTTTTAGCCTCCCTCATTAAAAAAAAACCACAACACTTCTAGGGAATATTCCTTAGCTTCTTCCCATTCCATTAAATAAAGCTATAGCTGGTCAATATTTGCCTTTAGGAATCTCAGTCTAACTCTCTGCATTCTGTCCATTTGTGTGATCTGACATGCAAAGGACCTTGAAAGAAAGCTGTTCTGAACAGCTTCCAGCCAGTTCTATCCACACTAATTGTAAGCTTCTGTGTGTGCCTGTATAAAAGATGTTATTCTCAGATGCATAATTATAGATGGTTTGTATATTATTCTGCAGACGTTTTTAGTCATATTTGTAAAACTGTAATACTCTGCATCTGATTCCTCTGTGGATGAAAAATTGTTTGTCAGTTCTGAAAGACAATTCCCCCTCCCAAAGTTATTTTTATTGCTATTGTATCTATTTTTAAATTTGGGCCACTATATTTTGCACAGGTCCACAATGGTCATACAATATTCTGGACATCCCTACTTCATATCCATAGTATCTGGTTTAGGTGGATTCTTACCTAATTGATTCATATAATTTTTAATTTTTTAAAAATCATATAATTGATGTGTCCTTATTTCTTCAAAGGAGCAAGGTCTGATAATCTCACCCATTTTAAATTACCTTGTAAGTTTTTAGACTGCTTTACTGTCATAATGTTAAAGCAATTATATTCCACCATGTACAAAAAGCCACAAGGGGAAACCTAAGTAATTATCAAGTCTAATTAAACACATTTGTGGCTCAGTATTGAACTTTCTTAGAACAATTTTGTGATGTTATCCCATACACGAATTTGGTGCTTCTAAAATTCAGCATTTATTAATAAAAAATTATGGAAGTATTAAAACTGAACTGAAAACAGCAAGAGAATATGTGGCCAGTAGGCTTTAATAACTGCTATTTTTTGCAGGTTTAGAGGTTATTAATTTTTTTTCTTTCAGTCCAGAAACTGTCAATGCTAATTATTATAAATATGTTCTTGTGAGGATCTTCCTGTAACTGAGAGGTGCTTTGGTAAATAGTTTGTGCTGTCATTTGTCCATCTCCAAAGTGTTTCATGGTTCCAGCTACAAGAGAGAGTGCAGCTTTGCATTAGCTGCTGGGGTCACTGCTGAAGGGATCTTTGCTGCAAAGAGCCAATATCTTGTAACTTCTGGAAGAAGACAGATTTGCATCTTTCCAGTCTCAAATAGTAGAGAATGTAATGCTTCTCATTTTACAGGAAAATTGTGCCACAGAGCTTGAAGCTATCCAGATTGGGAAGTTCTGAACCATTTAATTTTAACACTGTGGATTTTAGTGTACAAGTGGCAGAGAAATGCTTCTGTTTCATGTCTTGTCCATGGGAAATAGGCTAATCAAATGTTTTCCAATTACAACAGTCAGCTCATCGAGGGAAACAAGGCAGTATTGGGCATGCATCCAGTTCCTCCTAAGGCATTTTGCATCAGAGATGAATTCTCTGGCTTCATCATAAGGTTGAGGATTCTCCAGGGGGTTGGATGGGGCAGGGATGAAGCAGAAGAGGGGAAAGGAAAGGACCAGGACTGCTCTGATCAAGTATTGCTGCTCACAGAAATAGAGAAGCATGCTTTTAGAGGTCAATATTCACCTCAAGTATATGCTGCTTTCTTTTGTCAGATACCTCTGGTGATGGAAAGCTGACCTAGAGAAAAATCAGTCATTGAAGCTGCAATCTCATGTTGTGCTCTGCCTTCAGAAGCTGATGCTGCTGTCTGGGAACAAAGTGAAGTCCTAACCATGTGAGGAGAGGCACGAAGTCAGCACTGTCCCTCTTAGTGGGGATCCAGTTTCACTTAATGATTTTTCTTTCAGAACACGAGTGACCTGGAAGAAGGGTGAACATCCATCACACTTTGTTCTCTTGCACTGCAGAGGGTCAGATTTATATACTGAGGGATGAATTATTCTTTTGGGTCACTTCAGCCCAAAAAGAGCTGTCATGGCAACAATAGAAGAGGTTAGCCAGCTTAGCCATGGGACAGCTACTAATAGGAGTATAATTTGGCTTCAGAGGTTATGTATAATCTTAGTTTGAGATGGTTTTAAACTGTTTGATGGTGTATTTAGTTTTCAGTGTCATGGTTCCTCTGTACTAGGATACAAGTGTCCTAAGCAAGAAGTGAAGCTGGTTTTGAACTCCTGCTCTAAAATCTTCTGTTTTCAGTAGGTTGTGGATAAATCAACTCAGCAGGCAACTACAAATGGAAAATATGTTAGCATTCCACCATTGTGGATGCCTTAAGAAATAACAATTATAAAACTTAGCTGCTGGTAGAGAGTTAAAGAATTTGTATTACTTCTGTCATCTCATATTTCAAAGCAAAATTATTTAGGGTGGAATACAGATAAACTTGTCCTTCAGGTTCCTCCTAGTGTGGTAAAAGTTACTTTGCTTTTTCTGATTTCTTTTTTTGACTTATGCAAAATTAATTTGACATTAATCCTCATTTCTGGGTAGATATTCACGCTGTGGATACCTTCTGAACCACTTCTCAGATGTGTATTTTGTAAATCTGTATGAATTTACAGAAAGATGTAGGAGTAGAAGAGGCAGTTATTCCACTAATGGATAATTCTCCTTAGAGTGAAAAAAGGAGGCAGGAGGACAATGGCACATTAAAGCTGCACTAGGAAAGAATAAAGATACTTTTTATATATTCTTTGCTAGGGAATATTTTGGCACTGTATCTCAGAGCTAGTTTGCTGTCAGTTTTTCTGACATCAACTTACAACGATTAAATGACATCTATTTTTAAAAATTTAAATCAAGTGTCCTTTATGCTTTGAAATATCTAGGGAAATAGTTACCTAATGTTACAGGGCAACATAAAAATAAAAATCCTTGTTTTACCTGGTTTAGATTTATAATTGGGATGGTTTATAGAAAAATCCACGGTGAATCTTAACCTGACCTCAAAGTTAATTAGATTACCATGGGTATTACGTCCTGTTCTCAGACTTTGCAAAGAGCTAGGTTAAAAACCACAGTTTGTAATCCTTTAATTCTTTACAATTAATTCCTTAAACAATTAGTGATGTAAAAAATTTTAAAAGTTACTGTTACTGGTTACTTGTCTTTTCAGTCTGCATTTTCAGTCCACACCAACTGTTTTCTGTCCACTCTTAATTTGTCTTATAATGCATCCCAGGAAGGTTGCTTGGAAAGGGCCTTTGGAAGTAATTTGGTCCAACCTCTTTTTAGAAGCAGGATGGTTGCTAAAGCAAGATCAGCTATGGTTTTGTCTAGTTGGGTCTTGAAAACCTCCACAGATGGAGATTTCACATGATTTGCTGTTGTGTAGTTTGCGAGGTAATATAATACAAACTTTGTGAAATAGCTTCAGAGTTTTACTCAAAATATGTCTGAATTAGATTTTGGCAGCTGTTGCTTGCCAAAAGAAGCTTCATTGCCACTTCTGTATGTGTATGTGCCACTTCTGTATGTATGGAAGATAATTGCAGTGAACTCTAAAGGTGGGGTTCATGTCACCTAATTTTAGCAACATACGACTTAGCTACCTCGGTTGTTAACCAAGGAATCTTCCCAGGTACTCAGGGAGAAGAAAGACTTAATTCTCCCTCCTGAGGATGGTTGGAGTGAGTCATTCTAAGGAAGCTGCTGGTTTTCCCCACCATTTACAAGTGTGGTCCCCTTTCCATTTGGTGTCAGATTTGCTTAGATAGCTTTGGCCAGATGAGGAGAATTCCTTCCACACTGGACCAAGGCAGTGTGGGGACTGCAGCCACAACTTTGTTCACAAAGTAAGATGCAATCCTAATTTAAAAAGAACCCATATGAGGCAGAACACTGACTGGCAGCCAAGCTATCAATTCTTTCTCAAGAATTTCCTTCATGCTGTACCTCTGGTTTTTGGTTAGGGGGTTTCTGTTTATTTGGCCATACTGATTTTGTCATCATGCTACACTGTTGGGGTTTTTTTGGTTGCAAAAGGGTAATGAATTGCTTTGTATTTATTTTAATTCTGAGATTTTTTCCCTATGATTATCAGGACTTGGAAGAGGATGACTCAAAGATTTTTTTTCTGGTTGGATTTTTTTTCTTGTTGTATGTGAGTTATGCAAACACTCGAGGGAGAGAAGAGCATTGTGATGTGACTGATACAGGGAAGATTTTGCAAGAAGCATTTTATTGCTTAGGATGCCTGTAGAGACTGCATGGTTATGGAAACCAGTGCCCCAGAGGGAAAAAATCCTGTCATTCCTTTAGCATAACATGCACAGCAGATAACCTGTGGCATGGCACATGCTGTCTTAGAGCAGAAAAATTCCTGAACTACAGCTTACAAAGTACCTTTTTTTCGTTGCCACTCCTGTTGTTCTGCTAGCAAAGAAGTGGTTAAGTCTCTTTCTTCCCAATGTCTCAACATAGGAAAGGCTGTATTTTACTCCTACTACCTTTCATCTTTTGTTGGTTCTTCAGGTTCACTTAAATTGCTTATGCAAAAAAAAAAAAAAAAAAAATCTGACCCCTCTGAACAGGCTCCCTCACTTTACTGACAATGTATATTTTTTTTCCTGCTATCTGCAAAGTGGCTTACTGTGTTACTAGGTATCTCAGGAGATTTTATTCTCTTTTTCTCTTAAGAATTAAGTCTGCCAATGACAATGGCATGAAAAGTGACTGTTAGTACAAGTTTTCCTAAACCTCATCTTAAAAAAATCTGTTCTAAACTTTACCAAATAAAACACATTCGTGGCCTTTGCTGATGGATGCAATGTTTGTAGTTGCTGGGCCTGAAGTCTCTGCTCTCCTGTGTGTCTTGGGAACAACGTGGTGAAGGTCTCTGTGATGCATTGCAGGACCCTGAGGATGCTGTGCCTGTTGGGCAGAGGAGGGCCTGGTGCTGGTGCATGTGCTTTGGATTGGCATTTATGCTGGCTGGTGTGATCCTGGGTGGTGCCTATCTGTACAAATACTTTGCATTCCAGGTGAGTCAAATTCATTGTATTATGGGAGGGTTGCATTTTTCTCCCTTATGCTTTATGTTTAGAAGAGGGAAGAAGAGCAACAAATTAAACCAGCCTTGCTGCTCCCATTTTTGTCTTCCTAAACCTTCAGCTTTTCTAAAGGCAAAGTGTATGGCCAGCTCTGAAGTTCCCTATTGGCAGAAGAGGGCAGGAGCAAAGCTGACAAAGAAAAGGGAGCAACAGAAAACCTTATTTTGCAGAGAAAGGATTAATCTAAATAGGACTTGGGTTTAGGAACCCCAGTGGTGCCCCAGATTTCACCTGCTTTCTCTGCTCTTCTGCTGTGCTGAATACTGGAAATAGATTAACCCTTTGAAAGCCTCCTTGCTTGACTCCAGATTTGCTAGAATCATGCAGTACAGCAAAGGGAATGCTGGTCAAGTGTCTCTCCTCCTTCTCCTAGCCCTCTCAGAGATGAGAAAAACAGGCTTTACAGGAGACCTGGGAGAAGCACAGTCAGCATGGTTAAACATCCTCTGTCAGATGTAATGCACACTGACAAGATCAGACCTCTGGCAAAATGTATTTTCAGTCTTTGTGACTGGCACTGAGGCAAGAGGAGCTCTGCAAAGGCAGTGGTGCCAGAGAAGTGAGTATTTACCTGAAATCTGGGAGATCTGAGTTAAGCATTGTCTTCCTCAGTGGGAACTGTCACTGTGCAGTAGTAGATGTGCTGGGTTCTTACCAAAGTGGTGCCAGCAAACCCTCCGTCCTTCAGAAATTGCTGGGGTTGCAAGATGCACAGGGTCAGAAAGGGAGAATACAAGCAAAACATTACTCCCTCTATCCCACTGGTTAGTGCACAGTTTCTGCAAGGCAGGAATTCTGTGTTCCTGTCCCTGCTCCCAGAATTATTTTTTTAAAACCATTTTCGTAACTTCTAATGGAGAAAGCAGAGTGATTAAACATAAAGTCATAGAATGGTTTGGGTTGGAAGGGACCTAAAGATCATCAAGATCCAACCCCCCTGCATGGGCAGGGACATCTCCCAGCAGACTACATTGCACAAGGTTTCATCCAGGAGAAATTCTTGTTGAACTTGCAGTTTACAGTTTCTGGCTATTGTGGTAACCTAATCTACAGGGGAGCAGTAGCAAATGATTCTTAAAGAGCACAGTTTATCTTGGTGAATGGCTCAGGATAGCTGAAGGCCTTGTGGTATCACTAATGTGTGTTTCATCAGTGCTTAGCACCTCAGTGCTCCACCTTTCACACACCAGCTTGCTAAAATTGAAAGTGCTGTTTAATTGAAACCTGTGGTACTCGTTTATGAGTCAGATCTGGGTTGAAGGAAGCATTGAGGAATTGAGCTAACATTACACCGAAGAAGTTTTCAGTGTAAAACTTTAAACTGATGGTGTGTGCATAAATTGTATATTTCTAAAACTATCTGGCCTATAAAATTGGTATATGGCTGCCTCTGACTCAGGACTTTTTTTTGCAATTCACTTAAGATATGTATACTGCCATATATACTGTGACAGAAGGACACAATTTTTTAAAAATTCCTTTTTATTACTTTTTTTGTCTTTGAACTGACTTGCAAAACTTCCAAAGCCTTGCAAAAGTAAGCATCTTCACAGAACAGCTGAGATTGAAGGGGAAACTTTTGAAATTATGTCTGGCTCAACCCCTTGCTGCCAGCAGAACCAAATTCAGAGTTAAGACTTGCATTTTAAAGATGATTTGGATGACCAGTTTCAACATTTTAAATTATAATTACTGACTGCAGTTAAGTATAATAATAATAATAATAATAATAATAATAATAATAATAATGTGCATGAATATAGAAATAGAAACTTAGCTGTGATTCTAAAACCAAGGTGCAATGTGCCACAGATAATAGATGCATATTAGAAGACTAGATTTTAAGAACCTGCTTTTGGAATCCTGTTTTCCCAGAATTCGAGGGAAGAACTCCCTGTGGGTTCAGTACAATCAAGTTTTTACCCGTGGTAGATAGAAACTGGCTCCTACTTTGATGTATGGATCAAATTAGAGGGAAAACATTTCATCTAGGCTGACAAGTTTTTCTTCTCCAGAGTGCTTTGAGAATTTTAAGTTTTAAGCTTCTATCAAGTTCTAACGATTTTGGTTTGGTGTTACTATCTTTCAGCAGGGTGGTGTGTATTTCTGTGGAATAAAGTACATTGAAGATGGCTTAAGTTTACCTGAGTCTGGGGCAGAGGCTCAGAGTGCTCGTTACCACACGATTGAGCAAAACATTCAGATCCTGGAGGAGGAAGATGTTGAGTTTATCAGTGTGCCAGTCCCTGAGTTTGCTGATAGCGATCCTGCTGATATCGTCCACGACTTCCACCGGGTAAGATGTATTTCTGAAGAGGTTGAAAGCATTTAAAACTTGAAAAATGTTCCCTCTCAGTCATCCTGATAAATGTACTCCCTAATTATTGTGGTGGGGTAAAGTGGAGGGTGGAGGAGGCAGCAGAAACATTTTGATCAGCAGCAGGCTGCAAGCAGTTATTAACCGGGCACATAAAGTACAGCGTTTTACAGTCATCATGAGATAGTTTGTAAACCACCATTTGCAAATATGGTTCTGTTTTTAGAAGGAGAAAAATCTTAGAGCTCTTTCTTTCCTGAGTATGAGGAAACAAAGAGAACATAGTTCTTGCTGTGCCAAGTCCACCGAGCCAGATTTTCACCAACTGCTGTGGAGCCAAGGGAAGTTTAGAATGTCATAGCTTTGACCCCAGCTTGCAGGGGCTGGTTTTATCTGACATCACTTGGTATGTTCAGGCACCCCTAGAAGCTGCTCTCATTGCATAGCTCAGAAAGAACTAGCTGACTGACCGTGGAAGAGAGGTGGTTTTCCAGATGCTGCAGGAAGCCTGTAAGAATCAGCCTTCCTCATGCACTGCAGGCTACTGGCATTCCTAAAGGCAAGGACCCAGGGTATCAAGGCATAGGAACATCTTTGATTGATAGGAATTGTGGTAATAAATTTTTGGGAAGGCAGTTAACAGGCCTGCAGCTCTCAGTATCAACGTCAGAGCCATAAAACAGTGATAAGCCCTTCTTTTCTGTATCAGCCCAGTGGAAACTGTCTGATAGCAATGAAATGTTCTCCAGCTGGTTTTCAGGAAGCTAATTTTCTGTGAAAATTTGAAAACTTCACTGCACAGCTTTTTTAAGCAAGGATGAAAAAGAAGAATAGGGAGGCATCCTGGGTTTTAATGCAAACCTTGGAGTTTCAACTTTATGAGGCAAAATAAGTGCTGCCTATCAAATACTCATAACCTGATTCAGAGGAAAACACGGCTCACTTGAGCTGTGTAATTTTATAATATTCCTGAATATATTTAGGGAGCTTCTGCTAAGAGTTAGAGCAAAGCCTCCAAAGAAACAAAACCAGAAAAAAACCCAAAACAAAAGCAGTATGTTAGAAGTGAATAGGAACAATATAATATTATAAATTTGCTTTTTGATTTAATGGGTTAAAGGCTTTGCTCTAAAGGTCAGTGCAAGGATCATTTGCTTTATGCACAGCACTTACTCTCATGTAATGAGATTGGTTGAACTGATGATTGCTGTCCTGGTACTGTCTTGCTGCTCAGTATTTTATACATGTCTGCAATCTTAGAGCTTTCAGCAGCTTGAGATAATGTCTTCTTTAGCAGGAGCAGATGCAGTAAAACACAGTTCAGTGAGCAGAGACATTTGATTAATCAGGAAAATTCCCTGGGCTGTTGTATCTCTGTATTTATCAAATAATGGCAAGTATTACAGTTCAAGTATCCTAAAAAAAAAAATAAATCAGCTATTAATAATCATTAACACTTAAAGTCAGTAGTATTTTTGAAAATAAAAGGATTTTTGTTGCATTATCTGTAACTATTTTTTTCTTGTATATTTTGTTCTTACCAGCAGCTTTTTACTTTCTGCTAGAACAAAAAGGTTTTTGCCCTGTTGCTTCAGAATGCAGGTACTAGGAATAAATGAATACTGTACCTGATGACCTAACAGATCAGATACACCTTTGTAATTTCATTATTGGAGTGCATTTGATTTACTCATTGCCTGCTGCCTTGCACAAATCCCTGTCATAGGTTTCAACTCTCGGGAAGACAGCTTTTTATTTCTGCATTTTTCTACTCTCAAATTGAGTTTGTTGGACGGACCTTCTAGTGAGTAAAACAACAATTTGAAGAACACCACAAGGCAACAGCAGATTAGCAAAGTCTGTATGAAATTGTTATGATGTATTTTGATGAAAGTAAATATTTCCTCAACAGAGACTCACTGCCTATCTTGACCTTAGCCTGGATAAGTGCTATGTGATTCCTCTGAACACTTCAGTTGTTATGCCACCAAAAAATTTCCTGGAGCTCCTCATCAACATCAAGGTATGGTTAAATCGTAAGCAATTTGTTCTTAAAACAGGGAAAAAAGATAGTTCTTTTTTTTGCCAGAAGTCTGACACTCTCACTTGTGTTGGAAGCTTAACAAATCAGTAGAGATCTTCTGTAAAGAGAGAAGTCTGTCACCTTCTTAGTTAATTATCTACAGTCATGAAGGAATTATAAATTCAGAGGAAGGCAAGTTTCCATAAAACAGGTATGTGCTGGAATGAGACTGCTCAGCTGAGATGTACTGGGAAACCCTTTATTGTGGGCATTGTGTAAAGCACAGGTCTCTACTGCCCCTACTTTGAGCAGATGCAGTGGCTTGAGAGGGATGTGTGTGAGGTCTGATGGATCTGCCCTCTGTGCTCAGGAGAGCTCTGCATGTGGTGGACTAGCACTGCATGTGAGTTCATGAGGTTTCCAGCAGCCTTAAGATGGATCTTTCTGTTTCCAGGGAGGATTTGTAGGAGTGATCAGGATTGCTTATCAGGATGATAAGCAAAGCCCATTTAAGCAAGGGGCTTTTTAGTGTAGCCAGATTTCTGGTTTTCTGAGCATCAGACCTTTGTTGTCCTTAAAAACAGGGACTGTGGAAAGGACTGAGATTCAATCACTGAACAACTGAAAATGAGTTTTCAGTATAAAGTTCTGGGAGCTCTTCATCACTTCCCAGCAGGGTCTGATAACTGAAAGCTACTGCTGGGCTTGTGGTGCTGGTGCTGGCTGGCTTGGTGCCACCACAGGGACACACTGTTCTGTTAGTAATAGTAACTGTGTGAAATGTAATGGCCTGTGAAATTGAGGAGGCCACAGCAGATAATTTAATGAGGTCTCATACTACTTTATTATATATAATCTTTTTTTTTTTTTTTTTTTTTTTTTTTTTTTTTTAAGCTCTTGCATATATATGCTTTAAATGCAGATTTATATAGTACTTAACTTGTTTTTCAGCCTTCTGGTTTCTTTACAGAACAGCAAAAACACTCAGGTGGGGAAGAGAGCTGATAAGCTAACTTGTGTCTAAGACTGGGGAGAGTGTTTTAAATTTGATTTTACTAGGATTTTATAACTTTAGAATTGTTAATACCATCTTTGGGTTTACATCTTTGGAACAAGGCTTTGAAACTAGGGGCTACAGGAACAGTTTTACCCATTTCTCAGTAGTTCATGTATATATATAAATCCAATGTGAAAAATTACTTCACAAGTAAGTCCTGTGCTGCTTTTTTTGCTGCCCATTTTGAGATGAGCTATTAAAGTACACTTTCATTTCTTGACTATAAAGATCAGGTGGTGCTTGTAAAACACAATGGCCCCAGATTTTTCAACTTTGTGTATGTTGTTTTGTTCCCATTTTTAGTTCCCACAAATTCCAGTATTAAAATCCGTTCATTTCCTAGTTTGTAATTAGAACTAAATCAAATATGCTTGGTTTACAAGTAAGAGGATAACCAGGATAATTTCATTTAATTGAAAATCTGTGCAAAAACAAACTGTTTTGATCACTGTCCCCAATAGTGAGTGCCCTAATTTTATGAGACATCTGTTTAATTCTCATTGTAGTAACAAAAAGCTGTGGGCATTTGCTGTCTCAGAAAACCAGGCTAAATGTTTTGTAACTGAAATTTTGAAAACTATTCTGCAGATATATAAAGTGAATAAATTTTTGTTTTCTGTCCTGCAGTCACGCTGGTTGCACATGGAAAAAAAATGTATGAAATTAAAGTGCTCATTCATTAAAAGGACCTCTGAATACACGCAGAGGCCATTTTATGAAAATGGAGGTGCTCTAGGCTATTTTGGTTTTGGGTTTTTTTGGGGTTTTTTGTTTGTTTTTAAAAAGCCATAATCCCAGCCTAAAGAACCCCATTTTGCTTGAATATGCAGACAGTGAGAGGCCTCCTTTCCTTGGGGGACAAGGATGAAGCCCAGGTATCCACAAAGGTTCATCCAGCTCATTCCCATTGTTGAGCCAGCCACCCAAATTTAACAATACGTGACGCACAGGACATCTGAAAGATGATGATATTTGCAGTTATGGTGGATCCCAGTGCTGGGTAATTACTCCTGCAGCAGATGGGTGGAGGAGCTTCCTGCACTGAGCTCCCCTCCTCCTCCTGTGCCCTCTGGGAAGGCCACGGATGCTGGGTCCAGGGAATGAGTGGTTGGGGAGGTCCCAGGGGATCTGCAGTTTGGAGGACAGGAGCCCAGTGATGTCCTCACAGGCTGCCCCAAGTCCTCAGCACAGCTGCCCACCCTGCTGGCTCCCTTGCACTGCTGCTTTGCTCTGAGGCTCCCTTGGGCTTCCCTCCTGGTGTATGATAGACCAAGAGTTAAGATACAGTAATGTACAATTACTTAATTGCCTACTAATGAGTGGCATAATTTGGGAGTTTGAAGTCTTTCACGCTCTTATTTAAAGAAAAATAAAAATTGCTGTCGATTTCCTCATGGTGTGTTATGAAGAAAATGTTTATACTTTTGAAGTGAATTTTATGCAGTCTGTCCTTTCTTTAATTATAAAAATAGCACTTAGATTCTCAACACGTCACTTGGACTGAAAAGACAGTCTTGTTTTGCAGTGGAATTTTCGAGTTGTTTATTTTCAATAAAAATATAGTGATCTTTCACCACAGCAGCTGAATTTGTTTCCCCAAGTGGTAATTTAATTTTTAGAACATAAGCAACACTTTCTCTACTGCCACAAAGTAGAACCACCCTAGCAGGATTTCTTAGATGAAGTAATATTTAAAAAAAGTTGATGATTATTTACCAGTGGCAGTATTAGGAAGTAATCTGATAGCAAAGTGCGCGCATCTTCAGCTGTGTACCAGTGACTCTTGCACAGAGCTGGATTCCTCCATCATTTCAACAGTGACAAAGTGACACTGAAGGGACTAGGAGAGGCTTGGGAAGCCTTTGTGTGTCATCATGGCTCTTCCCTTTTTCACTGTACTACCATAAAACACCTGATATGCCACCATGGCTTTTTAATACCTTTCTGTATAAACAACTCTGGGATTCACCGGAATACTTGATGGAGCTAGATGGTCTCATCTTACATTTGGTTTGAGAGTTGTGATTCATACTGCAAATATGTTCAAGGCTTCCCAAACCCCTGGGATGCAACTGGAATATACTGCAGCTGGTGTACTTCATCAGCAGGAGTATCTCCATGGAGAGCAACTCCTGTCTGAAGTAGTTCCCACTGAGGGCTGTTGTGAATTAAGTGAAAAATGCGGATGATAAGTGCGGGACTGATCCATGAAAATGGGATGCTCCTGGAAAAAACGTCTCTCTCTGCTGAAGACTGATGTTACTGTAGCAGGAGGGCAGTGGATATATACAGTAGTGGAAGTTTTGTGACCCTTTTGAATATAATTGTTACGTATTTCTGTAGTGCAGTGCAGTCACATTTGCACATATAGAATAAAGTTCCGTGGGTAAAAAAAATATTTTGAAAGAGCACAAAGAAGGCATCTCGGAGATGTGTTAAAGGAACACATCACAGTGGTTTTTGTGTACTGAAACCATGAAGAGATGGCTTTTCACAGAAGTCTTACATTTTTATTCAACAGGCTGGAACATATTTGCCTCAGTCCTACTTGATTCATGAACAGATGATTGTCACTGATCGCATTGAAAACGTGGATCAGCTGGGATTCTTTATTTACCGCCTCTGCCGTGGCAAGGAAACCTACAAGCTACAACGCAAGGAAGCCATGAAAGGTAAATGTTCTTCCTGCCATCTTTTGCGTTGGCAGAAGGTTCAGTGCTGCTTGAGTTCAATAAATAGGCTTGATTATGTTGAAAAGAATGACTCTTATTAAAGCAAGGGTTGCGTATTGCACTGACTGGCTCTGTGGGCTTAAGTACAGCTGATATTTTCTGTGTAGGTATGGAAATAAGTAATCTTACTGTGCAAAAGTGCTCAAGGCCCCAGTGAGCCAGGAGCTGCTGAAAAGTGTGTGTTTCGTGGGTATGTTTTCTGGCATTCAGGGTTTTATGCTTTTATTTAATCTTCTTTCATTACCTACCACCTCCTTCTCCCCAGAAAAACAAGACAAAAAATCCCTTTAATATATGAGAAGACTGTGTAGCATTGCTGTCAAAGTCCAGAAATGCAGGTTCTTTTTTGTCATTAAAGCCATCTATAAATTAGTCCACATCTTCCTCTTTGCACCACTGTTTGTAAGAGTTGTCTTCACAGTAAAATTGTAGTGCTTGATACTTCTTAATTGAAAATGTTTGAAAAACATAATTTGTAAAAGTCTTGACAAGCTACTAAATAGTGCCTTAAAATTTTCACTCAGAATTTACTCAAACTGGTAATTTTTATTTTACTTTTTTTAAATGTATGGGATGTGCATGTGCACGCTTGAAGCGGTTTGGGTTTTTTTGACCTGGCTGCTTGAAAAAAGAAGGGAAAATATTTTATAAAAATAATTCAGAGCAATGTTTAACCGGAAAATCTGATTCAGAATTTAGTATGTGGTAATAAATGATGAGCATAGGTTGGTGGTAGGCATTAGTTTGGCTAAAATGTGGTTAAATTCTGTCTCCGATTCCCAGATGTTGTTCACATACTACTAGTCCACTCTTTTTTCTTATGGTGGTCTATTCCTTTGCTGTTCCCTCTCAGATCGCCACAAGCATTTCTACAGATGGACAGAGAGGGAGATTGGGAACTGATGTGGGTTAAAACAAGCTCTAGTGCAGGGGTTTGGCAGGTTGGTTTTAACTAAACCAGTACTGTGACTTAGTTCACTGCACCTTTAGCATCATCGCCTGCTTACTGATTTTCTAAATATGAATGTGGGCCTATGTGGGGAGAGGGGGATCACAGAAGGGTAGGTATGATTTCTCATTATTTTGTATCTAATATTATATAGCATATTTCTGACATCTTATTATAACAAATGTAAAACAACTCAATTTTTCTTCACTAATACAAACAGGTATTCAGAAGCGTGAAGCCATTAACTGCCGAAAGATTCGACACTTTGAGAACAGGTTTGCCATGGAAACACTCATCTGTGAACAGTAATGAAGAATATTACTGTTGCAGGAGACTTAAAAAGTACAGTATGACCCCACCCTTTGTATTGTGTGCAGTGATTATTTTTTAAAATCTTCTTTTATGTAAGTAGTGGACAGGGCTTTATTGCTGAACACCTTCCATACTTTTCATCTCATGATACATGTAAAAATCAGTATGTTTTAGTTCTTTTCCTTATTTTCAGGTGTGGTGTTCTTATATTTGAATAGCAATTGTATAAAAACTTAGTTGCTAGTGCATTTCATGTGATGAATCTTGAACACTAGAAAGAAGAGGAAGTCTTTGAAATATCCACCGGTTTTTAATTAGGTAAAAATTTAAAAGAATTATTAATGTACAAATGGACTGCAAGAGCTACTTCTAACTGTAATATTATCTGCTATATAGTTTGTTACAGCATATAGATAAATCTGTATTTGACTCTCCCTAACAAAGTGCAATTTGTTTTGTTTTTAAAATATTGTCATATTTTCCTTTTTAGATTAATTTCTGACTCGATGTTTTAAAATGACAAGTGTTTGCTGTAACAATCTTCTAGAAAATTAAGAAGTAACTTATGTTACTAACTTGTATATAATCCATGTATGTGCAATGGAAAATAAACCTTATAAAGCTGTTTGTCTAAAAGTCTTGTGTTTTCCTTTGCTGTTACTGTGGTGGTTTTTTTCTTTTTAGGGGTGGAGGGCACTGCAGTTAAATTTGAAGGTAAAATGAATGCTTTTTACTTGCAGTGCTATTTTGAAAAGCAGGAAGATAAAACAGAATAGGTGATGGCTGAGAAATGGAATAGAAATGGAGAAGCTTGTTTTTCTGTTCCTTTCTCATTTAAAGGCAGTATTGTGCTGCTTGCTTAAATTCTGGGTTGGTATTCTCACAATACATAACAATCAGAGGGGAGATCAAAAGCTGAGGTAACACATTATGTCAGAAGTCCCTGTCCTGAGTGTTTGTCAAAAGATGTACACAATCTATAGTGTGCCATGAGTGAGGCTGACCCAGCTGAGAGCCAGGAGTTTTCACTCCATGCAGGACTCTGCATTTCTCTTTGTCCCACTTCATGGCTTTTCATGTCAGCCTGTGCCGTCAAGGGTTTCAAGCATTAAGGGTTGGACTTGATGATCTCTGAGGTCCCTTCCAACCCAGTCGATTCTATGATTCTATGATCAAGCTTCACCAATTTATGTGGAGCTAGCATAAACATCACTTAATTCCATTCTGTATCATGCCATTTACACTTGAAACTGCTATTCTGAAAACAAGTTTGATTTTTTTTTTAATATGATTGGGACCTCTCTAATAGCAGCTTTTGTAGGGGAGAGTGCAGGGTAGATGTGTCATAGTGCCTTCTGTTCTGAAGCTGGTTGCAAGAAAAATTATAGGAGAGCAATAAAGGCAGTAGCACTCAAAAGGAAGGCTCTCCCAAAATTCACTTTGAAGATTCCATGACATGGGAACTGACTTGTATTTCTGAGTGCTGGACATTTATCAGGAAAGTAGAAATGTGTAGTAGAAAATCTACATACTGTTTTGCAAAAAAAGTACCACTTAAGCCATTTTTAAGTAATATGCACCATAGGTGCCCAGATATTTTGTCTTGGGTTAATTCAGTCAAGAGCTTTGAACTAATCCTATTTTTCATCTATTAAAGGATCTTTTCTTAATATAGTGGGAGGATGCTCTACTGGTTTTGGAACTATTATACAATTGTAAAGATGCTATCCTTCAGCTTCCTGCTATTGTCAATGTTTGGATTGAGATAAAATAATTTGTTTTAAAGGAAGTGTCTTTAAGTATACAACATTTTTTTTTTCTCCATCTGCATTTGGTTTAATTTACAGTTCAGTCTTAGTGTAGATACTCCTAATTGTATATATAATGTATACATAATTGATAATTTTCCAAAAGCTGGACTTTCTTAATCCATTCTTGCTACTGCATGGCACTCATGAGCATCAAATGAAGCCTTACATACACACAGGTTCAATGCTTATGTATAAATTATGTGTACACAGCTATGCTTTGGTGTAGATGTAAGCAAGCTGGCATTTCCATTGGGAAAATTTAGCTACAGACATTCAGGATGTTGCAATTGTGTGCTTGAAATAAAAGGCCAAATATTTGTCAGGAAAGGGTTACTTCTGTGTACTTTGGAACCCTGTATGATGAGATTCACACTGAAGTACTTCTAAGCATGTTTCCTACCTTTCCATGAGCATGCTGTTCCTATTTTCCATAAGTTAAACATGAAAGTTATTTTTCAGTAAGCCTCCCACTGTCCTCAACTTAGTTTTCAAAATGGAACTCAGTAAGAAATTTTAATGGAGACACCAGCAAATGAGGTTGCTGAAGGGGTGGCAGAGGTGGGGAGAAATAGGTTTGTTTTGTAGACAGGAGGGTTTATATGACCATGCTGGATGCCTGTGTCTCTAATAAATTCTAAACCTGTTGGATGGTGGAGAGAAGTTTATTTTTTTGGTATTGTTAAAATAAACTTGGGGAAGGAGGAAGAAACTTGGCTGCACTGAAGGAAATCTCCCAGTATGCACTTTAGTCTTATTAAATGCCAAGCAGTCTGTGTGGAAAGAAGACCTAAAACCCCTTGAGTGCAAGAAAAGCTCCTGTTGGAACTTCTGCTCTCTCAGACAAAGTCAGTAATGCATAGGATACCAATCCATGGAAAAAATTAGTTCTAGGAGCTGCTTGAGCTTTTTTTTTTTTTTATTTTTGTTTTTAACAAGAAAACACCAAACCAACACATATCTGTGCTGTACTGAAGAAAATCACATTTCTAGCCTAATGAATTCCAGAAACTGGTTAGTATCAAAATGACCCAATTGGAAAGTATCTTTGCCAACACTTTTAAAACTTCTTGTAAGAAAGAAAATGAATCCTAATGCTCAGTCACATTTAAGTAGCCACTACCCTCTACTACTTGTTTATATGGTGAGAGGGCTGTGTTAGTCTCTTGTGGGCCCCAAGCATCCTCTGATGTTCAGTAGGTCTGTTGTCACCAGTCTGTGTATGATCTGGGCTTGCAAACATGATAAAAGCTCCAAGCCTTCCCTCCTTCTCTAACTGAAGTCTTACAGCTTTAGTAAAGAGCCACAGGGTAAGTTTTGGTGTGAAGAAAATACTGAAGGCCTGCAAGACAGAAAATGCAAGAGTCTGGTTCTCTGGTGCCAAGAGAAGCTGTGGGGTTGGCTGAAGCAATACAGACATGTGTTTTGTATTTGGAAAGACAAAAAGTAGGGGCTGGATTTATTTGCTTGATTGTTTTCAGGTGAACCAGTGCTGTGGAAGCCAACAGAGGTTTATCAAAGCCATGAGCTTAGAGCAGCACTGCCATCTGGAAAGGTGAGTATAGGGCTAAGTGGGAGTAAGGTTTTGTTGGGCTGAGTTGGGTGGGAGGATGGAAGCGTGGCATGGCTGTGTTAGCAGAAGCCAGTGGTGTCATAATATAAGCAGAGTTGCTCTTAATGGCATTGCTTGTTCTAGTTGCATTGATTGAGCAATAGTTGTATTTTACTCCTCTGAAGGATGCAGCATAGGAGAGCCCATAGTGCTGTTGCCATGCTGTAAGTTTTGCTGGAGTAAAATACACAAATGTTTTCACTTATTAGATCTATTTCACTGCCACACCTTGGTAAAGAATCTTGGTTTCAATCTTCACCAGGGGCTGATCTGCTAGAAGGCAGCTCTGTGGGAAAAGACCTGGTAATCCTGGTGGGTAACAGGATGACCGTGAGCCATCAATGTGCCCTTGTGGCCAAGAAGGCCAGCGGCATCCTGGGTGCATTAGGAGTGTGGCAAGGAGGGCAAGGGAGGTGCCCTCCCCCTCTGCCCTTGTGAGACCTCACCTAGAGTACTGTGTCTAGTTCTGGGCAAGGAACTGCTAGAGAGGGTACAGCAAAGGGCTACCAAGATGATTAGGGGAGTAGAACATCTCATCAGGAAAGGCTGAGGGATTTGGGTCTCTTCAGTATGGAGAAGACTGAAGGGGGATCTGATCAGTGCTTGTATTTAAAGTGTGGGTGTTAGGGCCAATCTTTTTTCAGTGGTGCCAAGTGATAGAACAAGAAGCAACAGGCACAAACTTGGAATATAGGAAGTTCCATCTAAACATGAGGAGGAACTTCTTGACTTTGAGGGTAGCAGAGCACTGGAACAGGCTTCCCAGAGAGGTGGTGGAGTCTGTCTCTAGAGACATTAAAAACCCACCTGGATGCCATGCTATGCAACCTGCTCTAGATGAACCCCTGGCAGAGGGGTTGGACTAAATGATCTCCAGAGGTCCCTTCCAGTCCCTAGTACTCTAAAAAAAATCCTAACAAAAAAAAACCAGGACAATATTAAAGCTTGGTTTAAAAGTCTATGTTCACTATAGGCTACAGTCGCTAATTTTCAACTGGGTTTTGGGTTGCTGGTTAAAATCAGTTCCCTGAGAAACACTTCCAATAGAACATATTCTGCCTCTTGTGAGCTTAGGAAATCTTGGAAGAGGAGGCATGGGAAACATCCTTGCTGGGGAGACTGCCAGCAGCAGGACAGGGTGTTGCCTATGCTGGTGGAGCAGTTTCTCATGCAGCCAGAGGAAGCAGAAGCTGGGACTGAGCAGGACGGGAAGGGAGGGATCACAACGGGGTCATTAATGTGGCTGTGTAATTACAAGCAAGGAGAGGACTGGTTTGATAGTCTGTTGACTTTTATTTAATTACTGCTGGCAGTACAACCCAAATAAACTGCCCTGCAGAAGGGGCACAGCATGCCCTGCACACCCCAGGGGCAGAATGTGTCCTGAGCTCGGAGTACTTTGCTTGCTGGAGACACACGAGATGGCCCCTTCCTGACAAAGCCTGTGGGGTGATGCAGCTCTGCATGCAAAGGCACATTCCATGCTCATGGCTGGAAACCTTCCACAAGCAAGGAAAGCTGTACCAGGAATGAGTAGGTTTTTTTTTCTGATAGCACTAGGGCCTCATCTGATAAATGTCCTCAGGGATTTTAATTTTTAGTACCCTGGTTCTCAGTGCTACCACAAATCCATGAAATAGTCACAACTCTGAAAGCCATTTTTACTTCAGAGAACACATAATGTCCTTATACAGTTATAAATAGTTTCATTTTTCTAGAGATAGATACAATGATCTGAGGAAAACAAGGGAAAAACATGACAATGAAGTCTAAAAACTGATTGATTCAAAACCTCTCTAAGCTACTCTCAAATGGAGAGAAGTATCCATGCAATAGCCTGGGTTGAGGTTTTGCATAGAGATGTCATATACATGCAGATGTTTCTCCATCCAGCAAACAGTCATGGTGTCCTTCCAGATCCCACTAGGAATTTGGTCAAACAGTTTATATTGATAGAGATTCCTGCCTCAAACTCATCAGCTGCAGTGTCTGAGACTCCAGCAGTGCACTATGTAATGCTCTGAGAAAAGCAACTCACTGATGTGTGTGAATGTGGAGTGAAATACACTCTTTATTAATAATATTTATATATGTATATATATAGAGAGAAGGGCTTTGAACTGCAAGAGGAAGCAGCACCTAATAAATACCTTTCTGTTCAGAGTGGATTGAGGTTTGTCATGTTCCCCATGGACTTTATATCACTGTAGGAATATTAACTTTTAAGCTTGTTTTTTATCCTTTGTGTTTTGAACAGAGTCTTTATGTAGAATACAGTGACAATAAGGGCCAGGCTCTCCAATCAGGGGTACAACCACCCAGCTTCTCCCCAGCACACCTGTAAACTATTTCCAGCTTCCAGGGCAGCACTAATGCCAGTGCAATTGCAATGCAGCATGACAAGAGGAGGTCATGGTTGGGAGTGGAAAAGGCATTGTTTCAAACCATGGTTTTAGTGAAAAAAAGCAGGACCACCTCTTCAGCCCATCTCTTGCTCCAAATGGTGCTTCAGTGTAAGTCTTGCTTAAGGCCTGTGGCTTGTAGGGCAGGAGCTGAAAAAGAGTTGGCTTGCAGGGAGCCAGGGTAGGTCTGCCACCACCCCACTCCTCTTAGCCCTGTGCTGGGGCTTTGAGAGGGACAGCAGTGTCCAGGTGACACTGAAGGCAGGGGGCTGCTGGCTGCTTCATGGTGCAAAGGATGTCCATGCTGGGAAGGTCATGCCCCCTCCCTGGTGAATTCTGCCTGTTACAGGCAGGGAAATGGGGTGTGATTAAGGCAAACATTTTTATAATCCATCAATTTTACAGCCTATGGGCTTCATTCAAGCAAAAATTCTGCAAATATTTAGTACTGGGAGTAATATCCAAAAGTTACCAATTTAGTGTGTTTAGTCACACAGCTCCAGCTGGTATTATTTTACTTGTAACTTAAGTGGTAGAGGTCTGTAATAATGTAGAAATAAGCAGCTAGTCTTGGTAGACCATGAGGTACATTTAAATCAGATTTCCCCATCATAAATATTTCATTTTTTATGACAACAAAATAAGGAGCAAGCTTCTACTATATCTGAGCTGGTTTCATTTGCAATGAAAGCATGACTTCTCTTCCCACTGGCAATTACCATGAAACTATAGCAACAGTTTTAAGTTAAAAAATTACTATAATAACTTAAGACTGTAGCAGCTAGAAACCGTGAGTCAAGACTGGCAGAGTGGGCAGTTTCATAGACTGCCATCTCTCTCTATGGCCTACACTTTAAGAGCAGTCATAGCAAGATGTTTAGAATAAGGATATTGCTAGGCCAGATAAGAAATTACAATTAGCACCTTATTTGATCTTGCAATGTTTCCTTCTTTTTTCTTTTTCTAGGTTTTAGTTCCCAGCAAGAGCTGCTTCTCTTTTTTTCCTTTGCCATTTTATTCCAAAAAGCCTTAAGGCCCAGTTTAAAAGAAAACATTTTAAAACACAGGATTAAAACATTCAAATCACTGTATCTAGCAACAGGGAGAAAAAGGCACAGCAATTTACACAGTTTTACACATCCACGTGTGTTTATTTGGAAGTACATACATACACATCATGTCTTACTGCAGTTTAAATGTAGTTACTACAGCTGAAGCTCTGGGATGGAGAATTAGAGGTTCTTGCAGCTCTGCTGCCTCCTCTCTTCTCCCACCAGCTGTAACTCAAAGCATTCTGAGCCTGTATTTTGGTTGTAGTGCTTATGGAGGGGAGCCCTAACTGCCTCATCTCATGAAAATGTGCACAGAATTTGACTTGAGAAGGTGCTGGGCACACCAGCCATTTTAGATAAGCAGCATTCACACTGAGGCTGGTTGCCAGCCCTTTAAAAGGATATTATGTTTGTAAGCACTAATGCACAGGGGGTTATGAGAGCAACACAAATTCCTTCCATCTCATTCAGATGAGCCAGGGCCTGGCTCCCAAAGCACGCTGAGCAGCTGTGAGGGAAGCTACACAGCAGGGTGTGCTTCCTTCTTGCTGACAGCTGGGAGGGTGTCTGCTGGCTCTGACCAAGTTTTCTGAGATGCTTTCCTCTCATTTTAAATTCTTACATGCTCTTAAAGTCAGTTATGAGGGAAGGCAATAGGTCTGTCTGTGGTTTAAGGTTTTTGCTTTCTTTTCAAAGGTGGTAGATTTGCCTGGTTGTCTGCAGTTCAACTGCGGGTGACACACAGCCCTACACTCTGAACCTTCCACGGGACCTGGGATCATCTTATCAGAAGTATTTTAAGTGTGCTTAGAAGCAGGGTACAGTTACTGTCAGTTTTACTAGAAGCATAATATCTAAATCCCACAACAGTCTACAACTCAAACATTTAATTTGGTGCTTATGTACCCTGCTTTTTTGCACCAGATATCCCATTTGTTCTATATTTACTGTAGTTGATTTAATTCTAATTATGAACCAGAAAAATTGACTGTTGTTCTAAGTAACTTACTGAACATAAAGAGCTCTAACAAACAGTGTGAGAATCTTAAAAATAGTGAATTTTTATTGTATACCATAGTTGTTCTCATGTTTCTTCCTTCTTCAAATGCACATCTGACAGCAATCTCATGAAAACTAGTTGATTTAGGTGAATATGTTCATATATTGAGTCCACACAAATATATATGTTTTCTAACAAGTTATCACCTCAAAAACCTGGATTGAAACACACCAATTTGCAGCTATAATTTGCCCTCTAGGTGTGAGTGACTGCAGACAACATAGCAGATTTTTCAGCTCTCTGAACACTGGGACACTGGGAGTTTGAATCTTACTGGTTTAAAAATAGTGAAGACTGCTGAGGACTGGATAATTTCTTACATTAAACATAACTTTAGTGTTAAAAGCAGTATTTTTGTTCGGACTTGGATAAATGTCAGAGTAAAGGATTTGTAACTTTTGTCCCACTCTACACCTGTATAGTTCGTGATTTTTATGTACAGGCCTATGGTTCTTCCTATGTCATAGAGATGTACCCACTGCCTCCGGCTTGCTGAGTACCTGAAATGCCAGGAACAGCTGGGCAAGTGTCTTTGGAGTGACCGCAGGACACTGGAAGATCTCTAACGCCTGGGCTACAAGCGCTCATTTTGCGAGGACGTGGCGCTGATCGCTTCGCGGAGACGCCGTTTCTGCCTCCGCCACCGGACACACCTGCTGGGGGACGCCATCGCTCCTTCCCTCCCTGCGCCCTCGCCTTCACCGCCTTCAGCTCTAAAAACGAGTCCGGGAGGACGAGAAACGCGGCCAGCACACACCGGGACGCTCCCTGGAGCCACCGGGACTCTCCCTGCACACACCGGGACGCTCCCTGCAGCGACCGGGACTCTCCTCGCACACACCGGGACGCTCCTCTCGCACACACCGGGACGCTCCTCCCGCACACACCGGGGCGCTCCCTGCACACACCGGAACGCTCCCCCCGCACACACTTGGGCGACCCCTGCGGACACCGGGGCGCTCCCCTTGCAGACACCGAGGCGATCCCTGCGGACACCGCAGCCCCCCTCGCTACCTCAGGCAGCCACCGCCCTCGCTGCCGTTACCGGGAGGCACGAAGTGGAGCCGCCTCCTATTGGCTGGCGCGGAGAAAAGAGGCGCTTTCATTGGCTGAGCGGCTGGAGCGGGCGGCTTCTTCTTCCGGGTTCCGAGAGGCACCCGAACCGGGCTGCGTTGCGGGGGGCGCGGTCGCCGCCCTCCCGCTCTCTCCTGCCTCCCCGGGGGGTGTGGTGGAGGAGCGGCAGCCGCCCCCGGAAGTGACGGCAGAGCGGCTGTGGGTGACGCAGTTTTCCCGCGGTTTGAGCGGCGGGGTGGGGTGCGGGAGGGGAACGGAGCCGCAGACCGGCGTCGCAGACCGGCGTCGCCTCGTTACTGCCGCCCCCCCCCCTACACGGGCGCTCCCAACGGCCCGGCCCAACCGCCGCCCGTCTGCGCGCAGGGCCGCCATGCCGCCCAAGCCCCAACGCAGGGCGGGCGCCGCCAGGAACCAGCGCGCCAGCCCCGACACCGGCTCCGCGCCGCTGCCCGCCGCCCCCCGGTAAGCGCTGCCGCGGGACAGGGGGAGAGGGGAGGCGGCGGGAAGGATCGGCGGAATGTCTGGGGTTGCCCCGCAGCTCTGCGCCCGGTGTCCGTGCTGCGCAGCTTCCCGGGCTCTTGTGAGGGGTGGGGCGGTGTCACCCCGGGGTGTCCTGCAGCAGCCCCGCTTGTTCCCTTAAAGCCCTGTGGAGCGATGTGCTGCGCGGAGTAGTGATGGCTTCTGCTTTCCCTAGCCTGGAAGTCGGCGACGCGGACTTCGTTGTGCTCTGCGATGCTCTGAAAGCGTCGGAGAGCGTGAGGGAGAAAGCGTGGAGGACGTACGAGAGCTTATCGGCTGTGGATGGAGCTCTAGTGAGTACCTGCCGCTTGTTGTGGTGTCTGCCCTGTGCCTGCCCGGTTTGAAATGCTGAATTAACTTTGCTGGACTGGGGACCAGGGACCTTGCAACCAAGGCTTGTGCAGTATGACTTCGATTTTTCCAAGTGCAGTTAGTTTGAATGTGGATGTTGCCATAAGCCTGATGATAGAAACTGCTTTCTATATATCTCTTTTCTTTGGTTAACGTTTTTCAATAAAAGTATGGACTCGAGTTACTTTTGGTTTACTAATAAATGACAGTAGAAAACAACGCCATGTGATCAGCAGACTCTTCAAACTCCAAGTTATTTGAAATATGTCTGAGTCAGCTCGGTGCAGGTCATTACATCACATTTCTTCCCACTGCATCCTTCTTTATGAGGCTGCAGAAAGGGTCAGGGAGGACTGTTGCAGAGAAAAGGACACTTGTATGTTAAACTTTTTTTCTGATGCATAATGTTCATCTGTATGTACTTACTGTTGAGGTAGCTCTGTTCAAAGTTAGTGGGCACGGAGGAACAGAATAAAATACTCTGTCCTCTCTTTTTTTTATTCCTTCCCAGTGTATTACTGCTGTCTCAACAAGCTGACTTGGGGATTGGCTACAATACAATTCAGTCATGACTGAAGTTTTGTTATACAGACCCAAATTAGCTATAAAAAAAATGCCTAGCTGGGCTGTTCTAGTCACATTGTGTGGGCTAGCATCTGTGTGTTTATTTTGACTTCTGCTTATTCCTCTGCAGCTGGAGCTGGCCTACCACAGCTCTGCTGTCATTAGTAATAGATTCCTCATTGTCTGTGGCTTTGAAACCACAGCATAGGTACACCAGGTCTTCATGCATCTGAGTTTCACAACCCAGTACAGTAACAGTGAGGGAGAGAGGCTGTGTACAGCTCTTTCAGTAACTGATGCAGTTTCTGCTTGTGGATGTTTCCAGGAAGCTTTAGAGCATTGTTGAGATTCTCTACATGAACCGTAGGTTTAGTAAGTGAAAAAAACAAGCAAGTTTTGTTATGCAAGATTCACTGACAGGAGAAATTTTCTTTTCACTGATCATTACTGGGCAGTGGCCAGATAAGACACGGGGCATTCACAACCCTTTCATCATCTGGAGATGACCTCCTTTACCTAGTCAGAAAGGGACAATGACCAGATCTTCATGATGACATATAGCTAATAATCAAGTGCAATTGAGGCCTTTCAGTGTATAGGAAGAAGTCTACATTACATGTGGTTCAGTCCAAGGCCTTTTTCTCCAACTTTCTGATGGATCAGCAAGGTGTTGAAATGAGGAAGCTGGCAAGCATGTGCCTCCACAGGGACCTGGCAGGCACTGGAGTTGCTGCTCCTAGTAAAGATCAGTGCAGGCTTTGTTTGAGTGTGAAGTCGAGCAAATAAATAACCTGGCTAGTTGCTGCTTCTCTTTCCAAGTCAAGCAGTTATCAGTGGGAGCAGGGATTCTCAGGGTGACTCTATGGTTCATGTTGCAGGGACTCAGGGAGGCACTGGAAGATGGGGGGGAGATTTAAATGCCCACTCCTTTCTCCCTTGTGGAAGAGGTAATGTGTTGGAGGGGCTGTCCCAGGGGCTTGTCCTGCAAACACCAGTAAATGTTTTAATCAATGTGGTTCAGTGCTAGCCTGTTCAGTTTTGAACTGGAACAGAAGTGGCTGCTATGTGTCTGGTCTCTCTTCTCAATCAAAAGGGAAATAGCAGGACACCACTTGAGACAAATACCTACCAGAACACTGCTGTTTAACTCAGTAGCTCGTTTGACTAGAGGAAGCTTAAATCATCAGACCACTAATGGAAATAGAGATATTATTAGATAATAAACCCACTCTCAAACCATTTACAGAGCATGAAGACATGAAACTATACTTTCTCTGGCACACTGGTCTTGTTCTTTGTGGTTGATCTCAGCATTGTGCCTGCCAAGCCTCTGGGGATGTGAAGGGGACTTGTAGTACTAACTAGGAAGCAGTGTGGCCCAGATATAGGGTACTGTGGTAACTGGCAGAAATTTAAGGTGCAGATGTGGGTTTGGACCTAGTCGGAACATGTGCTTTATAATTGTTCAGTGAATATTTAGCAACAAGTGAAAACATGTATTGATACTGTCCTTTTTGAGTCACTTAGAGTATGTGTAATTATGTGCATAGATGCTCTGCAAACCAGATAGATGCAACTTAAAAGTATAAAGCAATTATTTTTTGTACAGACACACAAAAGAGTGATATAATGTAGTGAGCTGTCAGCCTAAGTGTGCCTGCACTTGACTAAGACACTTTAGTGAGAAACTTTGCTGATCAGTCAGGATGAGAAAGGTTGGCATTTGCTGTTCCTTAGAGTGAATCCTCTGTACCAACACCTGCTGAAACAACCAGCATCACCAAAACTGGCTGACTCATTGCTTTTTTTCTGTAGGATGTCACACTTTTCCACACTGATACTTTTTAACTTCTGAATCTTTGAGGTACTAATGATCCTAGTTCTCTGTGAAATGTCACCTTATCTTCCACAGCTCTGCACTGTAGCTTTTCTTACACCGCTCTCAACTATTTTTTGCAGCAATTTGAGTTAATGATACAGAGCTGCACCCTGTCATGGTTGGGCTTTGAGTCTTTGAAACAGCTGAACCCCTGGAAGAGATGTGGGGGGGGAGAAAGATAATTACAGTGTCTTTCTGGAAAACGAGGCCGATGAGACCTACAGAGATTGTTCAAAACACTCCAGCTGTCTGTTAGAAGTGTTAGTTTCCTTTGTAAGGGATGCTAAAGCTTTCTACTGTGACAGCCAGAGTTTAATTATACCCTTCTGTTTTGAAATAGTAACTTGAAATCTCTTGGACAAAACCCCAAAGGCTGGTTCCAGAAATGTTGTACTGAATCCGTGCTGTTGGTGCATCAGATGCATATGTAGAAAGATGGGTTTTTTATATTCTTTTTATATCTGGTGAACTACCACACAAGTTTATTGTAAACATGGAATTATATATATAAATAAAAGCTTTTGCATTAGTGTCACACAAAGACTTTTTGTTCTTTCAGTTATTTATCTTGTTTGCCAAATCAAGCTACCTAGGTAAACAAAATGTTTGTTTTGCAGTTGTAGATTTTACTGTCTTAATTTCAAAACCCTTACCATCAGTTGTTGGCTTAAAACTTGGCTCTGATGCTTGCTGCTCTTGTGCCTTTTGTAACTGTCTTAAAACCAATATTAGGAATCAATAGTGCCTGTAAACTTGAGATGAAGTAAATAGATTTAATGGTACTCTGGTGAGCAGTAGGTGATCTTGGTGGAAGAAAGACTAGGATAGGTCCAGGAAGCCATATTAATACTGCTAGGAAAATGTTCTGCTCAGTTATGTTCTGCTACTATCTGTTTTGGTAAAGAATGGTAAAATGGGAATTTAAGTAGAATATTGGGTGATGTAAGCAGGATAAAGAAAATCAAGTGAATTATTTCTTAGTATATTGGCAAGAACCAATGTGAGGAACAGATGACATGGTGACTAAAAAATGGAACCAAGCTTCTGCTAAGAATAGGACCTTGAGGCATAGGATCTGGTGTGCTTCAGCCTCATCAGCCCAGCCTGCTGCAGTGTGTGGAACTTAAATTTTTTTGTTTGCTGTTTATAGCAGTGCTTGGGAAATGTGGCTCCCTGTTTTCCTGTTCAGCTGTTCAGACTCAGGAATTCCTAGGTCATTGTCAAGTGTCTGTCTAACCCAACATAAAAAATTCTGATGATGAAAGATCTACAGTTTGCATAGTTACTCCATCCTAGTTAAACCTTCTTTGCCCATTATTTTTTTTCCCCAAATACTATGCTAATGTTTTGTGTTGCAAGTTGCTCTATATAGGTCCAAAAGTTAGTATTTAGCAAGCCAAATGTTCTCAATCCATAAAATTTTAACATTTAAATTAAATTGGTTCCCTTTGGTTGTAGTTTTTTAGGAAAAAGAAAACATCACAGTGTGCAACCACCTCATCCTTATGTTTAAAAGACACGAGAGGCTTCTTGCTTTTGGCAAAAGCATGAAGCATGTATGAAGTATTTTCTGTCTAGTGTATGGCCTATTATTTATAAAACTGCAGCTAAACTTACCCTGAATCATCTGAAGGTTTGGGTGTGTGAGCAAAGTTATAGATCTTTTAGGATCCTTGGTTAATAAACAAAAGGCAAACTGCTACTGAAAGTCCCAAAGCAAATAAAATCATAACCAGTGCATCTTGCTGGTGCTATTCGGTATCTTAGTAGCAGATGCATTGCATATATGTGTTGTGCTCTTGCATCTAAAAAGCATAATTTACTTGCATGTTTGTGTTGTGGTGTTTTTTTGTTTTTTTTTTTTTTTTAATGATCATCCTGGGGAAAGATTGATGAACCCTCCAATCTTGCTATGTGCAAGAGGAGTGTAGTGGGAAGTGTTCATATCAAAAGAACTATTTCTTAGTTCAGTATTTTCCATTGACTTCCATAACTTTTAGTTAGTATTATATTTGAACTTGATTTAATCTGTTGAGAACTAATGGCAATCTTCCATTCCAGGCAGTGTTCAATAGAAAATTTAAAACCATTACTGCTGAAAAATGGAGACTCTTCCTTGCTTTACACAGAACTTATATTCAGAGTGGGTACAGTATTCACTTTCAGAGGTTTTTCCTAGAAAATTTTTCCTACCGGTTTTCATTCTGATCAGTCCTCTAATGTGAATTCTTCTTGGTTCTTTTCCTCTGTCATCTTCTTGTCCTATAATCATAAACGTATCATTGAAGGTTTCCTGTACCATCTAGCTAGTTCTCTATATTGATTAGGACATGGTAACTGAGGTTTTAGTAAGCCAACAAGATTCACATCTTCCCCTTCAAAAGTTAGGTTTTTGTTATTTACAGGGTGACATCCTGTATACTATTTGAATCAAATACACATTGCATTTGTATGTTTCTAATTTCTCTTGATCTTTTTTTACACAACATAATTGGAAGTTTCTATTCCTGGATCGCTTTAGTAGGCTGTCATCAAAACTGTTACCAGTGCTGGCAGAATAATAAACATCTCTAACTGCAAACTAAAGCTGAGACTTCCTGTGACCATGACTGGTTTAACACTGGAGAACCTCTTGAGGTATAAAAGGGAAGTTATTTCTCTTAGTGTGTTTAACAATGTCTGGAAAGAAGAGAGGCAAGAATCCCCTTTCACAGTAGTTCAGTTTGATCATTTTAGGTCTATGATTCCTCCAAGTTGTTTTCTCTGGATTTATGCAAACTGAAAGTCTACTAAAATAGATTAAATAGTAGTAAGCCTAGAACGGGAAATAAATACTTGAAATATTTGGGTTTGCAAGACTTTTAGATCTTTCCTATGGGAAACTGTTTATTCAAGACAACCAAGCTTCATTGCCTGAAGTTATAGCATTGGGTCCCCAGAATACTAAATAAAGAAAGGACAGAAATCTGTGAAGGCCACTAGATGCTAAATAATCTTTGTGTTAGTGATTGGTAGGCTTTGATTTATGATCAGTTGAAATAAGATCACTGGAATTCATCTTGCTGAGTATAACAGCCAAGGACAAATGCTGAGCTTTTGTCCTGCCCATTTTCTGTAGCGGGGCAAAGATCTTGAGTCAGAATGTGGTCAAGAAGAAAACCCTCAAATTAACTCCTGGCTGTGAATTTGTCTTGCATCCATTCCCATGCCCTCAGGTCCATCTGGGATGAATTGTCTGTCTTTGGCTGTAAATAAACTTATTTTCTGTCATAGCATTGGCTTCCGTGGAGTTATGATGCTGCTACGTTTTTGTTCTGCGGTCAGCTTTAACTCATTTGTGTAGGAAAGAACTTGAAGAGGTGTTTGAGCTTTGGGAGTGAAGGGGTATGAAGAGGACAGTACTCAGGAGTCTGATTTGTCAAGATAACCTCTCCTTATATCTTTGCTTCTCCTACCACAAGATGTTTATATTTATGTATTAAAGTCACTGAAGTCTTCATGGGCAGATAGTCTTATTTTCGGAGGAAATTGCAGCTTACCTGTGTCTTTGGGTGTTATAACCAGCAGTAGCTGGTGGGATGGTCTCAGTGTGGTGGTCTTTCATGTTTTCCTCTCTTCCTTCCCTCAGCTGATATGAAGAGCTGGGCATGCTCAGGTGCTGGTCACCTTTTCATTGCTACTAAAAAAAGAAAATGTGTTTATCCTGGATTCTGTGTGTTTGTTTTTTTGTGTTTTTGTGTGGGGGTTTTTTTGTTTGTTTGGTTGGTTGGTTTTTTTGTTTTTGTTTTTTTTTTTTTGTCATTGTTTTTTTGGTTGGTTGAGAAGGGACTAGTCCTGTTACTGAGTTCAACTCAGTATTGTGGCTTCAATCTAGTGGACTGCCACTGAGTGGACTGCATCTTCTTTAATGGTAGAAATAAATAAATTATTGCCTCAAACTGTACTAAAAAAGGAGTATCAACATGGTCCTTGCAAAACCAGACTTCACTCTTGCCAGTTAAACTCTTGCTATAGTCTTCAAACCATTTATCCTCCCAGGACAGAGCTAAGGTGCTTAGGAGAGCCTTGTTTGAATAGGCAGCAAACTAGGAACAATTACACGACTTCTAGCACTTAGTCTGCCTGCCATATGAGACAATGTGTTTACAGAACAAGGTAATGACCAGAGGTTGCAGGAGCATGAAGTGAAGTCAACTTATTTATTAAACATAGTCAGCTGACTGTAGTGGCTGTGGTGTCATAGAACCAAAGAATGGTTTGATTTTTGGAAGGGACCTTTAAGGTCATCTTGTTCTAAATGCCCTGCTTGGGCAGAGAGACCTCCCACTAGAACAGGTTGCTCAAAGCCCCATCCAACCTGGCCTTGAACACTTCCAGGGAACAGGTATCCACAACTTCTCTGGGCAACCTGTGCCAGTGTCTTACCACCCTCACAATAAAGAATTTTTTCTCTTGCGTCTAACCTGAATCTACCCTCTTGTAATTTGAAGCCATTACCCCTTACCCTGTTACTTCATGCCAATGTAAAAAGTCCCTCCTCAGCTTTCTTGTCAGCTCCTTCAGGTACTGGAAGGCTGCTGTAAGATCTCCCTGGAGCCTTCTCTTCTCCAGGCTGAACAACCCCTGTTCACTCAACCAGTTTTTGTGGGAGAGCATGTGTGCTTGGAAGGTGAATAGTCATCCTTCTTGATAGGTCACTAGCTAAGCTTGACATTCAGAATTTTTTACAATACAGCACAGACGTTTTAATGCAGGAAAATAGACATTCCTATCCTACCAGATGTTTTTTGTTATTATGATACCTGGTAGCTGTCAGCAAAGACCTGTAGAGACTGGCTGAGACACTGGGAATGCATCTCTCGGCAAAGCTTTTCTTCTGCACAGAACCTCCTCAAGAGCAATTTTTTTGGCTTTATCTTTATGTTACTGGTATATGGTATATGATTGTACATAAAATACCTAAACATGGAAGGTTTCTAATAAATAAAGTGGTGATGACTGTTTCATATAGTCAAACACAGCTCAGTCTGTTGATAGGCTCTTTCAAATTTGTTTCCTGCTGTACAAAGTATTGAAGTTCAGAGAAGCATTCAAATAAGACTGTGGGAACAAAGTAGTAGTTTAAATGGGCAGTTACCATGTTGTTGAAGGTGGCTGATAGATTTTCAAGCCTGTACTATAACATCACTTTCACAAACCAATAAAACTTTTAATTCTTTGGAGGAGGCCACAACCGGTTTTCATGGATGGGTAAGCACTGACCTGAAGAAAGAAGCAGAGCAACTGGAAAAACTATGTAATTGTTGGCAGTGTTTAGTGAAATTAGCTCTGATAAGTGTTTGTGGCCCTGCTGGAGAATAAAGTTCATGAGTAGTTGTTGCTTGTCCTCGTAATATGTTCAGATTTCTTTCTTATTACTTCTCATCTGATTCCCTAAGCTTCAGTGTCTTGTTCTGGTCAAATATAGTACCTTTAATACTAATGGCTTCTGGTTTGCATGAATGGAACCAAAACTTCTGTTTTGAAGCCTTGCTGAATTGTATGGGTAAAATCATCTTGTACTCTGAGAGAGGGCTTGAGGTCCTTGGTCTTTCATCTGTAATGTTAAAATTGTAATAGTTCTCAATTGTCCAATAATTTGCTCTCATAATAGTATGTTTGCTTGAGGGTGTTGCTTTACCATTTCTGATCTAATTTGGACAAGTTAATGCTTTCCATATATTACCAAGTTTTATTGCACAGTAAAAATAAATTTATTTTTGTCTTTTTCTAAAAGGTTTATAACAAAAAGAAGGAAACATGGGGAGTCTGCATCTTTATTGTAGCAGTTGATCTGGATGAAATGACATTCACTTTCACAGAGCTTCTGAAAAGTATAAGCATAAGGTAAGTGAATTTAAGGGTTTGAGTTTAGAGTTTAGCAATTAACTAGTCAGCATTTTTGTAAAGAGACTGTTCTAAAAGTCTTGTGAATATTTGTGCATATCAGGCTAGTTAATTTTAAAGTAAAAGTTACTTAATGGCAATTATATGAGTATTTTGGTAAACAGGGAGTCTTGCTTTCTTATTTGAGTTGAAGGTGCCAATGATACTGCTTTGATTCAGCTGTGACTGGCTTTGTTATACATTCTTGTTCTGGCTTCACTTTAAGTCTTAATCAGTTTAACTTTCTTTTAATTTACATTTAAAATAATTTCCTTTCTTTCTATTTATCAAGATTTTCTGTAGTTTTTTTTTTTTCCAACAGAAGGCTTAGGTTATATCAAGAAGTGGAAAAAAATGTTACTCTTCAAATAGTTTGGCAGCATGCTCCTCTTTTTCAGATGTCTTAATACCAGTCTAAAATTTTGTACTTTCATACGTGCTTTTTGCTAGCAGATTGTTATTGTTGTATATACACAAAGTTTGTCATACAGGATTAAAGATTATAGGACAGTGTCTACTTTTGAGTTAAATTTAGGTGGAAACAGCAATAAGCTTACCTTGTGTTAGATTCATTTAAGGAAAGAATTCCAATGCACCAATGGCATCCTGGCCTGTATCAGGAACAGCGTGGCCAGCAGGTCCAGGGAAGGGATTCTGCCCCTGTACTCAGCCCTGGTGAGGCCACACGTCGAGTCTGTGTCCAGTTCTGGGCACTTCAGTTGAGTAAGGAGATTGAGGTCCTGGAGCAGGTCCAAAGAAGAGCAAGGAGGCTATGAAGGGATCCAACACAAGTCCTGTGAGGAAGGGCTGAGGGAGCTGGGGCTGTTCAGTCTGGAGAAGAGGAGGCTCAGAGGAGACCTCATCACTCTCTCCAACTCCCTGAAAGGAGGTAGCCAGGGGGGGGTTGGTCTCTTTTCCCAGGCATCTCTCAGCAAGACAAGAGGGCATGGTCTTAAGTTGTGCCGGGGGAGGTTTAGGTTGGATATTAGAATTTCTTTACAGAGAGGGTGATCAGGCACTGGAATGGGCTGCCCAGGGATGTAGTAGATTCTCCATCCCTGAAGGTTTTTAAAAAGAGACTGGATGTGGCACTCAGTGCCATGGTCTGGTAACCGCAGTGGCAGTGGATCAAGGGTTGGACTTGATGATCTCAGAGGTTCTTTCCAACCCAGCCAGTTCTATGATTCTATGATAAATGTGCTGTGTGTCAAAAATGTGTGCAGGAGCAGAACCTTCAGGTGCTGTAGGGCAGGAGGCCTGGGCAGGGCAGTGGGTATATTGTGGTGGTAGCCCCAGACTTTGTCCAGAGTATCCTTTTCCTGGAAATCATCTGCTATGATTACACTTCTCCATACCCCTTCTACCTTACATCATCTCCCAGAACAGCATTCAGCTCCTGTGTTTTGACTTAATCTCTTCAGTCTCTTGGCTGACTTGGAACCACGTGGTTGAAATCCAATTGCATTTGTGCATCAGCATTCAGCGTGTTCCACCTGAGTACAGATCAGCTTGCACTGCAGACTGAGACTGCTTCCCTTAGGGTTTCTAAGAATAAGCTATTACTCTGCTGATTTTGATTTTAGCAATACTCAATTGCTTGTTAGCCCTGGGCTTTTTGTCATGTATAAGGTCAAATTGGCAGGGATTTCTATCCGTCATTTTACAACCTAGAGCCACACAGATATATTGGAAAGATTCTTCATTGTCTGGTAAGAGAATTCCTAAATGAACTTCCTATTTGTTTTATATTCTGTTTTTTTAAACTGACGAAGATAAAAAAATATCTCATCATACAGTATTGTGATAAAGGATCAAAATAGTTTTATATTGTTGAAACGGTTGAATATATTTGATAGCTTCCTCCTCATTCATTTTTGCCAATCTGCTGATTTTGGTTATGAACCTGATAAGATGCTTTCCTGATGGTCATAATATTACACCAATGTCTAGGGAAAACTTTGATACCCCCTGTAATGGTATTTCACAGAATCACAGAATTGTCGTGTTTAGAAAAGACCTCTAAAAACTCAGTGTCCAACCCTCAACATCTCCCCCACCCCCCAGCAAAATAAGATGTTATATACACATATACATCAATGTCTGTATAACCCACTAGATTATGTCCTGAAGTCCCTTTTCTACATGGGTGTTAAATACCTCCAGGGATGATGATTTCACCACCTCCCTGAGCAGTGTGTTCCAATGCTTAATTACTCTCTCAGTAAAGAATTTCTTCCTCAGGTCTAGTCTAAACCTTCCCTGTTGCAGTTTCAGGACATTTCCTCTAGTCCTGTCATTATTCACTGGAGAGAAGAGGCCACCACCCACCTCCCTGCAACCTCCGTTCAGGAGGTTTTCTTTCCAAAGGGAGGTTGTCCTTGTCCCCAGTATCTGTTGCAACACTTGAAATTCCACATAATTGAACACATGCACTTTGGTTTTCGTTTCTAGGTCACTGTAGCATGGATGGAGCCACTGTTCATGTTCTTAGAGTAGAAAGAACATTTGTAAAGTAAAACTTTTAGGTAGAGCGGAAGAGTTGAGGTATCCATGTTGGATATTTGTGTTTTACTGGCAGAGCAAGGAAGAAAGATTGGTCTAGGCAGCAGTTTCTGGCTTCCAAAGATAATATCTGTGCTCGCCAAAAAAAGTATTATTTTCATATGTCCAGGTGTCTCTGCTGTCTAGTTGAGCATTCCTACATCTGGAAAATGTAAAGGTGGGTCTTGAGGTGGATGAGTAGTGTTTCCCAAGGTAAAGTTCTTGGCCACTGTGAGTTGTAGTAAGAAATTGTTGGAGTCTGTTGAAGTAAGGCAATGGGTTTTGGTGAGTATTTTTTTTTAATAAGATCTATTTCAGAATTCTCATTCTCAGAATTGTGATGATGTGTTATTTTTCCTTTTATTTTCAGCGTATGTGCATTTTTTCAGTTTCTCAAAGAGGTGGATGTTAACATGGATACTATAAGCACTAAAGTTGATAGCACTGTATCAAGGCTGAAGAAGAAATATGATGTATTACTTGCACTATACCACAAGTTTGAAAGGTAGGATATGTTTTTTTCATTTTGAAATCATTAATACCTTATTGCTGTCAACATCTAAGTATTTAGATTTTTCAAACTGTACATTAGAAGAGGTTGTTTAAACTCTTGTCTGCTAATATTTACAGAACACTGAAATGGAACTGTTTACATATGTTGAATAAACACATCTTACCTTTTATTCCAGAGCTATTACAATGCTTTGTTAAACAATCCCCTTGCTGCAGTACAAACCATAGTTAAGAGTAGCATGTCGTGGTTGTTAGTCCCTTCATTAAACTTTTTACAGCTACAAAGAGGACTGTTTTATTATCTAATATTTCTTTTTAGTTAATTAATTTCCTACTTCTACCTGCCCACCCCTTCCCAAGTCCAGATCCTAGAGGCGCTTTTTCAGGAGCTCTGGAAAGAAGGGATAAAAAAGAGAGAGAGAGAAAAAAGAAAAAGAAAAAAGCACAAGTAAGATAGATTCTCTCTACCAGATCTGGAACTGAAGGCTGCTTGCTCCAGTGTCTAAGGGTATTGCAAAGCTTACACTATTAAGTTCTCACTTGTAATCAAGGTAAATTTCCCAAGTGGTTTAGCTGACCATACAACAAAAAAGATATTCTCTTTGTACAGAAAAAAATGAGTGTGCTAATGGCAGAGTGCTAAGAGCTTACCGTGTGTAACTTGAAAATCAGGAGATTGTCAAATGGATGCTTTTTTGAGTTGCTGTTACTCCAAGTTGGTAATTTGCTGCGCTCTGTTTTAGTGTGAAGCCAGCCAGAGAAGGCTTTAGATCCTTTTACAGGCCAGTATGTGCTAGCACAGATGCATATTGGCAAGATGTAATATCCTCTGAGGTAATTTTAAATTGCTCTGTGAGATTCTCTGCTGCACATACCAGTAGCAACTGCTTCATGTTATTAAACATGGATGCATCATTCCATGATTTTTAAACCATTGCCTTAGAATGCTGTGGTATTTTTCACCTACAGGAGTTTGAGTGGCTGTAACATTTTGCCTCCCAAACCACAGGAGACTCTCAAATATACCTTAAATGACCCTTGAATGGGGTAGCTGGTCATTCCTTGGTAATTTATAGAATCAAGGCATAAACAGAAGTTTTGCCTTTTATCCTGGGTAATGTGTATGTCACGGTAACTGTATAAAGTTTATAGTTGCCTTAAAGCTTTGAAGTTTTTGGAAATTGTATAATCATTTGCTTTTAGTAATTGCAAGTCTTTTCTGGGCTGTAAAAGTGTCATTGCAGATTTACCCAGGCACGTTCTGCTTTTTTGTCCCTCCTCTAACTCTTCTTCACTTGCTTACTTTTTTGCAACTTGATTTGCAGTAACAATTTTATTTTTTTAAACAGGATGTGAAAGATTTTTTCCTGTTTTGTTTTTGAATAAACTGAATCTATTTATTGGCATGTCATGTTCCTAGAATAATTAGGAAGCAACACTACATTCCAGAGCTTGCAGCAACACTGCAGAAATAAATAGTAAAGGTTTTAAAATGCCCTTTTATAGAGTGCTCTGTGCAGTGGTAGCACATACTTTGCTGTGTTTTACAAGCCACAAATCTTGTCTTTCTGGAAGAAAACAATAACAAATGTTAGTATGCCAAACTAAAATTGTTTTGCTGTTTAAGCTCTGACATAAGCATGTAAGTGACAGCGTTATTTCAGCTCTGGCAGGGCTGTAGTTGGTCTGTTGTTTATCCGCTCTCCAAGAGCCAGCAGTTTTTAATGTCAGAATAATGTTGTGTGAATTAGCATATTTTTTACTTTATTGAAGTCAAAGATACTACATAGTTTGCTTTAAGGAAAGTGTTTAAAAATAAAAAAATATTTTTATTTTCTAGGACTTGTGGCCTTATTTATCTGGAACAACCTAGTAGTGAGTAAGTTTGACTTTGCTAAATAGCGTTTGTCAAGATAAAATGTAAAACATGTCAGAATTTAATCTTTTAACTCATGAAGATTAACCTCAGTCATAGTATGTCATGTTTAATTTGGATTAAGAGGGGATTTAGAATTTCAGTGAGATGGTGAGAGCTACAGAAGTCATGTATATATTTGATCACTTCTTCCGTAGAGGGTTGCTGCCTAAGGATGGATGCTTCAGCATGGTGGGAATGCCCATATGGAAGGTGTGCTTCCTAATCAGAGCTACAAATGAGTGGATGAAAGATACCTTAGCAGCTCCCAAGTGAGCCTGCAGTCATGTTGTGGCTGGAGAATAGGGCATTAGTTGAAGGCACAAGAGGGAAAATGGATTGTAACAGTTAAGTGAATTATCAACACTCACTTTTTTTTTTCCAAGGATGATACAGCTGTTTCCAGATTCTTGAATTTATTTACAGAGACTTGATTTTTTAAGAAGTGTACTCTGTAATTACATAGCGAATTGAATGAATTAATTAACTATATGGAAGAAGTTGCATGTTGTCCTAAGTTGTTCCATAGATGGAAGAATGTTTTCAGAAATTATAGTTTAAATTATTACAGAGCTATTAATGTGATGTCTGTGGTTTTGTGTGTCTACAGGATTTCTGCTGAACTCAGTTCTGTATTAGTCCTAAAAAATTACTGGATTACTTTTTTGCTGGCAAAAGGTGAGATTGATTAAAAGTTATTTTAATGAATATTGTTTAAGTTAATTTTTTTGTTTATTTTTTGTATGTTTATATATTTTACATGTCCAATATAAGCACCTTTACTACAAATATGCATATTACAGGCCTGGAATGTTTTGATTGTGTGGCTTTTGTAGCTATTTATTTTACTTATTTGTCTGCAGTTTGGCTATTTTATTCACTGGTATTGCTTCCTGTATATAAATATGTATATTCTTAAGCTTTTTAAGTTTTTTTGGGTTTTGGTCTGGGCTTTTTTGGTGTGGTTTTTTTCTTTTTTTATTTCAAAGGTTGGTATTCTGTATTTGAGTCTATTCTGAATTGCTTTATGGTCTCCAGTATTTTAAGAAAGGATGATTACCTAAAAAGACTAGCAGATTTTTAAAAATACACATATATATACTATAAATATATATGTTTTGAATTTCTCTTCACTATATACTAGCAACTCCTGCTTCAGGAATAATTAGCAGCTTTCACAAAGCTATTGTGAGACCACAAAAAGAAGGTGAAGAGGAATTGCACAGAAATGAGGTACATGTAGGTGAAATGGTCTGTGCATTATAGTAACTGAGTATGGTTACTCCACTATAGTGAAATGAAAAAGAAAACAGGGAGGAGCACTGAGAGGTAGGAATTTTCTGCACAATAAGTGTATTTATATGTATGCTAAACCTAGAGCAATAACCCTCTTTAGAATCATGAGTTTTAAAATCAATAGCCTTTGAAGAACACTGGCATCCTGTATGAATTCTGAATTGTAGTTGTCAAGTATTATTAAATGAACTTTCAAAGCTTTTTTTTTAAAAATCACTTCTAAAATTAAGTCAAACATCTCACAAAGGTTTTCTTTAACTTTTTAAATGTCTGCAGGTAAAGTGTTGCAAGTGGAAGATGACCTAGTGATTTCTTTCCAGTTGTTGCTATGTGTCTTGGATTATTTTATCAAACTGTCACCTCCTGCTATGCTCAAGGAGCCATACAGTAAGGATATGAATTAATTTTTTTGTTCATTAAGTAGAACCTGAATTGGTTTAAAATTATATGAAGAGTCTTGCTAACATTAATAATTAATATATTAAAGCTTCCTAAACTTATAATAGATTTTTAAATATTTTAGTTTGGATATAGTGAACTTGAATTAAATTATTTGAATGTGGCAGTGTATTTAATCTTTTTTTTTGAAGTAAAAAGATAATGTGTCTTCACTATTGGAACTTATTTTCAGCAGTAACTTTGTGCATTCAGTTTTTATACCTAGTACCTGGATAATTTCACTTAAAAGGCAGAGAAAGCAAGCAATTACTGTTAACTTTCAAAGTCAGAATTCTACTTTTGTTGAATATTTTCTTCTGCAAGCTATGGAATTGATAGAGTGAAGTATTTGAAACCACAGTATATAGAAGACAATTTTTGATTCTAACTAGGTTTGTCTTCTTCTGGGTTTAGATGTGATACTAGTAATTATAGACTTTATTGCTTTGATTCTTTGCTTCACAATTAAATACCCACTTGCCTATGTTCTTTAAATTCCATGTTTTGAAAGATACTTATCTGAGCTATGTAATTATTGGTTGCAGGTAAGAACAAATAACACCAAAACTTACTAACTTTTATTCTAATGCCAATGCAAAGAGAGAGTGGGAAAGGTTGGGCTTGTTGCAAGGAATTCTCTGTCCTACTTCAGTGCTATTTTCAATTTAAATTTGTCTGTTTTGTAGGACAGACATATGCTACTGCTTACTTCAGATCATGTACAGCCACAGTTGGTTTAAATGAACATCTTTTTCAAAGAACACTGAACTGGAGCAACCTGTTTTTGAACTCTATTCACAGTTTGTTGTTTTTTTTAGTGAACCTATAGAAGCTGGGAGCACATTGTTAGAAGCAGTTTGATTCTGTGCACTGTATCTTGGAAAGAAATGCTGCTGCTACTCCAGATTAAATTGCAAATATGGCAATTGCTGTTATAAGTGTTAAAATTCTAACATGAAGCTGTTGTTTGGTATGTGCAGGTGCTGTTTAAACTGTTACACAGCACTTCATTCTTTTATCAAATAACACAATGTATTGTTCAAATCCTTGTGACCAAGAGAACAAATACTCTGCTAAATGATGTCATGCTTTATGATCTGGCTAAGGCTGAAGGGATTAAGATGCAACCACCAGAATGGTTTATGTAGTTTATCAGATTTTCTCAGAAGTTATCAAATACAGATGTATTACAAATAAGAACAGCATGTTGATAAGAATATCAGTTTTAAAACCAACAATATGTAATGGTATTAACATTTGTTAATATAGTTGACATTTCAGTCTGACAGTATTGAAACCATCTGCTTTCAAGTGTAACAAAATAGAACATTTTTACCACACTGAGTTAAGTGGTTTTGACGTATTTTTCCAGATGAACTATCTTTTTTTCATATTTGTTGCCTGGAAGTGTTTGAGGAAAGGAGGAATACCCAGCAGAACCGTATTCCAGGTTCCCATCACCATGTATGCCTTGTGTTACTGCATTATCCTTCACATACACAGAGTGATGTTATTCTTTCAGCTCCTTGCTTCACATTTCTGTAAAAATAGAAAAAAAAGTTACTCAATTGTGAAAAGATAAGGCTTTCCTAGCATTGCAAAACCTATCCATATTCAGTGCTCCTTACAGAAACTGCTATTATGTTGTGTTTCTTGCTTTTAAAAAGCAAAAAGTCCACATCCTGATACAGGAATTTAAAAATTAGTTTTCTTTTTTTATGTGTTTCCTGTAACAATATTTTCTGTTAGCCAGCTAGACAGATGAAAAGGAAAATATTTAAGAGGAGGATCTGAAAAATCATGTGAAAAATTTAATCTCTTGAGGTTTAAAAATGTAAATCTCTTCTTTCTTAAGACTAACCTTGTTGTTGTTCTCCCTGTCTTTCCAGAGTCTGCTGTGACTGCAGTGGCTGTTAATGGTTCAGCTCGAACTCCAAGAAGAGGTCAGAACAGGAATACACGTACTGCAAAGCAGATTGATACTGATACAAAAGTTATTGAAGTCCTTTGTAAAGAGCATGATTGTAATTTAGATGAGGTAATGCCTGTGTTTTAAGGTCTGATAGATTGTACTGCTATACCTTGTCTGGAATATGCATTTATTTATGTTAGTCTTAAACCTCAGTAGTTGTGCTTGCTTAACTATTCCCTCAAGTTCAGTAATGGAGGTTTTTTTACCATTCTGTAGTTTCTCTAGTAGGTAGTCTAAAAAACCCCAAAACAACCCACAACAAAACCTAATCCCTTTAGAGTGAGTCATAACTTTGCCAGGGAAACTGAACTGTAAAGAATGCAGTATGGAGTTCTGTGCTGCTACAGCCTGTAGTGTGTGATCTGATTTCACAGCTTCGTCCCACAATTAGAAAATTTACACCACAAGCCCATAGAAAATTGCATTTCCCTTTTCCTTTGCTGATAAATCTATTGCTTTTGTAAAAAGTACTTTATTTTTTTTTTCCATACCCAAGCAGATGATGGAAATAGAAGAGGGCTGGGAAGAGTGCTGTTCTTCCCACTTTAGTCATTTAATGTTTCAGCAGTGGGTTATGTGCTGCATGCTTGCATATCACTACATTATGGATGTACAGGCAATTTTATTGAAAACAAAACAATGCATTACAGAAGTGTCTAATGTAGTATCTTGGTTGAGATGTGAAAAGCGTATGCATGTCTGTCTTTGTATTTTGCTAATGCTATGGGTTTTTTTCTTTTTTTTAGGTCAAAAATGTGTATTTCACAAGCTTTATTCCTTTCTTGAATTCTGTTGGTATTGTAGCTTCAAATGGACTACCAGAGGTAATTTAAGACAGTTCAACACCAGTACTTTGCTTCATGCCAAGTTACTTAAAATTATTTTTATATGTTAATGAAGATGCAATAGGTTCTTCTAAAAGAAAGATGCAAAATGTATTTTTTTTTTTTTCAGGAATGTGGCTTAGCAGGGATTCCACTGCTCATGGAGCATTTTTAGCTTTTACATTTAAATTTAATGAATTGATTTCCCAAGGCTGAATCAGTACTTTTGCTCAAAGCAAAGTGTGGTGTAAGAATCTTATTGAAGCTCATAATCTAAAATACAACTATTACAATACCAGGTCTCTGAACTCAGCCTGTAAATGCATACAGTCTTATTATGCAGACCCTAATTCAAATAAGATGTCACTGTAGTCACGTTAGAGAGAAATCCAAAAGATGAGGCTGGGTTTTGCAACTGGCAGTTTGGACTGTTATGTCCATGCAGAAGTACTTTCATCTTACTTGAGTTGTAGCCTGGATGCAGCAGGTCACTTCTGTGCAATTGCATGGAAGAGTGTGCCTTAGTAGGTAATTTCTTGCAGTGTAGTCAGATCCATCATTCTTAAAAGAGTAGGTTTAGCTGGATGTCACCAAGAAATGTGGTAACCTGAAAACAAGCAGCTCTGTAGCTTGTCAGACTGAAAGCTTGGAAGATTCAGCCAAGTACCTATTGTGTTCAGTTTCATAGTATACTGGGTAGGGGACAAAAGAAGAGATCCACTAAAAGTATTAATCTCTTCCAAAATGAATTTCAGGGTATCAGCAGTCTGTTTAGAGTCTTTAAATTATGCTTGTATGTAGCTGGGAGGCGCTGCATGAAATGGTAGGCAATGGTTGTTTCACTTCTCAAATCATTGAGGGTTTGTGCCCAAGGCTGCTCAATTTAAGCATAGAATCAAAATGACCAAAGACTCTTCTGGTGAAAATTGAAGACTTATCCAATCACATGGTCCTTGCTCCTGGAACTTGTGTCCCTGGGGGAATGTTTTAAAGCAGAAAGTCACAGCTGTATTTAAGAGGTACTCTGCTCATACCTGTAATTCATCTAACCATCAGGCAGAGGCTGAGATCACCAGTAAAATATCTAGTAATATGAGACATTGAAATTGACTTCCATTTTCATGAAAAACCAGTGAGGAATTGTATAGATTTTAATATTGTTTCCAAAACAAGAAAAACTTTTGAGCTTGATTGTTGGTATTTAATTTGTCTTCACTGTTTGACAGTCAGGTGTTATGGGCTGATGAGTAGATTGATTCACAACTCTTATTTTTGCTGAAGTTTTCTTCCGAGTTAGCCTAATGCAGCCATTTCCTTTAAGAACTGATGGTTTTTGAAGTGAGAATCCAAAGCTTCTAGAAGTTTATGAAATACTGAGATATTTTAGACAAAAAGAACTCATAAGCCTTTAGGACGATATTGAAAAATGAAAGGATAATGAACTTTTAAAACAAAACAAATAAAGAACAAATAAAGCAGTGTTAGGAATCTAAGATAATCTTTGATTTAGTAGTCCTAATCTCAGAGTTTTCACTGCAAGATCAGTTCAGAGCAAAGTCCTTTGGTGGAGCTAAATGGAGAAGATGAGGAGCAAGGCTGTGTAGGAGATATTTAGAGCTTGCTTTTTCTTGGGACTAAGAGGGGACTAATTAGGTTTCATGTGCACTGTTGTCTGTATGGCAGGAGTTTGAGCACAGAGGCATGTAGTATGTATAAGGACTCAAGGAACAGATAGTTGAAGTGCCTTCCTACTTATGCAGGAGCACAGCAGCAAATATGAAGTTGAGGCTAGTATCTGGCCCCTGATAAAAAAAAATTCCAGACTTCCAACTTGTCACTCAAAATAAAACAAACATGTGACTCCTTATAAAAAGGGAGTCTCTTGGTAGCCACCCTTTAACTACTGGAACATGACAACAAGATCTCCTCTAGGCCTTCCAGGCTGAACAAACCTAGTTCTTTCAGCCTTTCCTCATATGGCAGGCTTCCTAGTCCTTTGATCCAGCTCTTCTCTGGACCTTTTCCAGCCTGTCCATGTCTTTTTTGTGTGCTGGGGACCAGAACTGAATTTGGTGTTCCACGTTTGGCCTGAAAGGTGCTGAGCAGAGTGAGATGATGACATCTTTATCATTGCTGGTGATGTCTTTGATGCAGCCCAGCATTTATGTTGGCTTTCTTTTATGCTACAGCACACTGTTCATTCATATTGAGCTTATTGTCCGCCATAATTTCTAGGTCCCTTTCCAGAAAGCTACTCTCCATCCAGGTGGATCTCAGACTGTGCTGCACTCTTGGGTTACATTTTCCCAGGTGCCAGACCTTATACTTGTCCACATGGAACATCATAATGTTCTTGTCAGTCCACTCTGCATGTCTTTGCAGTTCTATTTCTCTTGTTCCAGGTGTTTTTAGCTCTTTTACAGTGTCAAAACCTAAGTTTTTTTTGTTTGAAATTCTCGTGATTTTGTATTGTTTTCTCTACTAAAAGATTGTGCATGAGAATGGTGATTTTCTTCTGGGTATATTTCACCTATCGGTGTAAGATGTGACTTTGTGAGTTCCAAGGCCATTTCCTTAGCATTTAAGCACTGTATTCACTAGGTAGGATTAGCTTCTGTTACTCTGAATTTTCAGACTTAGTCCTGTAAAATAAAAGGTTTTTTTCAATGTTTTTTTGAGGTTGAAGTTCTGTCAAAACAGTATGAAGAGCTCTATCGCAACAACAAAGACATAGATGCAAGATTATTTCTGGATCATGATGAAACTCTACAGCCTGATGTTATAGCCTGGTAATCTTTCCATTTACTGCTTTAATTTTACAAAAGAAAATGTGAACTTGTATTGATTTCTGCCTTAGCCCCCCTTCTGCGTGTTCTAAATGGAGATTACTGTATCCTATTGACCTCCTAGGTTTGTAGTTTAATTAAGATAATTCTGGCAATCCCAGCCTTGTTTTATGTTGCAGTTAAAGTAATTAGAAAATATGACTATGACTCTACCAAAAAGTATTTGGAAGCTCTACTCTAGTTCTTACTCTGCAAACCTCTGCTGTCCAGGAAAAGCTGGCAGCTCATGAGGAGGAGGCTGAGGCCATATTATGCCACTTGATTAGATATGGCCAAGGGGTGGTATTCCTCTGAGGCCAGCTGGCATGGAGTGGCTGTGGTCTTCCCTGTCTAGCTCCTCCTTCCTATAAACAGCTGGTGGCATTTGGAAGCTGCCTGCTGGAAGTGGTCCTCAGGCAATTCTTTATTATGGCCTATAGGCCATTATGACCTGTACTCACCACAAAATGTTTGGGGAATGGTAACAGAAATAAACCATGGATTGTTTAGCAAAATAAGCAGCTGCCAGTGCTCAGGCACATTCTCTGGTGCTGTTCTGTAATACAGATATATTTGAATTCTTTCTGTCATACTCTCAAATTCCTGGCAATTCAACATTTTCACAGCCTTACCTAATGTGAGATCACAGTGCAAGTCTGTGGCAGAAGAATACTTATGTTTAAAATTGTGTGGAAATGGAGCTCATACCCAGCTGTATGTCTAATTAAGTTTCTATAAATGGGGAGATTGGAGGTCATCTGTTCCAACATCCTGCTCAAAGCAGATCTGCTTGGGAATTTAGGTTACATTGTTCTAACAACTGTAGTGGTTGGATGTCTAGAAATTTTTTAAAAAATCTGTTCCATAGTTATTTATTTTCCCTGCAGATCATTAAGTCTTTATAGAAAACATTCTTTTTTGAAATACATTAGTACTTCATAAGTTTATTTTCCATTTCTGTAGCTCACAGTTGGAGAGGACACCACTAAAAAACAATCCAGATGAGGAAATTAATCTTATACTTCCACAGACGCCTGTCCGGTATGAGCATTTTCTGTTTCATATCCTAACTAGAAATACTCATCTTTAGAGTAGTTGTTTTAATTTTAAAGCAGCTCTATTGTTGTTCATAAAACAGAATGTAGTTCTGATAATTAATAAGCAGTGAGCATGGGCTGAGGGCTTCTAAGTGCTCTGAGTTCCCAGTGAAGTCGTTGAAAAACAGAAAAAGCTTTTTACTGACTTGCCTTAAGAAGTGCAAGACATCTGTAAGAGACTGCAGACTTTGTTCTTGTGAAAATGCAACTTTATATTTCCATGGTAGTAATTCTATCTGCTATACGTCCATCTTCCTTTCCCATCTTTATCTCTGTGTCTTCTGTCTTCCTATACTGATGGCAAATAGAATATGCACACGTGTTTTTTTTATCATGTTTTTTTTTCTTATTGTTATTTTTTTTCTATATTGGTGAATATAAGGTGAATATATTTCTATAAGGTGAATATTCCATCCTATTTTGGCCTATTAGGAAAAGGGACAGTTGTGATACCATTGTGGCCCTGTACTCAGCACTGGTGAGGCTGCACCTTGAGTACTGTATGCAGTTCTGGGCCCTGTCTGCAGGAATGCCACTGAGGTGCTGGAGTGAGTTCAGAGAAGGGCAGCCAAGCTGGTGAGGGGTCTGGAGAAACAAGCCCTGTGAGGAGAGGCTGAGGGAACTGGGAATGTTTAGTTTGGAGAAGAGGAAGCTGAGAGGACACCTTATTGCTCTGGTTACAGCTACCTGAAAGGAGGTTGTAGGGAGGTGGGTCCTGTCCTCTTCTCTCAAGTGAACAAGGATAGGACTATAGGGAATGGCCTGAAGTTGCACAAGGGGAGGTTTAGACTAGATCTGAGGAAGAAATTCTTTTCTGAGTGAGTAGTCAGAGGTTGGAATGGGCTGCCCAGGGAGGTGGTAGGGTCACTATCCCTGGAGGTATTTAAAAGCTGTGTAGATGAAGCACTTCAGGATATGCTCTAGTGGGTGATACAGATATTGATATATGTATTTTATTGGAGGGGATGTGGACAGTTGGACACAGTGATCTTAGAGGTCTTTTGCAACTGTGGCAGTTCTGTGATAGAAGTGTGGCATTAATTGGCATTAATTGGGGACTGATGTGTAGTCAAATGCAGAAAACTTATCATAGAATCATAGAATCATAGAATTGGCTGGGTTGGAAGGGACCTCAGAGATCATCGAGTCCAACCCTTGAACCACCGTTGCGGTTGCTAGACCATGGCACTGAGTGCCACATCCAGTCTCTTTTTAAATATCTCCAGGGACGGAGAATCCACCACTTCAGTGGGCAGCCCATTCCAATGACGGATCACTCTTTCCGTAAAGAAATTCTTTCTAATATCTAACCTAAACTTCCCCTGGCACAACTTAAGTCCATGCCCTCTTGTCTTGTTGAAAGTCGTTTGGTAAAAGAGCCCAACCCCCACCTGGCTACACCCTCCTTTCAGGTAGTTGTAGAGAGCGATGAGGTCTCCCCTGAGCCGCCTCTTCTTTAGGCTGAACAACCCCAGTTCTCTCAGCCTCTCCTCGTAGGGTCTATGCTCGAGTCCCTTCACCAGCCTGGTTGCTCTCCTTTGGACCTGCTCCAGGACCTCGATATCCTTCCTGAACTGAGGGGCCCAGAACTGGACACAGTACTCAAGGTGTGGCCTCACGAGGGCTGAGTACAGGGGCAGAATCACTTCCTTGGACCTGCTGGCAATGCTGTTCCGGATACAGGCCAGGATGCCATTGGCTTTCTTGGCCACCTGGGCACACTGCTGGCTCATGTTCAGCTTCTTGTCGATCCAGACTCCCAGGTCCTTTTCAGCCTGGCTGCTCTCCAGCCACTCTGTCCCCAGCCTGTAGCGCTGCATGGGGTTGTTGTGGCCAAAGTGCAGGACCCGGCACTTGGCCGTGTTAAACCTCATCCCGTTGGAATCAGCCCAACTCTCCAGTCTGTCCAGGTCCCTCTGCAGAGCCCTCCTGCCTTCTAGTTGATCAACACTCCCCCCCAGCTTAGTGTCGTCTGCGAATTTGCTGATGATGGACTCAATCCCCTCATCTAAATCATCAATGAAGATGTTGAACAGAACTGGGCCCAATACTGATCCCTGGGGGACACCACTAGTGACCGGCCGCCAACTGGATGCAGCCCCGTTCAGCACCACTCTCTGGGCCCGGCCCTCCAGCCAGTTCCTAACCCAGCACAGGGTGCTCCTGTCCAAGCTGCGGGCTGACAGCTTTTTCAGGAGGATGCTGTGGGAGACGGTGTCAAAGGCTTTGCTGAAGTCTAGATAGACCACATCCACAGCCCTCCCCTCATCCACCAGTCGGGTCACCTGATCATAAAAGGAGATCAGGTTGGTCAGGCATGACCTGCCCTTCCTAAAACCGTGCTGGCTGGGTCTGATCCCTTGCCCATCCTGCAGGTGCTGTGTGATTGCACTGAGGATGATCTGTTCCATGACTCTGCCAGGCACTGAGGTCAGGCTGACGGGCCTGTAGTTTCCTGGGTCCTCTTTCCGGCCCTTTTTGTGGATTGGCGTGACATTCGCCAATTTCCAATCATCTGGGATGTCCCCAGTGAGCCAGGACTGTGGAAGCTTGAATTCAGTTAACCAAAGGAAAAAGCATTTGCAAGGTTTTTTTGTGTGCCACAGTTTTTTTTTTGGCAAAAGTGGCCTTTTTTGCCCCATGGTCCTGAAGAACCAGCCAGCTGTGTCACTGCAGTGCCATGTCCACATGCTATGTTTGTTTGGGCAGTCATACTTAAGCTGTCAAGTCTAATAAAATGGGACAGTGTTCTTGTTCCATGCTTGCTGTGTAAACTCATTTAATTTTAGCATGCTGCAGAGATGAGGGAAGTTAAAATATTTTACCCTTAATTATTACTTTAGTTTTCTCTAATGAGTAATTTTTAAATTTTATTTTATTTTTTTAAGTACTGCTACAGTGTTGATCTGCTTGTCAAAGAATGAATTAGACTCTGTGCTTTTGTGTCCATAAATCTACTAAATGCCATCTGCAGAAACTAATTGTTTTCTAGCCAACAGAGCAGTAAGGTTATGAAAAGCTTTGTCATAAAAAGAAACATGCAGCTGAAACAGATATTGATATGTATATAAAAGAACTTCAAATCTCCTCTGACTGCAAAAGTCTGTGTTGTATTGCCTCAGTGGTCTTATGCTTCTTTAACTGCTGGTGATGTTTTCTTAGCCATAAATATTTATTTTTGTCTTTTAGTTCCCAGACTTGTGTGGTATCAGGAACTAGATGCATTCACTAGATAACGTGCAGTTTTGCCAATGACCTTCTCATTAAATACAAATAAATTTTTTCACAAATACAGATAGCTTGTTACTGATAGTTATCAGTTATACTGGTGTTTAAAAAAGCTTCCTAACCCTGTGAATGATGCTTTGTTATGTTCTAGACATGCAAGTCTTATTAAGAAAGCCCAGAAGCACTAAGTTTCCACATTGCTAAAAATATGAAATGTGCTCTGCCAACTCTGATCTTGATAGGAGGTCCATTGAGGTGTTTAGGGTCTCTTTACCCATGCTTGACTTTGAGTTCTCCAAAACTGATGCAGTTTGAGACAGTTCAAGTGAAGGCGTACACACCAGCAGTGACTTCTCCTGTAGTAGCTGTTTCTTAAGCCACGGAACTGTCACTAGATGGCAGTGAACCTTTGATAACCAGCATAGAGTGGATCATTAACTCTCCCTGCATTAAATAGAACTTCTTACAGGTTCTCTTGAAAGCACTGTACTTATTATTTGACTCTTCCTATAGTGTCTTCTTCATGGATCTAGATACTTGGGATCTGCTCTAAAGCCCCCTGAAATTGATGAGAATCTAATAATAATAATCAGTGGATATGTATCTCATAATTTATCTAGAAAGCAATAGATAAAATGACTAATTACTAGATCAGAGCATAATGGGAGTGAATTGTGTTTTCATTTTAGGTTTTTCCACTGCCCTTATGCTTTTCCTTATTACTACTAGAGTTTTGGTAGAAGTGAATTAACCAAAACCTTCTAAAAAATAGATTTGCACTACTACAGTTATAGTGATTGAACATATTTTTCTTCTCTTCCCACTTAGTTTCTGAGGGATATGAGCTTAGTAGGGTAGAATGGGAAAAAGCCCTGGATGGGAAAGGAGCCCAGAAAAGCTGGTTCATATTCAAGGATCACATCCTACAAGCCCAGGACCATTGTGTCCCAATGAAGAGGAAGGCAGGCAGGAGTGCTAAGAAGCTGGTGTGGATGAGCAAGGAACTCCTTGACACACTTCAGATTAAAACCAAAGTTTACAGAGGATGGAAGCAAGGACAGATACCCTGGGACAGCTACAGAGAAGTAGTCAGAGAAGCGAGAGATCAGGTTAGGAAAGCAAAAACACAGAGAGAATTGAATCTAGCAAGGGGGTTTAAGGACAACAGGCAAAATTCTATAGGTATGTCAATGATAAGAGGAAAACGTGGTCCCGCTCCAGAAGGAAATGGGAAAGCTTGGTCATGCAAGATGTAGAGAAGGCCGAGGTACTCAGTGACTACTTTGGCTCTGTCTTCACTGGCAAGGACTCTGGTCACACTCTCCATGTTGCAGAAGCCAAAGGCAGGGACTGGGAAAAGGAAGATTCTTCCCCTGTAGATGAAGAGCAGGTTTGACACCACCTAGAGAACCTGAAGGTGAAAAATCTATGTGACCTTATGGGGTTTACACATAGCTCCTGAAAGAACAGATGATGCAAAGCCACTGTCCATTGTAATCAAAAAGTCTGGTGAAATTCCTGCTGACTGGAAAAGGGGAAGCAACCCCCCTTAACAAAAATGGAAAAAAAAGAAAACCCAGGGAACTCCAGGGCAGTCAGTTTCACCTCTCTGCCTGGCAAGATCATGGAGCAGATCCTCCTGAAGGCTCTGCTAAGGCAAGCAGATAACAAAGAGGTGGTTGGTGACAGCCAACATGGCTTCACTAAGGGCAAGTCCTGCCTGACTAATTTGGTGGCCTTTTACTATGGGGTCACAGCCTCAAGGGACAAAGGCAGAACAACAGATGCCACCTACCTGGACCTGTGCAAAGCATTTGACACTTTCCCACTTGACATTGTGATCTCTAAAGTGGAGTGATATGGATTTGATGAATGAATCACTCATTAGATAAAGAACTGGCTGAATGGTTGCACCCAAAGTGTTGTGGTCAATGGCTCAGTGTCCAAATGGAGACACGTGATGAGTGGTGTTCCTCAAGGACTGGTACTTGGACCAGTGCTGTTTAACACCTTTGTCGGTGACATGGACAGTGGAATTGAATGCACTCTCAGCAGGTTTGCTGACAACACCAAACTGTGTGATGAAGTCAACATT